>NW_011888865.1:6280879-6352408 GCF_000151845.1 Pteropus vampyrus
CTGCTTTTATGAAGAGACTATTTTTATATCTAATACTGTGCTAAATGTTCTCAGAAAAAGTTTTTAATAATAAAGACATAGAAAAGGTGATCTTCACCTTAACTGTTTCCTATATTACAGTTTTCAAGCAGAAGACCCAATCTTATTATTTGTCATGTCTGCGAAATTGGTTAAAATAGGGCTAATTTGAATCTCAATTTTCATCTATAAAATGGGAATGATAAATAGCTTCCTAGATTGTTGATGAAAATTAATTGAGAAAGCATCTGTGAAGATATACTATGAATATGTGAGCTATTAGTGTGAGTCTGCTCACAAGCACAGATGGGCTGGTACAAATATTGATTGGATAATAATTCGGTAGGTTCTGCAAGGGGCTGCAAAGCTGCGCTAATACCTAATGACATTTGAAGCATGAGCCAGGGAGAAGCAGAGCAATAATCAGGATGAAGAATCTTTGGGAAACCATATTTATTTTCCTATAGAAACTACAATTAAGACTTTAGCTCAAGGAGAGAGAGTGAGATCTGATGCCATCGGGCTACATTCCAGAGTCTCAGATTCCCAATGCACACTTGGAATTCATCATCTCTATTTGACAAATATGGCCATAAACCTGAAACAGGACAGTCAAACATAATTAAAGACTAAATGACTGTTCTGTAATGAGAAACAAGTTTTCTTTTTTTAACTTCAACACCCTGGGGTATTGCATTATGGCCCAAGAAATTAACATAGGAATACATTCAGATGGAGAAATGGTGACTTCAATAGTAGCTTTTCCACTGTTTAGTTCCTTTTGAATCTAATTCTTGGATTTTCAGTTTCCCTCCAAGAAAAGGTAATAATTGAAAATCCACAGTATGTTGAATCTTGGGTTTGTCTGTTGGTTGGTGTGCTGCACAGCACACTTTCTTTCTCTGTAAAGAACACTCCTACTTTGGTGGAATTGGCTCTTTAATTCCATGCAGTTCTGGTGGATCCTAAATAAAAATATTTCTTTCTTGAAGGGAAGGCTGGGTAAGGGGGTCATGATTTAAGTTTCGCCAATAAGACATTGAATGCAAAGACAAAGGACTTGAAAATATGGCTGGAGCTGACTCATTGTGCCGCACTATTTGATGAGGCTATGATTAACTCTTGCTACCTGATTTCCCAAGGGCTCTCTTGTTTCCAAATCCTTCTGACTGTGGTTCCTCAAATGTTCCTTTGGTTCTGTGAGTCAACTCATACATTTTCATTAAACAACCTCTTGGTTTAAATTAGCCAGAATGGGTTTCTGTTGTCAGAAACCTAAACCAAAACGAATACCCCAGAACAACCAAAAATAAAACAAAACAAAAATGCAATGATACCCCAACCTTACAATGCTGAGAAAGAATTATTTCAGTCAGCTATAACTGTGGGAACAAATGTTGTTCAGATTTAGTCTTGCATAGTGCCGTTAACCTAGTAGACAATCTATAAGTAAATCTACCCACCCTTACAAAGCACAAACCCCAGCTGTTCTTCAGTCTCACATATTAAAGAGCATACCTTGTGACATTTAGACATGTCACAAATAGAAATTTTAATTTAGTCCAATTTATCTATTTTTTGGTTTGTTTTATTGCCTGTACTTTGGATGCCATATCCAAGAAATCGTTGCCAAATTCAAACAAGCTTTTCCCCTGTTTTCATCTAAGATTTTTGTTGCAGGTCAAATAGATCAAAGACCTAAATATAGGTCTTTGAGTTAATTTTTGTATATGATGTAAGGTCACAAGTAGAAATATAAACATTATTATCATCCAAGAAATCCTGGCTTCGCTTCGTGGAAGTTTTAACAAAGGTAATTTATTAAGTCAGGATCCCTAATGGGAGGGAATATTGGCAATTCACGTAGTCTTTCAGGCACAGTGTAAGGAAAACCATGGGTTCGGTAAAGTGTGATTTCACTACCTTCCCGCTTCCTTGATAAGAGCCCTCATTGTCCCTTCAGTACTCAAGGCCTGTCCTCCTCCATATCCTTCAAGATCCCACTCTCTTCAGACTTCAAACAAATCACCAACAAGGAATGTTCTGGGAAGGAGAGTTAGCCTTTGTGGAGGACCTGCTGAGTGCCAGAAAATTTACTGTATTATCTCATTTCATATCTGCTCAAGATACGATTCTATCTGCATTTAAATGAGGAATTTAAAGACTAAAAACCTTTTAAATTTATTTATTCCCACATTTATTTGTTCATTTATTCTTGATTTTGATAAATAACTCTTGAGCACTAATTACGTACCAGGTACCACGCTAAGATCTAGAAATACAGCTATTTACAGCCCACAGAGAGCTTAATATCTAATGTGGAAGGTAGAGATAATGCAAGTGATTCATTAAATAATTCTAAAGTAATCATTGTGAATGGTAGTCTTCCAATTTGATACATGAAAGCAAGCAAATCTTGGCCAGAACATCTTGGTTCCATACTTCATAGGATCCTACTCATGAAGTCAGTCCACATTCTGTTTAGATCATCCATAACAGATATAATCAGATCTGAAGCCAACAGTATTTGGAATTTTGATCAGAAGAGAGACCAGACCAGATGGCATGAGAATAGGCAGGCAAAAGGAATGACACCACATTGTTCTCTGTGATATCTAGTTAAAATTTAGTAGTATCTCATTCTCACTCTCTCCCTCATCAAAAGATGACTGCCCATTAAAATCCAATGAAAACAAATATGGAAGTCCCTTTCTAACTCCAAACATAGCCACAGATGTTACTTGCATGAATACCTAATAAATTGCTGATTTCCCACAATTTTGCCACCCTAACTTTGTCCACACACTTTTCAGTTGCAATCTCAGGCATTATATTTTATTCCTTATATTTTAAAGCAGATGTAAATTAATAGTATAGATTGCATATGGTTTCATGAAGATTTTTCCCTGAGATAGAGAGTAAAAACTGCCCTTATAAAGGTTTTAATTTTCTTTTTAATTGGGATTTGTTTTTGTTTTTGTTCCTCTGTTTCTTTTTGTTATGGTGAGTTTGTGGTTTGGGTTTGCTGACAGTGTAGGTTTTTTTCTCAGAAGCGTCCCAATCCAGCTCCAGAGGGTGGTGACTGCTCCATTTCCCATATACCAATCCTACAAGCAACCGTCAACTAAGAAAAGACGGAAAATTAAAACTTACCTAGATGACTCATTTTTATCAGAAAATAAGCTACACTTCAAGCCTAACTGCTCTTCAACTCAACTGAGAAGGGAAAGGTAAAAGGTCTGTGATGAAAGTTTTCTTAGAGACAATGGAAAGATATCTAAAGTGGATCAACAGGACAAACGTACTTAGACCTCATGTTTTCCAACACAAACAGACACTTTAGCAGCACAATAGCTTGTATTCACAAGATGTCAGGCTATTGAAAGCTTTCTTCAGACTTTTTGAAATATCTTTCTAATGAGAAATTAAAGCTAAAAGAGTGATAGTATCAGGGAGATTTTTTTCCCTCTACTTTCTTTAGATTGAGAAACAAAATCCCTGAATACTCTTTTGTGATTGGACTTATTGACCATTTCTGGAGGCTGGAGGAATTTCTTTATGTTGCTATTTAGAAGACTCAGTTCAGGTGGGAAAGGTCGAGACCTGTCAGCTAACCCATTCTCTCTTGGGGAGAGTTCAAAAGGAAGAAGAGAGTGAACACTGATATGCAGCTCTTAGGAAGTGCTATTCACCTGGGTTCAGAGGTTGCTTTACCTTGACAATATCCTATTTTCATTTATTGAGCAACTGCACTCCGCTAGGCACTTCATGAAACACTGACTAAACTGATATTTCACCTCCTAAAACATAAAAAGGAGTCAAAAAGCAAAGGCAGAGAAAGATGAGAACCTGTGAATTTAATCTACCTAATCACACAGGAATCCTGGGTAAGCCATGGAGAGCTAGGCTTTTGTTCACTTCCTGAAGAAGCAAGAAGCATAAATGACCCAGTGTGGAAATACAGTGATTCAAAATTCAGATTGCTTTTCTTCCAAGTAGATAAGCTTACTACCATGAAGCAGCCTGATATGTGGAAATCTAAAACATTAAAACTTAAATTTATGTATGCTCTCAGAATTTATTTAAGATTCTGAGGCCTCTTGTCTTTGAATCAGTGGTATGACCTAGTGTCTAGGGTCTACTTTGTGACCAGCAGAGATCCTGACTGTCTCATTAATCAATGTGTTTCCATACCTAGCATTGCGCCTAAAACACAGTAGATTCTTCATAAATATGTGATGAATGAAGAGAGGAAAAAAAGGAAATAAAATAAAATAAACCCAAAATTATTATTGATATGTACTGTATGTCACTTATTTCTATCATATTAGGATTCTGTTTTTTTTCTTCCTGTTTTGACTTTCTATTTTGTCTAATTTGATAGACAGGAAGTTCAGATGTTAAGAGTTTTTTCTATTTGATTTTTAGATTAAGACTGAGGGCAGATATTACGAATGTGATATTTTGTCCTTCCTGCTGCTAGCCTCTAGCAGGACTTGGGATTTCTCTCTATTCTTGTACCCACATTATCTACTCTCTCTGCCCCCAAAATGTGGACAAGCCTATGTTTCTAGAGGGAAGAACCTTATATAGGACCACATCAATTAGCTTCTGTTGGGTAAACACCTCCATGGGCCAAAGCAGTTACAGAACACAAGGGATGTTTTGGCCCATTTCTCTTCTTTCCCTGCTTCTGCAGTCTAGGGACTCTCCCACTCTTAGAGCCCTATGGGAGTAAAGCAAGTACTAGAGCCAGCTTCCCCTCTTTCTCACTCCATACTCCCTACCTTTCTCCTCTCTGCTTCACTTTTTCATCCTGTCTTTACTTTCTCTTCCTTCCTCCCTGCCAGAGTGATTGTATTCATCTTTCTGTTCTCAGATATTCCTCTCCTCCCAGAAGGCAAGGAAGCCCAGGCTGGTCCAGTTGCCTTTCCAATCTCTGTGGTTTGCAACCCCTCATTCACTCACCCATTCATATCTAAGTATGAATAAATTAGGTGGTTATCATCAAGATGAAATTTAGATTCCCTTGAACCTCTCCTTCATAAAAATCTCTATCCATCAGGTTGTCATGACAGCATGCTGTCCTCCTAACTAGTTCAATCATTCATTCAATCTATCATTCATTCACTGAAGCAACATTGTAGATCATTCATTATAAAAAGTTCTATGCTATCTGTGATAGGACAGACTATTTAATAGATTGCTTCACTGTCAAACAGTAGAGTATAGTGATTAATAGTATGGACTATGAAGTCAGATTGCCTAAGTTTGAATTCCAGTTCTTTATTTATTAGCATTAAGACTTTGAACATGTTACTTCTCTCTGTTCCTCAGTTATCACCATCTGTAAAATGACAATAATAATATCTATCTCGTAGAGTTGTTATGATTATTAAATGAGCATAGATAGGTGTTAGATAGACAGATGATAGATAGATAGACAGATAAAAAAAAGAAAAAAGAAAAAACAATCCTTAGCTTTTGGAAATGGGCCTGGTACTCACAGCTTGGTCATGTTATTCTTCTGTTGGACATAAAAAATCTCATAGAATACCAGTCTCAGGTAAATTTACTCTGAAATGATGATAAAATAAGACAAAGCAAAGCCACTTCTAAATTTTGTTTAAGAATAGACAAAAACAAGGTCACTGTGCTGCTCAAAAAATACCAAATATCCCCCACTTTTGGCTAAAGTGAGTACTTTACCAATCACAGCTTTATTTCTTTACCAATCACAGCTTTATTCTGGTTCTAATCTCTCTCCCAACCCCCAAAACAGATAAAATTTAATGAGATCATAAAATTTCCCCTGCTTTTTGACAGCATTCAATTTAGAAGAAATCCCTGCTTCTTTAGACTTTACCCAAATCCTTCAATTAGATCCTAAGTCCATTATTAAGTTCTCCTAACACCCTATTATTGAGACACTCTACAGTTCCCTTCTCATGTTTTTATGTGTTTTCCCACTTGGCAATTAGTAATTAACTGAACTTGTTCAAATTCTGGTATTCCTGTGGTTTTTGGCTGAAAGGCACTGATAATAGATAGACAGATGATAGATAATAGATAGATAGATAGATAGATAGATAGATAGATAGATAGATAGATAGATGATAGATAGATAGATAGATAGATAGATAGATAGATAGATAGATAGATAATAACTGGAGAGAGAAAGAGAGAGGGAGAGAGCCTGCTAGAACATAGTTAAGTGGTTTGAAAAGTCTTTCCTATCATTATTATTATACATACTTTGAGAGAATTAAGTGCAGGACAGGGAAATCATGTGAGGCAAAAGAACTAAGAAGGAGATTCAGAAGTTCGGGCCTATCAATTTAAATAATAATAAAGCATGTGTCTGTGACAGAAAGTCAGTTCTTAGAAAAGGATACAACTGGGTAAGTGCCACCGAGTTCATAGGGATTTGTGGTCAATAAATAAAGTATTTTAAAAGCATTAACAATGTCTGGCACATAGAAAGCACGCAAAAGTTTGTTTCTTTTTTCATCATCTTAATCAAATGCTTAGGAATCTATTTGGGAATAAATGATGTTAGGTCTCAGTTTACATACTGCTGAGTCCATGAAAAACCAGAACATGACAAAGTACTCAGAGGTCCTACTTTCAGAAAGCACTTGGCATTCTTGTCTGTAACTGGAAAGCACCAATGTGTTTCTGCAATCATATCACCATCATTTGGCATTCTTTTGTACAGCCCTGTGACAGTCATTTGCAGTGTAAATTCAAGTTACATCCCAGCAATTTTGCTATCACTCTTACTGTAAAGTCACCTTGCAGGTTTCCTCTTCAAGGCTGCGATTATTTTTCAACTTTATTGCTAACCTGATTTGTTTTCCATTTGCTTATTGATGAATTTCGCTGTTAACCAGAAATATTAGTTCAGTGGCTAGTAGCAAGCCCAGGGAATTGTTACAGGACAAACTTTGCAAGCTAGCAGGAATAACAGTTAAAATTAATGTGGATCCAGCTCACATTGCTCATTCTACAGCCTGTGTTCCAGGCACTTATCAATTTATACTCCACTGATAAGAATGGCAAGCTCACAATAGTCATGAGAAGTGAATACAATATATCTGTGCCCATTATTTATTCATGCCCAAGTCACATGGATGAAAAATACTAACCATTATAACACCAGAACGGCAATCTTTTATGTTAATTGGGCCATTGCTTTCTTACCATTCACCCTAGTAGTGTGCAACATGCAGCACAAGGTAGTTTGGTAATTAGACCAGAGCAAATAGTTTCTGATTTCTATGTCTGTATTGTTGAGGTAAAAGATATACCCAGTGTATCCCAGTCCAAACTAGTTGCCAGGGTTTACATCCTAAGTTCTTTTAAGTTTATCATTCTAACATGATATAACCATACTGAAGAAATATTCAAATAGAAAAATATTAAAATTTCTATTGTTTTACATCCCTCCAAAAAATACTCACTATCAACATATTAGTGTATTTAAGCCTGTTTTTATTGTAGTTTCTTTTACACATACAAATTTATATATAGTGAACCCTCTGTATTTGTGGGTTTCACATCTATGGATTCAAGCAACTGGTATCAAAATATTTAGAAAAAAAATATTCCAGAAAGTTTCAAAAAGCAAAACTTGAATTTGCCATGTGCTGAACACTACACCGAATCCACATACATGAAGTGATATGTAGGCACACTCTGCTATAGCCTATAGGCAAATACTACACCATTTTATATAAGGAACTTGAGCATCTGTGGATTTTGATACCCCTGGGGTTCCTGGAATCAATTCCCCTTGGATTCTAAGGGAGGACTATACCTATATGAGTGCACATGCGTGTGTGTGTGTGTGTGTGTGTGTGTGTGTGCGTGTGTGTGTCTGTATTCACATCATACATAAAATTTTAAGAATAAAAATGTTCTCCATCTAGCATAGTCTACTCATATGTGCCAAGTATTTGACTGAAGACTTAGAGAATACCCTTATTATACCTACATTTTTAATTTTTTTCTTCGCTCTTTATTCATATGTTTAGTCTTCTTATTGTATAAATACTGCAATATAATTTTACTATGCACCTTTAATATTATATTAGGTCCCCCCTCACATCAGTTATATATCCTCTTTCTCAAAAGGCACTATTCAACAACATTTGGGGGAAAATTATTCACAGAGTTGCCTACATAGCAGTGGAAATTTCAATACTGAAAGTGTGTGCTTCTGTGTGTGCCATTGTTTAAAGGAAGAGAGTGCTGACTAAATCTCTGCATGGGTAGGCACTCTTAAGTCTCACAAATCTCCTGTGAGGAGCATGTCGAGAATCACTTGTATCAATAAAGCAGAGATCGCAATGGGAGAACAAGGAAAAAGGTAGAACTGAAGAATAATTTCTCAAAAAAGAAATCTAACAACCCAAAGGAGCTCTGTAGCTCGTTATACAGGTTCCCATGACTGGAAAGGATTAGAAAAGTTTCTGTATAATGAGGGGGCAATTAGAGTGAGTTTAAGGCTGTCTTGTTATTTATGATTAAGCAAGGTCAACATGATTAAATCTTTTCCATTATTTATAAGTTTGTATATTATTACTATAAATTCTAGGTGTTTTGTATGTTATAATAGGACTCATGGTGATGTTATTTTAGGTCCTCATGATGCATGCACCCATTTCTCCCCAAATTTCAGTCCTCAAACCAAAAAACACACACAATATGCTCTGACATTAATCAAGAGAAGAGCAAAATAATTTTTGGCATACTAGAATTTTTTAAAAAGAGCATAGAATAATGAAAGGATAGTCACTTTTTCTCTATCTTTTGCTTATGAAAAACAATTTTCAAAGGCAGTCTACATCACACTCTTGGCTTGAATCTTTTTTTAAAATGTCTCTTTTGGTAGCCAGTAAAAATTAAACACACCACTCTTATGATTAATGTCAATTTTCATGGTAAAATGAGTCAATCGTTACATCAACTAAAGCCCTGAAATGTAGGCATGAACAATGGGGGAGTGCTCACCTCTGAATTTGTATGACAAACATTTCCACTTTGATGGGGGAGTTAGCTTATAGCATCTGTTTCAGACACATGAAAATTCAATTAAACTATCAGCTATAAGAATTACTGTGGAGCAAATATCAACATAGGAAACCATGAGCTAATTATATTATGAATTTTAAACCGGAGATAAAAGCCACATCTCAAGTTAGTCACATTGACTGACTCATTTACCAGAAAGCTAATAAACATTTTTAAAATAAGATATTCTTTGGAAATAGAGGCAAAGGAGAATCTTCTACTTATTATTAGTTCTTTTTTTATCAGATCCTTTTAAAATATAATTTAGTAATAAAAATATAAATTTTAGTAAAAGAAGAGCAGACATTGGAGTAAGAGACAGGAGGTTAAATTGGAAGAGAGAGCAAAAGTTTCTATAGTTCTGCCCTAGGAAATAAGGAGAACAGTGAGTCAAAAATTTCACAGCCTTGGAACTCTATTCTCACTTGCTTTCTGACTACACAGGAGAAAAGATATGCTATGTGATTACGGAGGACAGACCCAGGTCAGAGAAACAGTAGGTTCTAACATGAGGGAAACTACCCAAGCAGAGCTAAAGCTAGGCAGTCTGTGGCGAGTCGTGCCACCATATTGACAGTTTCTCCCACTGGAACTGAGCTACCAGTGTTAAAAAGAGGTCATCTTTTACTCTTCCTACTGAAATTATACCTGCAATACTTATGAATTCTATCTTATTTACTGATTGATGCTCAAAATTGATTAGTTTTTACTAAACAAATGACTAAAATTGTTAACTGAGGACACAAGATTTTATGAAGTGACAACATAGTCTCAATTAGATATGAGTTGCTTAGTAATAATCTAGCCATAAGACCATGAGTCTCACTGTTCTACACGTTTATCCTACACAGCCAATATGCCAGCCACACTGAACATTTTACATTGCTTAAGCCTTAGCTTGTCTCCACCTCTAAGCTTTTGCTCATGCTAGCTGCTAGTCACATTGCCAGATGTGCCTCTATGCCTCCTGTCCACATGGTCAACTCCTAGTCTCAATTTAATGTCTAGTTCAAATGTCTAATAGCAGACCCTTATCTCTTCTATGTTCTCAGAGCATTTCACACACAAACTCTATCATAGCCATTAGCATACTATATTCTGACTTATATCTGTATTCCTGTGCTCTTTTGATTATGAACTGACTGACAAGAGACCTAGATACAAAGATAACCAATTTATGTAATAAGGTCCTTAACTGAAGTATCTTTAACTACTCTGGCCTTTAATCAGAGTAGGAGTACCTGAGGGAAGGAAAAGGACTTATTTCTACTTCTTTGCTGAGACCCTTTACATGAGAATGAGTATATTAAGCTCTCATTCTAGAATAAATAGAGAGTAAGTGCCAGGATAGTCTGTTAAACAGAATGGACACACATGGTGGAAGAAACCACAGAAAATATTCACAAAGACACTCATGAATTTAGTTTACTTCCAAGGACCCTGTGCAATAGAAATGAGAGCTGTAGACTATTTCCAGACCATACACTCTGGGAAGCTAATTAAAGCTATATGAGCGAGGGGTAGATACCTATAACAGCACTCTAGGGATGAACTCAGCATTGGGTCAAATTGAATCTTTAAACTTTGTGATCATGGTACACAAGCTGGCTAATCAAAATGTGTGCCTATTTTGGAACTGCCACAATAGTGAATGAAAATTCAGAGCATTTAAAAATTTTTCTAACAGTCCATATTGTCTTCTCTAAGCTCAATACATAAAAAAGAGCCTTTTTTTTTTTTTGGTCATGTACGAGGCATTAAAAGAGCTGAACTGACACACACAAAAGCAGTTCGTAACCAGGTTTCAATATAGACTAGAGAAAAAAGACCTACGTCTTCATGAAGACACTTGGTATTTTTTCTGTCAATATGTTCATGGCAAATCCCATTTCAAATAAGATCCCCGTAAACAGCAGGTTTGTGGGTGAGTTGCAGTATGCTTACCAATCATTAAAGTTCATATGCTTTCTCACTGCTGCTCGCATGCACTGTATTTTGTTACTTGGAAATTTTTTTCATTGAAAGAAAAGTGACTCTCAGATTTTCTAACATATAAACACCCCACAGAGGATAATTTTAAATTGCATCAAAAATTATTTTAAATATATAATATATAGATTATAGAAAGTTGTCTACTTATAGTCCAACAATTCCTTTTTTCCCAATCTCTCTTAAACCCTCTGACAGGATCTTGCTGTGTCCTCCCCCATTCTTCCCAAAGTCACCAATGGCATCCATGTTGCTACACTTAATGGTCAATTCTCAGTCTTCATCTTATGGATCTATCAACAATATTAAGGACAGCTGATCACTTTCTCCTTCTTGATATACTTTCCTCTCTTGACTTCCTGGACACCGCTCTCTCCTCTTGTTCCTTCTCCCTCACTGGCCTACTCTCATTCTCCCTTGCTGGCTCCTCCTCTTCCTCAGCCTTCAACATTGGAGTGACTCACGGCTCAGTCCTTGCTTCTCTTCCCTTCTCCATCTACTACACTCAGTCCCTTGATGATCTTACCTAGTCTCAGAGTTTTGGGTACCAATGAGTCTCAAACAGGTATAAACATTGTAGTCATGGCACAGACTTCTTTCCCAAAGTCCACACTCAGCTATCCTCTGCCTGTCAACATCTCCACTTGCATGTGTCTGATAAAAATGTCAAACTTAACGTGTTTGCAACTGAATTTCTGACCTTCTCCCCCAAATCTATTTACCTTCAGCCTTCTCTTTCCCTGTTGTTAGCAATGTCATCTGTCCATATGCTCAGGCCGGAAATTACAGGCATCTTTTGACTGTTTCTTTCTATGACTCCCACATCCAATTAATCCTCCAATCTTTTTGGTTCTACCCTCAAAATATTAATGAAAGAATTAACTATTCAAGAAAATATTCAAGAAAAAAAACACAATTCGCTATACTGAAATATAATTTAAGCATTACTTCATGCCCATCCTCATGTGGATTTCTGTACCACGTAATAAACCTATTAATCAGTCACCTGAAATTATTGTTTTTGAGTTTCTTTTCTGAACACATTAAACAAAAGAAAATTAAGTTTTGGTTTAATTTCTGCTTTTTTATTAATATCTTTCTCTGCAGATGCTAATGTCTTGCAGCTAGTTTATTATTAGAAAGAGCATAATACTATTCATTTGGCACTCCAGAAAGCCTATTAATACAATTTAAGGTATGTGAGGATAATCAAGGACACATCATTTTTAGCTTACTATGTTTGCATGGTAATTAGTAAGAAAAAAATAATTTATTTGTTACCATCTCTTAATACATATTTCTCTTTTCTCTCTTTCTATTAAGTGATAAGATGCATATTTAGGATCTAGAGTAAATGTATTATCCTGTTTTCGGTGTACGTAGAAAACACATTTTACATCAAATGGGGTACAAATTGATAACTGTGCATAGTAACAAATTCACTTCCAGATACTATAGAAAAAAAGTAAAAGAACTTAAGAACATCCTTTCATTTATTGCATTTACTAATCTATTTAACGAACATATATAAAGTGGCAGGCACTTGGCTATGAATTGGTGATTCAACAGTGGTCAAAGCAGATGTAGTTTCTGTCCATCAGTACAACATATAGTCTAGGGACAGTTACAGACAAAGAAATAGGCTACTGTACTACAATTTAAAACCTGCTAATACAGGTGAAGAACAAAGTATCATAGAACACTAAATTCAGAATATCAGCAAAGACCTCTTAGAGAAAGTAACTTACAATGGTATCATCTGAAGAATGAGTAGAAAGAGCCATCTTGTCAAGAGACTAGCGCTTTAAGCCTAGAGAATGTCATGTGCAGAGATGAAAGAACATCTGAAAAATTCTAGAAGTTCAAAGTGTTCAAAGGAAAGGAGTAGTGAGGAAATGAAGCTGAAAAAGTAAACTGGAGTGAATTCTAAGTCATGACAAAGAACCTGCTCTCTGTAGTAAGGGCAACAGAGAAACTGTCTTGGTCTGCGGAGGCTACTGTAACAAAAATACCACAGACTGAGTGATTTAAACATTTATTTCTCATATTTCTAGAGGCTGGGAAGTTCAAGATCAAGACGCCTGCAGATTAGCTGCTTGGTGAGGCCCTGCTTCCTGTTTCATAGATGACCATCTTCTCAATGTGTCCTCACAAGGGATCTCTCTGGGGTCCCTTTTATAAGGAAGGGCACTAATTCCATTCTTGAGGGCTCCACCCTCATGACTTAATCATCTTGCAAAGGCCCTACCTCCAAATGCCATCACAATGGGGTTAGTATTTTGACATATGAATTGAAGGAGAAACAAACATTCAATCTATGGCAGAAACCTTTAGTGTGAAATTAAACAATCAAATGTGTGTTTCAGAAAGATCACACTCACTGCATTATAAAAAAGATACTAACAGAGCAGCAAGGTCAGAAGCAGGAAAACAGGTAACAGTTGACATAATCTTGGAGAGAAATGATTGTAGTCTGAACTAAAAGAATGAGAATAGAAATAAAGAGGACAGACAACAGAGATACTGCAAGTTTGAATAATCATTGCCAACTAGAATTTTGGCTGCACAGGGAATTTTAAATTCTAATACGTTTACACAACAGTACTTGCTGAGCATCTATTACCAAGGCATGCAAGCCATCATCTGGAATCTAAGACTCGAAGAAATTAATTTAATTAATTAAGGTCACACGGATAATTACTGATGTAAATGTAATATGTCCTCCAGTCCAGTGATTACAGTTCAGTGTTTTATATATATTTCTAGTTATCTTGATAAAATGAATTCATATCCATCCACCTAAAATGTTGCAAAAGTAAGGTTATTAACTGTAATGTTTAGAATGAGCTTAATTCTGATCCTTACAATTCACATTTTACAAATGTAATTTGGTTGAGCATCTTTCCTCAAATAGTTTAAGTTTTTTGAATTAGTCTGTACATACGATTACATCTCCAGCCAAGATCCTAATATTATTTGCCAGAAATTGCCTCCAGCCATGCCCAACCATTGTTAGAGCCATTAGCAGAAAAATTTATCATGTACATTAAACTGCTGCCTTGCATGGAGGGTTACTGAAATAATCAAAATCATGAATTAAATATGGGAATCTAAATTGCAAGTTATAAAGTTCTCTTATCAAGCCTGCAGATTAAATGTGCTCTCAAAGGTGATGCTCTCACCTTGGGTGATAGATGAATGATGATGCTGATTTGAAAAAGGAGAGAAGAACAGATTAGCACCTTAGGTTGAATTCTGTTGCCCTTGTTATCAGTTGGATGCAAATAAAATGTGTTAAATTTTCTGTGTTTTCTCAGAATTCAGCTGTGAAATGGAGGTGTTCTGTTGAGCAAAGATAAAAAAGTAAAGATAAAATAGGTCCTTTCAAGAGATAAAGAAAGTATGGCAAGTAAAAAGGAAGAATGTTTTGTTTAAAATCAAGTTCTTCAGGATATATTTTTAGTTTGCTTAGAGAGAGTGAGGCGCAGAAAATGCGAGGTAATCTGCTGGGATTACGTATGGTTAGTGGAGGAAGAAGTGGAGTGTTGCCCTATAAGAAAGGAGATATAGGTGTCAAGTTTAACATATAGAATATATGTTTAGACTCCTAGGTTGAATTATCTAGGTAAGCTTTGAGGAGCCATAAATATTTTTGAGCAGTTCTGACAAATCTCTCCTAATTCAGTCATAATTTAAACATGACAGAGAAGCTAGAAATTTCAAGAGGCACCAAGTCTTACTGAAAGAGTTCAAAGTAAGCAGACACTGACGGACCCTTGCCAAGTATTACACTGAGATTTCATTCACTTGAGATTGATCTGACTGCTGGAGCAACTTAGAGGATCTGTGATGCTTCATCTGGGAACCACTTTTCTTTTATTTTTTTTTGCAAGTAAATGCTGGGTAGATTTGTATTTACAGAGGAAGCAAAAATTCCCCAATTTTTACTCATTTTGAAAGTATGAGTATTCATCTATGAATTGGTATCTTTGTACTTGCTAAAGAAAAGAATCATGCAGGTAAAATAATCATGTGCATAAGATAACAAGGACGAATTTTTATATTTCTTTAGAAAACTAAGTGCTTGCAAGCACTTTAAAAGTATCCATTTGTACATTAACATAAGAATATCAGTATGGTCACAGTCAACTAAAAGAGGAATGCCCAGTTCTACTCCTCTTTAGATTCCTAACAATAGACAGTAAAAGAACACTTGTCCTGATATCTACCTCAAAGTTTATGGATTAAGAAAAATTATTCCTAAATCCTCTTTTTAATTCAGAAAGAATTTATTTCAGCCCTTTAAGAGTCTCATTTAATAATTTTATCTTTACAGCAACCCTAAGAATGGGGATTAATTATCCTCAGGAACAAGATAGCTTCATTTGAGAATTTATTTTTGAACAGCTATTTTTTTGTCTGGTTTGCTAGAGGCCACACAATGAGTAACTGGTGGCACTAGAATTGTTGCCAAATCTGATTTTAGAAGTTTTTGAGTCACACCAACTCAGGTTAGAAATCTCCATGGTTTACTAACTGTGAATTGGGAAAATTTCCTAAATTCTTTGAGACTCAGTTTAATTATCTACAAAATGGGTCTAATAACAGTACTCATTCTATACTGGTGAGAAAATGTATGCACAATTTTTAGTAGTGGCCTTCAGGGGAAATTTTATGAGACCTTCCTTTAGTGCATCCCAGGAGGAAAGAGACCCACAGTAGTTAGATCAGGTTTTACAAAAAAAAAAAAAAAAAAGAGGGGGCTCTATATGATTATATGGAGTCTCTTAGTAAAATTAAATAATCCTTGTTCCTAGTTTGACTTTATTCTCTTCTTTATTTCTTCCATTGTGTCTGACTGAGAAAAATACCCAAGGTTTATTTGCTCGCTTGCTCTCCCTCTCTCTTTCTCTTCCCTTCTCCCTGCCCGCCCCCTCCCCCCACCCCAATCTCTTTTGACCTACCACCACCACTCCAGTTCTCCTGAATGCATGGCAAAGGCAAGGGAGTGGGCCTAGGCCAGTTCAGCGCTAGGTGCTGGGAAGCCAACCTTCTTGTTCTAGCTTTAGCATCCCTTCCTGTGGCTGCCTAATTTGTTTTAGATGTCCTTTCCTTCAACTAATGAGAAAGATAGAAAACTCTGGTTTGGGCTTGTGGAAAGTGGCATGAACAGGTTTTACATTGTTTTCTTTCCAGGTTATTTGATCTTAAATAGTTTAGAAAAGAAGTAATCCTCCTTATGGCCCAGCTTAATTTAGTGGACCAAAGTCTTAAGTAATAAATGGTTAGTGTGCCCCGGTACAACTTCTTTGTGCATGGACCTCTCTCAGAGACTTCACACCAAGAAGTAAGGCTAGACTAAAGCTGAAGTCATATAATCTTCGGTGTTTGACCTACAACTATTATAATAACCTTCCATTATTATTTCAATATCTATTATAAATTATTATAAATTATTAATCAGGCATTTGTCCCCTAGCCTTAATTTCTATGATATGAGGAAAACTCAGATATTTAGCTTATCTACATATTTTATGATTTTAGTGACTGCTCTCTTATAGGATCGACGTTGCATAAAAAAACAAACTAGTTTTAAATTATTTTTTCTCATTACAAAATAATTTTGCAATGTAAAACACATCAAGAAGGATTTTCTCTGTATAATTTTATGTCATTGGAAATAATACAGTATTTTTATAATACATATTCAGACTTCTCACTAGTTTACATGGGCCTTTCTCTTAGTTAATCCTAAATAGTGCTGCATTGACTCATGGGCTTTTCTTTGACCTATACTCATTTTAATCTCAGCCTTAGTTTTCTTATCCTTAAAGTAGGAATAATGGAACAATTTTTATTTCCTGGTACTTGGAATTCACTAATTTTTTTTTAAAATGCTGTGTTTGAGTAAGATGTTTTACAGTAAGAGTTTAATGCGAGCGAATGAAACGTGAAGACACAGTTGTACATGTAGACCTTGAGTAAGAAAATAATGCAGACATTTCCGTTAAAATTACCTCCTCATTAAAGAAACTCTGCTGACATAAGCTCTGTTTCAATTGTGGCAAACTTGAGTTTATAATCAAGTACGAGTCTTATGGGTTTTCTTAGCAAGCTGCAAGATTTCATAGTATCACTTTTAGTACTATAATCAAATGGCTGTAACCCAAGACAGTCAAGTAGTTTTAAAAGCTATCCTTAATACAAAGTCTTTCTAAATTATTATTTGTAAAAAAGTTAACAGCTCCGGAAATTAAAGAGACTCAGGAGATAAGCCCTAATCTGCTGCTGAAAAGATTAAAATGTCATCATAAAGGTAAAGTCATTGAGATGTCTGGCACACAGCAGTGGTGTTCCAAGACTGAGACATCTTAAATTTAACAAGTATGTATTAAGTGCCTACAACATGGCAGGCCAGAACTGAGCTACGTTCAAGAGACACAAGAACAGACTGACTGTGCATCCAACCCTCAATAATTCCCATTCTCAGGGACAGGGTTAGATTTATACAATACATGGGGATTGTATGTCTAGGTAATTCATTGTCTATACATATGTCTGGAGAATAAACTGGGCCCAGTTCAGTAGGATTTTTATACCATGAGTCACATATTTCCAAACATGCTTTGGTAGTAAAAGAACTGATCTGAAACTGAGTAACTGCCTGAGGTGTGGGAAATAAACACACATATCATTTATCTCTTTAATTGTTCCAGAAAACCTCAGAGGCAGACGTTGTTACTCCCTTCTATAGAGGATGTAACAGAGACTCTGTGGCTAAGAAATAGTCCCTCATCATCTGCTAATATGTAGCAGGCCCAGGATGCATACCCAGATACCACTGATGTCAGACCTTGGTTTATTCTAATACACCACATGGCCTTCCATTAAGGCAGTGAATATTAAGCCGTGTCTAAACACTGAGCTTCTGAGAAGGGGAACTCTGATTCCTGCTTCAGAGGATAGCCATAGTAAGCTGATCAAATTGGCTACAGCAAAAAAGACAGCTGAGTGGCTCGAGTGACTCAAAAACTTAATATAGGACCCTGTATTATGAGGTTTCTGAAGGAGGTTGGCTGATAACAGATGGGCCATGTGTCCTAATATACCATCCCTCCTTGTCCAGAGTGTTGTAACACACTAGAGTAACTCCAATTATACAAAAGGGTAGAACAATGGCAATCATAGTTATCCAAAAGATTATCCATCACATAAATCACAACAGATAAAATGGTGGTGAAACAGTGCATCTCAACTGTTAAATCTGTATACTAGCCCTGGGTCTGTCTCTGGTTCACTGGAGTAAGTTCAGCACCTAAAACAGTGTCTTCATACAATAGGGCTTCAATACATGTTAAAGAAATGAATAAATGAATGACAGCAGCATACAAAAATCCATATAGCCCAACATAAATTACAAGCCAGGTCTTTCTTTCGCAGTCTGATGTTCTGAGGTCAAAAGGTGGGAGAGTGAGCCCTGGAATCTGAGGGAGAAGCCCCAATTTACCCCCTGAGAACACCTACAGTCCTCTGGGTGAGTTCAGTATCTTCATGTAATTTCCCCAGGGCTCAGCTGCAGCACCTGTTCAAAGGGCAGCCTTGATGCTTGCCTCAAAATTTAAACGCCTATGGACCTGAGTATGCTCTGGAAGTTCACTGGTTTTATTACTAGGACTCACCACTTTCTCTCTACACATATCTAGTCTATAGATCAGCAAAGACGAATAAATAAATGTAGTGCATTAGTGCAGTGATTTGGAACTGCGCACATTGTCTCTCCAGCCTCATCAATTCCTAAGAATAAATTGAATTATGTTGATGAAGAAGCAGAGAACTCATCATAGGACTCAACCCACTGATGTGAAAGAGAACGAGGTAAGGGCAAGCAAGAAAGAGCTGATAGGGTATATGCTTGTAAGGAGAGGTGTGTGTGTGTGTGTGTGTGTGAGTACTAGGGAGTGTGTATTAGTCTCAATGCAGTTAAGAGATGTAAAAAGATAAAAAAATAAACATGTCAAGAAGTTAATGTGATAGGGAAAGAGCATAGACCTTAGAGACCAACAGACTTAAGTCTAAATCTTTCTCTAACATTTACTTTGTCATATGACCTTAGACAGATTATTTCACTTCTCTGGGTTTAAGTGAAATTATTCATGAAACAGAACAATTGCATGTACTTTCAGGGGTTATGGTAAATTTTAATTGAGAGAACTTACAAGGTAAATGACAAAGTACTTAGCCTACAGCTAGCACTTCACAAATACTAGTGTCTTTCCTTTTTCTCCCTTCAAAGGGAGCCTTCTTCTCCCCATTCATCCAGAGCCATTTTGACATCATCTAGTCATTAACAGGTAGGCTAAAAACCCAAACAACCAGGGAGACTTTCCTGGTTAGCTATTAGAGACATCACTCATCCAAATCAGAGATACTGACAAAGCTCCCACCAGAAAGTAATGCCATTATCACTTAGATTGTCAAAGACCTTTGTTTAAAGTTGGTCATAATAGTAGTGGCTTCCATGTATTGAGTACCAAGTAAGGAGCAGAATTTCATAGCACAGTTGACTTTTGAACAATATAGGTTGAACTGCATGGATTCACTTATGCGTGGATCTTTTTCAATAAATATATGGTGGTCCTCTGTACTCCTAGGTTTTGCAGTCTCAGATTCAAACAACTGAGGATTGAAAACAGTATTTTCAGCATTTTAATCTGCATTGGGACTACTCAGATACAGAGGGCCACTGTATGCATTATTCTATACCATGTTACATAAGGGACTGAGCACCCACAAATTTTGGTATTCTCTGAGGGCAGGTTTCTGGAGAGAATCCCCCAACTGTAGTTAAGTTTTGAGAGTCAAAAGTTATATGCAGATTTCCAATAGCACAAGGGATTGGCATCCTTAACCCCCATGTTGTTCAAGGATCAACTGTAATTGGGAATGTGTATTTTGGGAGTCAGAACCCCCCATAAAATTTCACTGTACCTCCTCCTAACTATATAAGTCTGGGAATTTACATTACCTCTTTAAGCTTTGGTTACAGTATCTATAATATTAGAATAAAGAGAGCATCTATTTTTCAGGATTTTTGTGAAGAGTAAATGGAATATTTATATAAGACAGCAGTTAGAGTAATACCTGGCCCATGTAAATGCTAAAAATTTGTTAATTTTTATTGTTATATAGCTGATGCAATGGAAACCTTTCTAATTTAACCTTTTCAGCCCAGTGCAGTTGAAGTAACTGAAATTCAGAGAAGTTTAGGAACTTTCCTAGGTTTCCACATTATCTTAATTTCTTTTTTGATTGAGCCTCCCTCCATAAGGTAATTCCTTCAAACCCACCTAGAGCAGGGAGTCCCCTGCAGAGCGGAAAGCGAGCAAGACTAGGAGGTGTGAAAGAAAGTTTAAGTAGTGGTTATTCCACTTATCAGCCACATAAAGGGGCAATTCACTTTACCACTCTGGAAATGAGAAGGTTTGACAAGGTGTTTGCTAAGGTCACTTCTGGCTCTGACACGTAGATTCCATGTGAGAGGCTTGGAGACTTAGAGAAGCACACATATCTCATGAGACCTCAGTGGGCCTAATTGATAGTGATGACATTACTAAGATCATCACCCTGCTTCCTCGCTTTTCCATTCACAAAGATAGCCCTATCATCTTTCTTCCTACAGGGAACAAAATGAGGTTCTCATTATAATTCAGCTTCCTCATCTGGAAAAGTATATTCCCAAACACCAATCATGTTTCCATATGTACAAAGAACAATTCATTTCCTCTTTTTCTTTCCTTTGATTTGTCATCTTCAGTCTGGGTTGTCACAAGATAGACTTCCTTGGATATCTTCAGGCCATATCCACTAAAAATGATCGCAAAAGTTAGAGAAGGTAAATATGGAAATCATAAATATTATTTTGAATCTCAGTTCTAAGGACTGACTTGGATTACATTGATTCTGGGACAGAGTTCCACTTTTACACTGAGATAACATGTGTAAAAGTAGTGTTAGAGAAATTTTGTTTAAATTAAAATGCTAATAATCTCATCATACAGGCACAACTATATTTATTGCCTTGAACTATTTAACATGTATTGATCTCTTATTATGTGTCAGGCACTGTGCTAACAACTTAATAAGACCTACTTCATTTAATTTCTGAGGATAGACCTACAACTAACACCATTTTACATATGGGAAAACAGGCATAAAATGGTTAAGAAAAAAAAAATCCCTAAGATCACACAGAGATAAATTGGGCCAAGTTTTTTAATCCAGGCCTGTCAGACTCTAAAATCCAAGCTCTGAGTGGCTAAGCTGTTCTGCCTCCATTTGTAGCCATTCATATTTTTATATAGTTTCAACAATAGTGGACATCATATTCTGCTATTGCTGCTTAATATTTTCATGAACATTTTCTGGAATCACTTGAAATATTATTATAAAATAAAAATAACAATCAGCATCAATATTGACAGGCACTGCACTAAATGCTTTAACATCACTCTTTTAATTGACCGTCAAAATAATCCTATAAGGTAAGGAATATCTCCAGTTTACAGAGAAAAGAATAAGTTCAGGAAGTTTAAAAACTTGCCATGGTCACAGAGCTTAGATCTGCCTGACTGCAGAGCCCAAACTCTTAAAGTAGTACACTAAAACATTCTCATGCTCTAAATGGTGACAAGATAGCAAGAAGTAGCAGTACTTCCTCTAGGAGTGGTATTTCTTTCCATTTTTACCTGTCATTATTCAGGGCCTCTGAGCTTTCAATAAAGGCCCAGGACCTCTACAAAACCATGGATGAGATTATAAACAGCTCTAGCTGGAAAGGGGTTTGTGATGAAACCACCCACAGCACTGCTTCAAACATTAATAAGGTGAGCAATGACCACCCACATGGAAACATCCTGGAAACCAAGAGTAAGGCAGAGAAATGTGTGATTTCTTCAGTATGGATGCTCAATGACATCATCTATAGGCAAACCAGCAGCTACCACCTATGTGGTCCTGCTAAATATACAATTTCTCTATGTGGTAGAGATGGCTTTCTAATCATTTTCTCCAGCAAGGACAAGTCAGTAAATGCCCACTGTTAGAGTCTTCATCTCCACAGACAATATCTGTGAAAGAAATTATAAGGAAAACTCATGAAGTTGTAGAAATGGGCTTCAGTCTCTGCTATATCTCTTCCTAGGCATATCACTTAACCCATTGAATATCAGATTTGTCATCTATAAATCTGGACAATAATGCCTCTCTTAAGACTCTGTACAGACTAATTGGGATAATCTACACAAGTCAGTCAGAATACTCTTCAGCCATAATACATAAAGTACATAAGTTCTGGGCCCTCATGCAATACCCACAATTCCTCATGGACATACCCCACTAATCAGAAGACACTCATTCTAATCCAAAAGACCACATATTCTGCTATTGCAAAAGCTAACTCACAGCCTTAAAACCTGCTGAACTATCCAGTGATATTATACAGTCTATACAATTTTATGGCAAGAAACACGTCATATTCTTTGTAAAATCATCAGTTTAGAGCCTCTTATTCAGCTCTTATTAATTTTTTTGTGCAGACGATAAAACTTAACAGAAGAGAGCTCAACAGTGCCAAGGCTTCAGACAGTAAAACCTGAAAAGCAAAGTCCTTCTCAGCTGAACTCACTTACACATAGATTATGCTTAAACACTGGCCATTATGCAGGCCTATATAAGATTTCCAGATGTGCACATTTGGGAGACCAATCCTGTGCATTAGAAGACTGAAGTGAGTTGTGTTTTCACTGATGATAAATGATCTCTTTACCCACGGAATAATTCTTGGGAAAGATAGGAACAAGCATGTCTGGTCACCACAGGGCTAATCCTCAGTTTTTAGGCACATGTGAAGCTCCTATCCTGGCTAAGGCAAGACCCTCATCCATCAATAGAGGGAAATCTGCATTCTTTAATACCTGAAGGTACATCTTGGAATGCAGGATGGTGGGATGGCTAGAATTCTGCACCAGACCCTAGTGTTCCCTATCCTTGTGCGGACTCTGAATCATTCAAGGAACAAAACACCACTCTTTATCTTCTCTACTACTTTTTACACCACTAAGAAAACTGGGAGTTATAATAGTGATATCTGTGTTTAATTATAGCAAGGGCAAAAATTATATAACACAGTTCAGCCAGGATGGTTTAAAAGCACTTTTCAAAATGCAGTTCAGCTACCCTCTCAAGCTTGTCATTCTCATAACCCAATTCCTGAGTGCTAAAATATTTTAACAGGCTCAAAGCATGGTGCATTAATAAATGATCAAAGAGTGTGCATTTTCTAATGTCCCTTTGGCCTTGACAAAGAAACTGGCAAATATTCCATTAACCACAACCCATGAAGTCATTTTTTTAAACTAAAAATATATTTTTCCTATCTCATGCTGGAGGTGGGTCACCAGGACTGCTTAGCTTATACACTTGAAAACTGGATTCTAAAGAAAAAGGGTTGAGATGGATTATTTATGAACATGCATAAATTATGTAGTAATTTCATTGAGATTTCTAGGACTTCTATGAAATAGAATGTCCCCTGTGGTGGCACATCTCATTTAATCCATCTGTTTCATCTTTTCCTACACTTTGGAGACTTCCCATATTTCAAGGTTTACTTTGAAATAACAGCCCATTTTGAAATATAATTTAGAAATATACTTATTATGTGTTTCTGTATAGCACAAAATATTGCTTTATAAAAAAGAAACCCAAACAACACACACAAACAAAAAAGAAATTGTACTTAATAGTCACTGTTCGTTCATTGTAAGATGAGTGGCGGAGCAACAACACCAAACAAAATCACAATAAGAAAGATCGACGAGAAAAATTAGAAAATAATAACTATGAAAAACTGTATGCGGCATCATTCTTCTCAGTACTTTAATATGGTCTCCTACTTTCCACAAAGGTTGAAGGCAAATATTATTCATTCTATTTTATAGGTGAAACATCGAGGAACATAAAGTTACACATCGTACCAACCCTACATAAATGAATCACTCTGGCAAATTAGCACCAGAAATCTGCCAAAAATTTATTTTTTATCTCAGCTACAGAATTGAAAGACGTGAATCATCGTGGCCCTTTTTTTGTCAATGTTCCGAGAGACACATCCACATAAACAAGAGAACATTCCAAAATGTACTTGTATGTTTAAACTATATACTTACATATGTATGTAAGTACCCTATCACATAAATAATATCTAAATAGATAATATAGCAAAGACGTGTGCATAAAATTTTTCATTACAATTTTTGCAAACAACTTTAATGTTTAGTAATAAGGGATTATGTCCATACAATAAAACACCAAGCAGAAATTAAAAATAGCACTATAGGCAAATCTTCATTGACATGGAAAAATGTTTTTCTTATATTGCTAAGAGAAAAATAAAACAGTTCAAAATTGTGGTATGTTTATAAAGAAAAACTATGAAGAACCCTGGCACATCATACTGAATTTTTGCAGTAATTATCTTTGGTGGTAGAATTAGAGCTTTTTTTTTTTGGTTTTCTTTCTCTGTAAATTCTCATGCTTTCTAATATTATCATATTAAGCTTTACTATAGTTGTAATTAGGTAAAAATTGCAAATCCCCTTTTTTAAAGTAAAAAATAAAAAATTTTTTATAAAGACTCCATACCTGGTAGTACTTACTGATTAAAAGAATATATGGATTCTGAGAACTCTATTCTAGAACCTGTCATATTTGTACCAAGTTAAATATGTACTTTGATGCTTTGATCATCAAGTTAAAAATAGGAAGATCAACATCTGAAAAGACCTCCTCCTTAATTTTCAAAATACACATGGAATCTAACATGAAGAATATTTAATGGGGATTTATCTATAGTTCTATAAGTTAACACAGTTGTGTTCTGAATCACGAGGAGACAAAGCATAGGATTTTGAGGTTGTCTAAGCCAAATGTCTAATGTCTAAGTTAAATCAACAGTTTAGTTTAATTTGACCAATATCTATTGAATATACAATATATGCCAGGCACTCTGCTGTGTGAAAGGAAAACAAAGATGAATAAGATATAGTCCTTGAAACTCACAGTCCAGTGTGGAAGGCTGTATGTGATACAGAAAAGCATAGGACACTATTTTAAATCAGAGCACAGGCATCCAATTCAAACTAAGGATTGAGAGGCAGTACAAAATCCCTGAAAGAGATGATGCTGAACTGGGTGTGAAGAATCAACAGAAAATTAAGCAGATAAGAAAAGAAAGGAAGATCACTTGAGGCATAGGAGACTGTATAAGAAAAAAAAAAAAGAGAGAGAGGAAAAGAAAATTTTAAAAAGACTCAAATATTTGATTCCTGCTAGAATACAGCTCATGATGCAGGTAACGGCGGGAGTGAAGGCTGGACAAGTATGCAAAGGTTAGATCTTGTAGTTATTTGGTTGTAGAATAGAAGGTGGGGCTTGGGGCAAATGGTGTGATTTGTGATGACTTTCATTTTTCTGGCTTGGGTATGTGGTTCAGTGATATCACTAGGTGAGATAAGAATAACAATAGTAATAATTGCAAACATTTCTTGAGATCCAAATATTTGCCTCGCTTAACCTCACAACAAGCCTATAAGCCAGAGTGATGCTCAGAAGTTAGGAGATGGTGAACAGAGGAAAGTGAATAGGTTGGGTAGGAGGAGGAGGTTGAAATCAATTTTAAACATCTTGAATTCAAAGTAAATATAGAGCTTTCAGATAGAGAGGTTCATCATCAAGAGGAAGCTGGATTATAATGTCAAGAGGAAGAATTAAGGGCAAAGATGTAGATTTGAGAATAATTTGTACATAAGAATTACTTAAAAATCATGCTCAAGTTATTGCTAGTTCAGGCAAAATATGTAGTGTGAAAAAAAGGTGGATTACAGACAGAGCATTACCGGGGTAGGGCAACAATACTAGAGAGAAGCAGAAGGATATTTTTCCAAGACACTGCGAAGGAAGTATCAATGTGTTAGGAGAGAGGAGCAACCACCAAAACAACAACAACAACAACAACAACAACAAATAGGACAAAAAGAGTTCTAAGAATCATACAAAGTGTCAAAGCTGGCAGGAGGTCAAATAAGATAAGGACCAAATTGTACCCATTAAATTTGACGACATGAAGTCATTGTTGACTGCATTGTCAGTGCAGGTAAGAATGGAAGCCAAATTGTTGATGACCAGGGATTCAAATGGAAAGGATAAAGTGAAACCAACAAACATAGACACTACTAAGATGCTTGCATAAGAAACAAAAAAGAGATAAACCAGTAGAGATAGGATAATAGTAGCAGGGATTAAAGATACAAGAGAGCAAGATTTTGCTGGTTTGTTTCACTGGGCTGGCAGAAAACTGAGGAGTGTCTAGTTGGAAAGGAGCTAGTATAGCAGCATAGGATAGAGGTAAAAGAAGGAAATAATTTTTAATAGACTTTTTTAGGCAGTTTTAGCTTCACAGCAATATTGAGTAGAAGGTACAGAGATTTCCCACACTTGCTGCTCCTCACATATACAAAGCCTTCCCCACTATCAAAATCCTGAGCCAGAGTGGTACAACTTGTTACAATTGATGAAACTACACTGGCACATCATTATCACCCAAAGTCCATAGTTTACGTTAGGATTCACTCTTGGTGTTGTACATGTTATGGGTTTTGACCAATGTATAATGACACAAATCCATCATTATAGTATCATACACAGTAGTTTCACTTCCTTAAATATCCTGTGTTCCATGTATTTGTTCCTCCCACCTCCATAATCCCTAGCAACCACCCATTCTTTTACTCTCTACATAGTTTTATCTTTTCCAGAATGTCATATAGTTGGATTCATGAAGTACAGAGCCTTTTCAGATTGGCTTCTATTGCTTAATAATACGCATTTAAGGTTCTTCCATATCTTTTCATGGCTTGACAACTCATTTCTTTTTTAGCAACGAATAATATTCCATTGGCTGGATGTCTCACAGTTTATTTATACATTACCTTCTGTAGAACATCTTGGTCGTTCCCATGGTTCAGTAATTATAAATAAAGTTGCAATTAACATTCATGGGAAGATTTTCATGTAGACATACGTTTTCAATTCATTTGAGTCAAGGAGTACGATTGCTGAATCATATGGTAAGAGTATGTTTTGTTGTATACTTATGAAGGGACGTGAGTATATTTTAGACTGAGAGTAAATAGTGGCAGAGTTTGAAGAAACAGGACAGAGGAATAACTGCTGACTTGAGTCTCTGGGGGAAAACAGGTGCCAGAGCACAGATGGTGGGATTAGTCTCCACCTCTTACAGCCCCCTCTCATCTACCAAGATGAGAATAAGGTAAAGAAAGAGAAGGAAGCAGATAAGACTCTTCCTCCATTATACAAGTTAATTGCCTCTAAATGTTACATGGATTATGCTGTATATGCCAGACTCTGTGGGTTTAAAGATTACTTAAAAAAGAAAAAAGATGAGACCTTAGCAGTATAGTTTTTTGAAGGTAATAACATATTTAAATAATTTGTTAAATTACTTCCTCACCACAGCATATTATTCTAATTGTTAATACTCTAAGGAAAGAATCAAAAAGTCAACAAGTCAACACATTAACTCTCTTATGAACCCTGCTGATCTTTAAAAAACAGACATTTTCTGAGGCCAAAACAATAATTAAAATCATAAATATGTATTGCTACATCAAGTCAAACAATTGTAGAATGCAAACTCATTTAGAATATTTTAATCATCTCATTACTTCTGTGGCATAGTTGTATATAAATAATTTTAATTGTCCTACAGTTTAAGTAAAACATTTGAAAGGATGAGTTGTTTTTTGTGTCTTTTTTCCCTGAGGCGAAAGCAAAACTTAACTAAAACTGGGGTACTTCCTATGGGATAAACCTTTCAACAAGGAAATAGGATATGGAAAGGCATATGGATGCAGTGACATTTTGGTTTAATTATTGAGACCACTGTACAAACAAGTGTTGTGAATAACAAAACAAGTCAAATTCCAGGTTGCTATAAACAGAGAAATGAAAAATTCCATCCACAGAGGATACCTCTAATACATGATGCTGAAAGTGGCCTTCTCGTATTTCACAAATAAATTGGTTAATAGCGATTTGCTTATAGTTACCTTCACCTCAAAGACTCACAAGCTTCCAAGAAAAGGGTGGAAAGTACACCCATTTGTCCACATTGCATCAGCAATCAAGGAAATAGATGGAGACATACATACATCGCCCCTTTCACCATAACTCCTCTCCCTCCTCACTGATCCACTCTAGGCAGGTCATCTTTCTTTCTTTCTAGCCTCAGACACAGGAAAAAGAGTGGCTTTCCAAAATGACAAATAAATATTTACATTAGGGTTTCAGTTTTAAGCTTTGCAGTGTGCTGCATTATGTTGCACCATTGGCCTCCAGTCTGGCGTGACAAGATATATTTTCAGAGTTGGTGGGCAGCAGCAATAATGTAAACAAGGCTTCATTTCACGTTCGCCAGAGAAACAAGCAAGACTCCTCTCTTAGGTGAACCCAAAGGTGTCACTGCCACAAATCAGCAGAACTCTCAGCCCGTGCAGAGCAAGGCAAGTATTCATATGAGTGGAGTGGTTAATATTTCACTGCATACACTGCAAGCCCAGGTGAAGGCTGCTTGCTTTCATTTAACAACAACAACAACAACAACAACAAAGCAGGTCTCAGCAGTCCAAGGACTATTAAACAAATATACATATTTTAAATTTGCTCTTTATAGGCTTAGAGAATAAATCCTATGTACATTAAAAACGTATTTGGCCATCACTTCTCACATCCCACTGATCATGCCTATTACTTACAAACCAAAAGAAACACATAGGCAAACCTAACTCCTAACCAGACCAGGAAATGTTGTTTTTCATAGAAAAAAAAAAATGTTCAAAATTAAAAATCACCACTTCTCAAGGCAAAAAAAACCCAAAAGGTGGTGAAGAATGATTTTAGCTTCAAATGCTGATAAAAAAGAGAGAGAGCGTATATGTGTCAGCAATGGGGAGCAAAGGAATGATTTCTATTTCATAGCCAAAGTAATTGAAACGCGTTATGATAAAGATGATAGTTCTAGTCTAGGATATTTTTAGACAAATTTTTAGTAGAAGGCTGGGCCCTACTGTCTATCTCTCCCAGTGTTATTTTACTCTCACTCCTGTGATCAAAGGACACTCACTGATCAACCTTAGGCAGCCTGCCCAGCAAGTGCTCATCATTCCTGAGACAGTTCAGTCACCATCGGTTCAACAGGAAACCTGAACAGCACCTAATATTTGTTCATTCATTCAATCAGCCAGTCAGCACACAATTAGTCTGAAAACATTTACCAAATATGATTATGTGCTTGGCACTATGCTATAAATTGATGAGAAAAACAGATACAACTGCCACCCTGATAGGGTTTATAGTTTAGTGGGAGCAATAGGTAGCTACTGATCTAATAAAATAATCCAGGAGCTTTGAATGCTCAAGGCTATAGGCTCTCCTTTAATCTGGGATGGAGTGGGTGTGGGAGTTGTCAGGGAACATAGCTCTGAAAAAGCTCAATTTGAACTGGGATCGCAACAAGGAATAGGAGTGAATTAAGATGTATGTCCCAGATAGAGGAAAGATAATATGGAAAACCCTTGAGGCAGGAGGGAGCATGAGACAAAGAACTGATCCAAGTGACTGGAGAGCAGAAAAACAGAGAGGGATCCAGCATAGACACTCAGTAAATGTTTGCAATGAACAAATCATGGATGAATGAACACATGACTGAACAGATATCCAGTTACACAATCATCCAGCATTCCAGCCATTCATTTACACAAAGATACTCCATAAAATCCCACTTGTTCATTCCTTTTGCCTTCTTCCAGTTTACTTTTTTAAAATTAAAGCTTAATGGAAGTGGAAAAATTGGAGGGAAAAATAACAACAGAGTCATTCTCTACAGTATCTTCAAACTGAGAAATAAACCTTCCTATTATGCTACAGATTAGTGTGCAAGGCAGTTCGTTAAGGGGATATATATACATATATAGATATACATATATAGATCTATATATGTATATCTATATATATATACATATGTATATACATATATGTATAGATATATATGTATTGTAAGGTATCTATCATTAATCTTAGTTTTGAAGATAAGTGAAAGATTTAGCTAGCTTGCCTACATCCTCGCAGCACTATTCAAATAGCCAAAAAGTAGGGAAAAAGATGTCCATTAACTGATGAATGGATTTAGAAAATGAGGTATATTCATACAGTGAAATATTTTTCAGCCATAAAAAGAGAAAATGTACCATATATGCTGCGACTCTGATAAATGCTGAAAACATTAAGCTAATTGAAAAAGCCATACACAAAAGGCCATATATTATATGATTTCATTTATATGAAACGTCCAGAGTAGGTAAATCCACAAAGACAGAAAGTAAATTCATGGTTGCTAGGGGCTGAGGGCAGAGGAAATAGGGAGTGACTGCAAATGGGTATGCTTCTCCTTGGGGGGTGATGAAAGTGTTCAAAATTAGATAGCGTTGATGGTTAGACAACTTTGTAAATATACCAAAAACCACTGAATTGTACACCTTAAAGGGGTGAATATTATGGAAGATAAATTGTATCTCAGTAAAGCTGTTGTAAAAAACAAAGGCATTTATTTTATTTCTTTCAGTGATGGGATTCACTAACTTTATTATTCATATCATTCTTGGTATTATATCTTAAAAGTATTATTGTTATCTTTGAATAGGTAATTGAGTGATTACAAATTCATTTAGAGACTTCTTGACTAAAATACACTATTTCTACAGATGACTTTGCCTGCCTCCTTAGGAATGCAGGTCCTTCAAGACTTCTCTCACTGTTGTTTATAGAAGTACTCATTTGCTTTCTTCAAGAGTCCAAATCTTCAGTGGTATCATCCATTGTGAACTGGCCTGGGGAAGTCACAGGATCAGATTAGATAGAACTAAAAACTAAAAAGGGAGGACTTTGTGTCATTTGATCAAATATCTTTAACTTTTGAGAATAGTTTTTTAAATCCTTTGGGAGTACAGTGAGAGAATATGTTTTCTTTTCTTGTGTAAAAGAAATGCCACAGTGAAAGTACGTGTTTTATTTTCTTGTGACACCAATGCTCAAATCCTTTCAGAACTATCGGAAAAATTGTATCTTGAAAAAAATGCGCATCTACTCTCAATTTCAAAATAACTCTGATATCTTGAGGTTTCCATCTCAGTTTTCATTAACTACATCAGTGGGGAGAGCTTTAAAGATTAAAATTTAAAGGACAGTAGGATGCTTCTAACCTTTACTCTTTTTCAGGAACCAGAGCTCTCCCTTCACCCTTCCCTCACACCTTTGTCAGCTGAAACCTGCCAGGGAAGGGAGTTAGAAGAAACAGACTTTGATTTTCCTAAGGTCTTCTTTTCTGGGCCCAGAATGTTCAGTCCTTTTACCCATTTGGCAGAAAAAGGAAAGACTAGCATAGTAAAGATATGTAAGTTCTGAGGTTCTTCTAATTGACTTCCATAGCCAAAATAAGTGTAGGCAGACATCATGGGCAATGGATTTTAAAGACCCTTGGGCAGCTCCATGATGCCACCTGGATCTCTAGAGTCCTTATCACACCTGTGGGCTCAATGATGTCTGGACATGTAGAGGCTCTTGGGACATGATGTCATCATTTCATGAAAATACAGAATCTCATAGTTGACAGAATGCTAAACATGAAGTTTCATGCCTCTTCTCCAAAAGTAATTCTCTACCCTTTATTTGCATACTGCCATTAGTGAGATGCTCACTACATAAAAATTAATGACTTGAACTTCATTCTCTGTTTCAGAATTAATGCAACCAAAACGCAGCGCATGTTTTAATCTAGATTTTAATTGTAGTTTTGTCTCTTACCAATTGTGTCATTAATACTACCATTGTCATTATTTCTCATTCTCCCTTTCCATCATTATTCCCATTCCTTCTCTCAACAAAGCACCATGGACTAGATAGAAAAGATAGAAATGCTGTGTTAGACTCTCTTCCCACCTCAAGTGCTGAACTGAGATGCCCAAGCAATAGAGCAGGGCAGCTGACTAGCAAACACTGAAGAGCAATGGACACCTTTAAGAAAACCAAGAAGGGAGCTTGCTCCCATCTAACACTTATCCAAGAAAGAGAAGGCACCAGGCTGTAATTGCCTGATAATTTGAGTACCACTATTCAGAAGTTCCAATGCAACCCATCATTGCCCTTGAGAAGGAGGCCTTAAGTGGATCTGGGGCAGGGCATGCATGAACACATAGGGAAGACCCAGGGCTATGGCACCGACACATAGTACTATGTTTCAAGATTTCATGTAGATTTTGAGAGAGGGAGATTATTTATTTAATTATGTTATAGTAAATAGTCCTAAACTAGTTGAGTGGAAGAAAATGAAAAGGAAATCAATCTGATTTTTATTAAGAAACTACAATATGCCAGGCCTGGTGCCAAATACGTCCACCATTCAGTCCTCACAAAGGCAATGACTAAGCCTAGAGGATAGAACTGAAGCCTGGGCATTGAGCCAAAACCCAAGAACCTGCTTAGTTACTGCTCTTCAGTGCTCATTGTCCCCAGAGGGACCAGTCAAACCAACTGATGTCAGTCAACTCATGGCTTCCTCAAAGTCTCCATTTTAAAGCCCATTGCAAACAAAATGACTTACATAAGCATCCTATCAAAAGCCTTAATTCTGAGATGAAGAAATTTAGGAGTAATTCCTTCTACATGCTTATAACACCAAAAAGAAGCACAGAATCTCGTTCCTTGAATCCAGCAAAATGAACAACACATCAAGAGTCAAGAACAGTCTATGTTCTCTTCATCATTCAGTTAACATTTATTGAGTCTTACTATGTGTCAAGCACTGTGCTACAAATGGGACATTTAATGATAAATAGAAATTAGTCTGTGTCTTAAGGAATTCATACTCTTTTAAGCAAGACAGGAACACACAGCCAGTTCTGTGGGTTGAGATGTTGCTGAGTGCTATGAGAGAATGTAAACAAAGTGACGAGGCAACCTAAACAATAGAGAAATTAATTCTTACTGAAGCAATCCAGAAAGGTTTCTCAGATATGGCCATTAAAAAGGCCAAAGATTTTAAAGAGTAGGACATTTCGTGTGGAGAACATAGCATCAGAAAGACACAAAAGTACATGGTATGTTTGGGAAATCATATGGCTGACTTGATTATAAAAGGCATGTAAAGCTAAAATGTTTTGACTTGATTCATCAGGGAATTAAAAGCCAAAAAAATTGTTGAGCCATGTCTTAACATGATTAACACTCTATTCAAAGACAGATTATAAACTGAGAGAACCAGAGAGGGCTTAATGGAGGAGGCGACATTTCGGCTAGATCTTGAATACTATTTCAGAAAATAAGAATCAAAGGAAAGACCAAGAGCTTTCTCTCAAAGACGAGTAAAGACACAAAGGCAGCAGAACCCAGGGCAAATTTCAACAACATGCTGAAATCTGGTTTACACAGAAATTAGACACTACATATGATAGGAAGGTTAGAAGCAGATCATAAAATACCTATTTAGAATTTATCAAGAGATGCTGAAAAGTACCAAAGCTTTAAATTATGTTGATTAAAGTTTTACATAGTGAGATTGAAAATGACAGCTAGAGATAGGAGAAAGACAATGGAAGAGAGGAAATCAATAGAATGTTATAATGACTACAACTAACTTTTATTAGCACATAATTACCTTTATGTGCATTATTTCACTCAATAGTCGCCTATGAGGTCAAAGTTTATTTTAACTGAGTTGCTAAGACTAAGCATTGGGATGATTAAATAACTTTTCTACAATTCATATGTAGAAAATAGCAGAGCTGAGACACAATCCCATCACATCTGAAACTGTATTTAGGCTAGTCCCTGACATATAGTAAGTATTTAATGAAAAATGGTGGAACTAATTTTGTTGAACCATCTTAACTCCAAGGCCTAGATTCAATATCAGCTAGTCAAAGAATATTTTCTCCATCTTTTCAGGCCAAAACTGATATATATTTCTGCATCTCAAGTTCTATGAATTATATGCATTTGGGAGTACATCCTCCTTCAAGTTTATTAGGAGATCAGAAAATGTATCTTGTTCACTCATGTATTTCTCACAAGATGTCCAGCACAGTGTCTACTACAGAGAAGAGGCTTGATAAAAATGGGATGAATGAATAGATGAGTGAATAAATGGGTAGCTTTGCTAAATGATCTGTTCTCCACTTCAGTACAGGTAAATTTTGATGACTTTTCATGAAACACGCAAGGCATATAACTGACTCAACATTCACAATCAGATAATTCCTTCCATTTTCTTTTCTGATGAGAATCTCTATTGGCTGTGACTCAATTTAATCATTGTTTCATATTCTCTTTATAGAAGCCTGGGGCTCTTAGGTTGTGGGATCTGTTTAATGAAATTTGATCAAGTAATAACGACCTTTAATTTCCTAAAATCAGGATTATTGAGGTGTTATTTAATGCAATTTTATGACGTTCTTATTTCTGTGTTAATGAAGACATGGATAGACTAAGTGTCTTCGCTGTGACATTTAATGGAACTGGAAAGTCCCTTACTTAGAAATATTTCTCATTCCAGCCTGCCCCACTCTCTAAAATTCCACTACCTATATTTCCTTTGTGTCAACAAGGGACCCCTTTTAAAATGCAAATAAGTTATGTCATGGAAACATAAGTGATTTATGACATCTCTTTTATCTTTTCTGTGCAGGGAAAAAAACAAACCAAATTTATTGGCAAACATCTACACACCAGGCAATGTACTAGGCACTTTACACACATTATCTCACTTAATATTCACAAGACTGTGAAGTATTTATTTATAAATGAGACACTCAAAACTCAAAGGAGATAAGTAATCAGAAAAAATCAAACAGGAAACTATAGATTTGAGTTTCTGGGTTTGGTTTCTCTGATTCAGTAGCTCTACGTTGTTATGCTGCCTCATCATTGAAAGAATGGAGTTGTAAGAGAAAGAAGGGTACAGCAACTTTTGGAATACAGCAATACCATGGCATGTCTCAGTGTGTGTTGGTAGCTATGATGGGATACTCCGAACTGCCAGTGAGCAATTGAGTGTTGAGGGGTTTCTAAGGGAAAGGAGAGTGGTTATAAGATTTATCGGCCATAGAGTGTTCTAGTCCAGCTGACTTTATAGAATGGGTGATAGATAATTAATTTTGAACAAATGTCATTTCTTACACATGCAAGAAATCATAAGTTGGAAAAATACATATAGTAAGGCACTATTTTCTTTCCATTTAACTTTTTTTTTAAATCTTATATCGAGAACATTTTCCAAAACTGTTAATGTTTGCACACCATCCATGATGAAATGTTTATGGGAAAAAACTTTAGAGATCTAAAGTGTGGATTGTTAAGGCAGAATTGAGAGGTCTCTAGCTATATGAAAAATTCACCAGCCTTTTCACTTGGCTCAGAATCATGGACTTCTTAACCTGTCTCTGAGTAATATGTGACATTTGTCAGATTTTACAGATCAAACATGCCCCCCAAAAGACTGGCCTTAGTAAAATACCCATGATGTTATAACAATGTGTTCAGCTTTGATGCCTTTATAGTGATGAGTTAAATCAGTCTGCATTTTTGACAATTGCAGTGTCTTGGCAGCTTTTTACCTTTAATTTTAGAAAAAGTCATTTTGGGGAAAAAAAAACTGTGATTTTGTATTTCTCGGTATAAATTAATTCTTCCCTCTTAATTTTTATGCTCACTAATAATTGTTGTAGGATTTTTGTATGGGGGGAGGGATTATCAAGAGACTAGTTAAATCAGCAAATTTAAAGGGAAAGGAGAACCGAAATATAATTCCATCCTTGACTTATATTTTACATTTGAATAGACTGCCTCAACCCAATTCCTCCTACCACTTACCACACTGAGTGAGAGATGGCTCTGCTGAAACACGTACATCTTTTTGTGCCAAATGCACTGTGTGTTGTTGCTTATAGACACACCATAGGATCACTATTGCAGGGCACCCCAGTGTAATGTATTATTATTGTTAACATCCTGCTGGCTAGAATTCAGATTTCCATTTAATTGTGTTTTTATTTAAAATGTCTGCTGCACCTGCAGCTGACTTGATCAGTATTAGCTATTTGCCTAGAGTCACGCACACTTATGAACACTGAAACTTAAGGGAAAAAAAATGTCAGCAGAGATGCATAGATCATAAATCACAAGATGATAACATCTCACATGAAAAGAAAGTCTGAGAAAACAGCCATGGTGATGTAAATATTGAATTTACCAGCACTGCCATATCGCTACGGAGGCTGGACAATAGGCCATTTCTTAAATGGCAAGAGGGATGAGCTCTCTCCTTTATCTGTATTCACATTTTCTTTTATTTCATTCCTGGGAAAGAGAAATGCCAGAGGAGAAGCTTAAGACAGATTAAACTGTGAGTACTGTATATAGACTATTACATCATAACTGTATTTGAAAACTCTCAAACAGCTGACCTGTTTATATTACAAGACAGGGTCAATTTCCATTCTAGCAACTCTTTTGATGTTTGTGAATACTAATGCTCTCCCCAGAATGCTGGCTTTAGAATAACAGCAATTGAACCATTCAGCCTTCTCTGATGCAATCTTTCTGCAGCTAGATAGGATTCTATACATGGATTTCATTGAGCCACACAGCTTGGCATGATCAAAAGCTTTGCTGGAGCCATCAGTAAATGTTTCAAATAACAGAATAAAACTGATGCCTATAGTTTCTACCCTAGTCACTGAGGTTATATATATGAATGTGGATGTGTATGCATATCTGTAACACAAAGCCACAGTTTTGCTTCCACTAGAACTCATAATGGTTAAACATCAAAATGAAATAACAGGGTCATTTTCACAGTAAATGCCTGAGAAAATAAGAGAGGGCTCTACAGCCATATAGAGTACTAAAGAAATTGCTGTGGCTTTGGTGTGACCAAGATATGGATACGACTTCCATTTCTACAACTTTCCAACTATGGGAACTCAAGCAATTTACTTGGCCTAGGCTTCTGATGTCTCATTTCTAAGATGAGGATGGCATCATCAATTTCACAAGATTAAAAGACAGATAAACATACATACAACAACAATAATAATGCTTAATACTTATTGGGAAATTATTCTTTGCAAAGCACTTAACACTTTAAGTGCATCATCTGAAAACAAATTTCACAATATGAAGTAGGCCCCATATTTATTTCATTCTATATATAAAGAATCTGAAACTTAGAAATAAGATTGCAGAAATGTGTAAAAGGTCTTTAGAACATACCACTCCCCCTTAAGACAAATTGAATGAAGAAATCATGGTTTTCTGTTTAAAGAGATTCAAGCCAGTTCCATATTTTAAATGGAAAGACAATTCCAACCAACATTTTATCTTTGAATATTATAAATAGAAGAGACTTTAAATTTTGTGCAGTCCAACACTGCACATCCCAAAGTAAGAATTCAGACATCATCATCCCTAGTCACCATTCTGGACACCATCTTCAGCATCGAGGAGACCCAGCCCACAAACCAGCTTGTTTTATGTTGAGATAATGCTTTTGTTACAAAAGATTTTAACCTTCTTTCACCCATGAGTCTTCTGGAGCTAAACATTTACTCTTCAATAGAAAACCAGTGTTCTCATTTTCTCTAAGCCTTCACCAGGTTGAGCATCCCCAGCTCCTCAACTCTTTACCTTAAAACAATATCTTCACAATGCCAAAATTTGCTCTGGTTTGTCACTATCCCCCTAAAAATATGGTAACCAAATTCTAGTCTCAATATAAACTAAGTTTGATTCATACTTTAATTTTAAATTAAAGTAGTTTGTAAGAGTAGTTCATTTAGAGATTTATGAAGGAAAGATAACAACTCGCTTTGTTGGCCATAATCTACATAGTAAATCAGATTCCAGATATTCTTTACTCCATAATTCAGCCCTTTATTGAAGACTTCACTGCTCGTTTTTCCACTTGCACTAAAGAGGCCTTGCTATTCACAGGGAAGGAAATTATGTATTATTTAAATTTCATTTAAATACCTTTCTATAGTTTAATCTTCTTCAGCCAGTTGGCCACCAAATGCTTGATAGCTTCAGTTTTGTACTGGCAGGTGGATCAGACAGTCTTCCAATGGAAATACTGACTCTAAAAATTTAATCATTGAAATTATAATTTGCTCTATTTAGGGCAGAAAAAAACATGAATTAAAGATATTTCTCCCTACAATGTAAGGGGATTTTTTTTTTTATAGCAATAGTCCCAGGGTTCACATAGATTAAAATTTTATAATATTTTTTCTTCCTCTTTGATGTAGTGAAAGAATGCTCCAGCTCTATTGTTATCTGGCTATTTTACTTTGGGCACCTCTGTGTGTCAATCCTACATCTGTAAAATGGGTATAATGTTTATCTACCCAAGTGTGCTCTGATGATTAAACAAAGTGCATGAGAGCACAAACATTTTAGTATATTTCCACTGAAAAAGAAGAGGTCATGAAGTGGGAGAAAGAGGTGGCAAGAGACAAAGAAGAAATTAGTACTCAGGAAGGAGAAAACTAGTCTATTTCTTTGGGAAAAGTCATAAAGTTAGTTTCTTACTTAACAATAAAATTATATCTGTGTAGTTGTTTTAGTTTCATCTATACCTCTCATTGAACTGCAAAACTGTCTTATTTGGGTATATGTAGGTCACGAACCATTGTTAAATTTGACACATGAGGAAAGAGAGATGGAAGGAGGATGAATACTAAATTTCCAAGATCGCTCAACCCAAAGGGACAAAGCTGGACCAAGAAGGTTTCCTGACTCCAGAAAGTCAATGCTGCAGAATAGAAAGAACAAGATCTATCTACAGACCTGGTCTGGCTATATCAGCTGTGAGTCCTGAGGTAATTTCCTTGATAATCTTGTTTATTTTCCACAAAATGCTCACAATTGCTACCTTTTCTAGTCAGAGTCTTCCAGAGGGATACAACCAACAAGATAACTGTGTGTGTCTATTGGAGAGGGAGAAGAAGAGGGATTAGAATTAGATCACAGGACTATGGGGGCCTGCAAATCCTAATCCCAGGGCAGGTCAGCGGGCTGGAAACTCTGGCAGAATTTCTATGTTACACTCCTGAGGTAGTACCTTCATCTCTAGGAAACCTCACTTTTGCTCTCAAAGCGTTCAACTGATTGTATGAAGTCCACTATAGATGTTAACTATATCTATGAAAAACCTTCACAGAAGCATCTAGACTAATCTTTGACCCAACAACCATATCCTCGCCAAAATTACACCTAAAACTGACCATCGCACTATCTTAGAGAGTCTTGTAAGCTTTAAAAGAAAAACTACATATCTAGTTCAAAATGTGATCTATAGAGTTCAACAGACGACAGTTTGGGAATTAAAGGGATGCTTAACTCAGGCTTGTGGTATCGGGGCAGAATTCTCAAAAGAAGACATGCTTCAATGCCCAGTAAGAAATGGATCCTGGTGTACGAAGCCTGAAGCTTCTACAATTTGGATGTCCTTCTTTAATAAAAAGCATTTAAAAATTAGATATAAAATTGAATATTGATTTATGATGAGAAAAAAATTACCAGCATTTCAAATTTAAAGCAAATGAGAAATTATACACAATTTGATCAACATGGAAACAGACCTTCTTTGTTGTCTTATGTTTACTTATTAAAGAATAAAGAAAAATCAAATTAAAAGTTAATGAAATATGAAAGAAAAGCAAACAAGATAAGCACTGAAATCAATAGAAACCATTTTGACATGGAGAGAAAAATTATAAAAATAATCTGTTCAGTTCATGCCCAAGGCAATAAATTATTAAAAGGAAGAGATGAATTTTGAATAGCAGTAATAACTAGACTTCTGGATTGTTCGATAATTCAATTTATAAAGAGGAGTGAATAATATGACAACATTAGCAAAAGATTTAAATTTATTGCTGATTTTATACTTAAATAATAAAAATATCATGTTACTTTTCTGGATTTTATAATGTTTAAGCTATTTGTCTGCTTTTAATCATTTGTGTTTAAAATTGCATAACCTGCATTATTGAGAATCCTCCTGATTGATAGGGGAGGACTTATCTTTTGACCAAGTATCAGTGAGAATTGAATTTCATATGTCTCATGTTTAGAAGAATTTTTCACAGCTTCTGGCTCCACATATAATAAATCTTGCTTCTCTTCCACTAGCGTGTACTTCCAGCAGTGAGTGCTGGCTATATAGGGGCATGTTCTTACTGCAAGACAACTTCTGGTTTTGAACTTCTGCATCATGACACCAGCTGAGTCAGTAAAGTGGGCAGCAGTTCTATTTCTGGAAACTGTTCCCACACCAGGGTGACTAGCAATAACTTAACTTTACAGAGAATTAACTGAGAACCACTAAATTCAAACGAAAAGTATCTTCAACTTAACCCTTCTCTTAGCCATTTTCAAAAATGTCTTGGCCCCTCCAATACCACCTAACAGGAGGAGAATGACAGAGGGGAAGCCAGAGCAGAGAAACACAAGTTGCAAATGCTTTTAGTTAAAATACCTTACTTTTGCAAATTATACAAAATATATGTACATATATAATAAATTTTACACACACACACACACACACACACACACACACACACACACGTAATTGCAGCCAGGACATTGAAAAGACTTATTGTAAAAGTGAACGGTTCTGAAGCTTAAGCTTCATTAATTTAATGTAAATCCACCTCTGCTTAGTGCAATATGTTTTGTTTTGCCCCAAAGGAAAAAGTAGAATAGCTTTGAAAAAGTGAAAGGCATCTCTGCATCACGTGTTAGCTGGCTTCTTCTTCGCTTCCATGCAGGCCTCCCCTCCTACTGGGCTCTAAGCCTCAAGAAATCAGGAACCGCTGTTGCTTACTTTGTACCTCTTGCAACTAGAAGAGTTTTGGCAGTGAGTAGGCACTCAATAAACGTTTTAGTTATTAACAAAATGTTTAGGGTTAAAAATTTTAAATAAAATGAAAGGAAAAGGTATGCTATTAAACAGCTATAGTGACAGCCTTCTAATCAAAGCACATGGGGCTCCACTGGTGCTCCAGTTTTTATAGCTGCAAAAAAATTACCCCCAAACAGCAACTTAAAATAACAATAATTATTTATTTTCACTCACAGTTTCTATATGCTAAGAATCTGGTGCCACTCAGTTATATGGTTCTGTTCTCTAATGAGGCTGCAATCAGGCTCGGGCTGGGGTCATCTCAAAGGCTTCTTCATTCATGTGTCTGGTGCCTGGGTAGAAGACCCCAACTACTGATGCTGAAATAGCTGTGGTGACTCAAGCCTGCCTCTCTCTCTCTCACTCTCCCTCCCTTCCTCTCTCCCCCTCTCTCTTCAGCTCCCTCTCAATCTCTCAATCTTAATCCATCCCTCCAACCCTCCTTCCCTCTCTCCTTTCCTCCCTCCCTCTCTCCCTTCCTCCCTCCCTCTCTCTCACTCACTCTCTCTCCCTCTCTTTCTCTGTAATTTCTTCACATAATCTCTCCAGCAAGCAATTTATGGGGAGCTGGATTTCTTAATGTTAGCTCTGGATCTCAAGAGGCATGTCCCAAGAGGGAGAGCCAGGAGGAAGCTTTTTGCCTTTTATGATCCAGTCTTATAAAACACGCAGCACCACTTCCTCTACATTCTACCAGTTGAAGCAGTTACAATGTTCCCCTTAGTTTTAACGGTTGAGAACATAGACTTCACCTCCTTAGGGAGAACTATTAATGTCACATTGTAAGCAAATCGTCTGGAATAAGACATACTGATGTGGTCATCTTAGGAAAATACAATCTACACTATAGGAGATAGAAGTTTCTAAATGTATAAGTATTTTTTAAATGATAGTTTTTTTTAATACTCTGGCTAATGACTACTAACTATTGTTCTCTTCGTTCCAGACCACTAAGTGCTTCTGCTAAGGAAATAAAGCATTGCACATGAACTTGCAAAGACCTTGCCTTCAGGGTACACACTGGTAGATGATGTTATTTCTAAAAATATCTACTACATTTTCTCTGTTGTGGTTTTAGGAGTGACTTCTAGAGTTCTATACAGCAGTGCCATCTTCCTGTTGACATCACTATTCAATACAGAGTAGACAAAATTTAATAACTAATATTAGTACAGCTCAGGTATAGACTGTATAAACTGTATGTTTGTGTCTTCCCCAAATTCATATGCTGAAATCCAGTCCCCAGTGTGATGGTACTAGGAGATGCGACAATTGGGAGGTGGTTATGTCATGAGGGTAGAGCCTTCATGATTGAGATTAGGGCCCATTTAGAGACCTCAGAGAGCTCCCTTGTCTCTTCCACCACATGAGCACACAGCAAGAAGACAGCCATCTGTTAAGTAGAAAATGGATCCTCACCAAACACTGAATCTATTGGAGCCTTAATCTTGAACTTCCCAGCTTCCATAACTATGAAAAATAAGTTTGCATTGTTTAAAAGCCACACAGTCTACCAATATTCTGTTATAGCAGCCCAAACTAAGATAAGACCTATATACTATTTGACCACCTGGGGACAAACAGGCACATCTATGGTTCCTAGACCTCTTGCTGCTTTGTCCTCACTTGACATTGCCATAGAAAAAACAACTTTGCAGACCTGGGAGGTCCTCCCTCCGCAAGCTAACTCGCTTCCTTCTTATAGTTGCTAACTCCTCCACTATTTCTACTTCCAGATTCCCATAAATTGCCATGCAACAAGATATGAGATCTGACTTTCTGAGCAGCTACCAAAGCTAATTGCCCTGTGGGACAAATCATGACCAATAGAAGACAAAATACGAAAAGAAGCCAGCAGATGAATTCCCTCTCCCTTCCTCTCACTGATGGTCAGTCTGGAAGACAGTATTATTTGTCTGGAGATATCCTATAGAGCCAAACTGGTGCACCTGCCAAGTGACTGGCTGTGTCTCTGTAACTCATGCCACAGTGGCCTGCATAGTACTGCATCTCGTTACATAATATCCTTTTCTTACCTGCTACACTTCCTTTTTCACTCTCATGCCCTGAGAAGACATCTCCCAAATAAAGCACTAGGAATTCATCATTTACTCAGCTTTGTATTTTAGAGAACCCAGGCTAAGAACAAAACCATTGATATTATCATCACTGTCTTCATTTTAAACTCGAGGAAACTAAGATTCATAGAGTTTTCTAACATCTCATAGCTTAGTGAAAAATTTAAGATTTAAAATAAAGATTTTAAATAATTTAACGATTTTAAAGATTTAAAATAAGATTAAAAAAAAATTTAAACTTAAGGATTTTTTTTCTTAGTTACGAAGCCCACATTTTTTCCTTCTCCACCATGCTACTTTCTCAAGAAATACAGGACCTAAGAAAGCTGGAAAACACAGTTGTAGTCCTGATTGTGCCAATTGATAAAATAAACACTGGAAGTTAAGTAATATAATAATATTAATAATTATTAAATAATAATAATAGCTAACACTTGTTGAGTCTTTAGGATGTACCAGGCTCTGTTCAAAATAATTTATATTTGACTAATTCCATAAATTTCCTTATGATTTAAGTTGCCTCATCATCATGTTATAGATGAGGAAAATGAGGCACAGGTTTACTCTCAAAGGTTCCATAGGTAGTAAGTGGTAGAGTCTTTGTATGCCTTGTCTGTTAAATAAGGATATAGCTCCTCTCATGCCTACCTCACAGTATGGTCAGTAAAGATTAATAATGGCATTTTAAAAATGCTTGAAAAAGGGCATTAATAAGACATCTTTAATATTAGAACTGTCCTTTTGGAGTGGAAGACAGAGCAATTCACATGCAGCATCTGAAAGGAGGTCCTAGAAGTTCTGGTCAAGATGGTGCTAGGTACACACTGTACTTACTTCCTCTCATGACCACATCAAAATTACAACTAAACTATAGAACAACCATCAGTGGGAGTCACTTGAAGTCTAGCAGAACAGAAGTCCTACAACTGGAAACATACAGAAGAGGCTACCTCGAGAGTGGCAGTGACGTAGAATGGGCTGGTCCTCATGCCCACCTGTGGTGGTTGAGAATGGGAGGGATATCTCAGCTGCAGAGGTTCCCCCAGAGGAACGAAGGGTCCCAGCCCCACACCAGGCTCCCAGTCCAAGGTTGCAGTGCCAGAAAGAGAAGTCCCCACAACTTCTGGCTGTGAAAAACAATTGAGATTATGGCTGAGTAAGACAGAGGGCAGCTTAAGTCACAGATGCATGCAGACTTATTGCTGATGGACTCATTCACTCTGAGCTCCAAAGTGGGGTAGCTGCTTGAAAAACATTAGGGACATATGTGTAGGAACTGAGTTGTCTGGCTTCTGGTAGAGGGCTGGAGGGGCAGCTTTCTCCCAGACAGAAAGTACAGGAAGAATCCCCTAACTCTTTGTTGAGCCCTCTCCCCTTCCGGCCTGCAGATACAGGAGGCCGCCATATTGGAGTTCATCAATCTGGAAAACACTGGTTGCTCTGCTCTAGTGATTCTCTGAGACCCTGCCCCACTCAACCTGCTGGCCCACCCAAGCAGCTTCCAACAGCTTTTCCATACAAACAGCCTGTCTTGGTTCATGCAGCAGACTTTCCTAAAATCTCTCAAAGGCTCACAAACCCCAAACAAGCATCATCTGGCCTCAGTGTACCCTGTACTTCTTGCTAAGCAGCCCCAATCCAGGCACTAGTGGCAGCCACCCTTGGTTCACAGCTTGGCCTCTCGAGGCATTTCTAATCCCAGCACGGGTGTGAGCCATCTGCAGATTGCTTGGTAGGCCCGAGCAGGACACAGGCTGCAAATAAACTTGGGCTGCTACGGGGCCTCTCCCAGGAAGCCCCAGGGCTGGCATGCCTGGTGACCAGCTTCTGACCAAGCCTGAGCATTCCTCAGGGCTTCATCCAAGGATGACATACCAAAGAACAGACTGAGAAGGCACCAGAGCCCTAATAAAGCAAATCTTGCTCTATAGGATCAGCCCCTCACAGGTCAGCCCTTACAACCAATCAGCCACTGGGTCAATCCCTCCCACTGACATGCAAACAGCATTCAAGGCTCAACTACACAGGAGGATGAACAAACTATATAAGAGACACAACTAGAGCATCCAGCTCAGGGGACCAGAGAAAACTGTGCCACTGGTCCTACAGGACAGCTACTATATAAGACTGGGAAACATAGCAGCCCACCTAATACAGAGAAACAAACACAGTGAGACAGCCAAAATGGGGAGACAAAGAAACTTGTCCTACATGAAAACAAAACAAAACAAAACAAAACAAAACAAAACAAAACAAAACAGAACAAAGCTTCAGAAAAAGAACTAAAGAACATGGAGACAAGCAATCAACCAGGTGCAGATTTCAAAACACTGATTATAAGGATGCTCAACGAATGTAGGGGAAGAGTAAATGAACTCAGTGAGAACTTTAACAAAAAGAGAGAAAACATAAAAATGGAGATAGAAAACATAAAAAAAAGAACCAGTCAGAAATAAAGAATACATAACTAAAATGAAGACTACATTAGAGTACATGAAGCAGAGGATCAAATCAGCAATTTAGAAGAGAAGATATTAGAAAGCACCAAATCAGAACAGCAAAAAGGAAAAAAAAAATGAGGATAGTTTAAGGGGCCTCTGAGACGACATCAAGCATATCAACATTTACATCATAGGAGTACCAGGAGAAAAGAGAGAACAAGGAATTGAAAACCTGTTTGAAGAAATAACGATGGAAAACTTTTCTAACCTGGTAAAAGAAACACAGACGAGCCCAGGTAGTGCAGAGTCTCAAATAAGATGAATTCAAAGTGGCCCACACCAAGACACATCATAAGTAAAAAACCAAATGTTAAAGACAAAGAGAATCTTAAAAGCAATAAGAGAAAAGTGGTTAGTTACCTGCAAGAGAGCTCCCATAAGGCTGTCAGCTGATTTCTCAACAGAAACTTTTCAGGCGAGAAGGGATTGGTACAAAATATTCAAAGTGATGAAAAGCAAGGACCCACAACCAAGATTAATCTATCCAGCAAAGCTATCATTTAGAAGTGAAGGACAGATAAGGAGTTTCCCAAACAAGAGAAAACTCAAGGAATTCATCAACACTAAACTGATATTACCAGAAAAGTTAAAGAGACTTCTTTAAGAAGGCAAAGAAAAAAAAAAAAAGTTCAAATACACGAATAATAAAATGGCACTAACTACATATCTATCGACAATTACTTTAAATGTGAATGGACTGAATGCACCAATCAAAAGATAGGGTGATGGAATGGGTAAGAAAACAAGGTCTTACATACATTGCCTACGAGAGACTTTACTTCACATCAAAAGACACACACAGACTGGGGGTAAAAGGATAGAAAAAGATATTTCATGAAAATAGAAATGAAAAAAAGGCTGAGCTGGCAATACTATACAAGATAAAATAGACTTTAAAACAAAGGCTAGAATGAGAGACAAAGAAGGACCCAGTAATCCCACTACTGGATATTTATCCAAAGAAACCGAAAACACTACTTCAAAGAGACATGTGAATCAATATGTTCACTGCGGCATTATTTACAATAGCCAAGATATGAAAGCAACCTGGGCGTCCATTGACAGATGAATATATAAAGAGAGGTGGTACAAATATACAATGGAACATTACTCAGCCATAAAAATACAATGAAATCTTGTCATCTGCGACAACATGGATGGATCCAGACAGTATTGTGCTGAGCGGTATAAGTCAGACAGAGAAAGTCAAATGCCATAATTTTTTACTTACTTGTGGAATCTAAAGAACAAAATAAGCAAACAAAACAGAAACAAACTCATAGATGCAGAGAACATTTTGATGGTTGTCAGATGGATGGGAGTTTTGGGTGAAAAAGCAAAAGGGATTGATAAGTACAAATTGATATAGTCATGAAGATATAAAGTATAGCATAAGGAATATAGTCATTAATATTTTAATAACTATATGGTATCAGATAGTTACTAGATTTATCAGGGTGATCACTTTGCAAGCTATATAAAGGTCTCATCACCATGTCGTACAACTGAAACTAATGTAATATTGTATGCCAACTGTAACTGAAAAACATTTTTAATTACTAAAAAAAAAAGTAGGTCCTGAAGTGTGAGTCTCACTCAGTCAATGACAGGCTCTACCAACTAGAGTCATATCTCTAAGTAGGCACTGGCCAGGCGTCCACCTCGGCTCTCTCTTCTGTATTCAGATCTCATCCACGCACATGGACAGCAGAACTCATGAGCCTTCTGTTCCTTCTTTGAATTTAGCATACCTGTTTCTTGCCCATTTCTGCTTACTCTAAATATTGCATTATATCAATAAAGATCACTTAGAAGGAATCACAAATCACCCTCAATACCACTACCCCAGGAGATTAGCTACTTTCATAGGTCTGATTTCCCTTATAGCCTTTGTCCTTATGCATGAACATTTTTTATGTAGTTGTAACTATAGTATGGGAAAAAATGTTGTTTTATTTAATTTAATATTATAGAATATATTTTAACATATTTCTAAAGAATCGCTTTTGCTGACATTGAGCAGTTACTAGAAGAGGATTTATCATTAAATATAGTCACTATGAACTTGGCAAAAGACAAAATCAAGACAATGGGTAATCCTTTATTAATCCCTTTCCTAACTCCCATTAATCTCACCTCGCCATTATCCTATTTCCCCAATCCCAAAAATTCATTATTGCCTAATCAACTAACCCTAAGTTCTATAATGGGAGAGACCATATCTGTCTTATTTACCTATGCTTTAATAAATCACATGAAAGTGTTTGAAACTCAAAAGATCCCTTCTCTGTATTATAGAAACAGCTCAAAATCCCATTAGACCACTTTTTACATGGAATTCTCCTACTAGCTGCATCATTCAAGAACACATACACAGTGCTAAGTACACATTAGAAATAAACATTGTGAGGTGATTGTATTTGGAAAAAAATTAACTTTAAAATTATTGCTAAATTGTATCTCTAAGTCCATGATCTGGCTTTGGTGACAGTTCTAAATTTTCTAAAAGTTAAAAATGTTAACATTCAAGTAATGCTGCATTAATATGTAAATTATTAAGCTCTCTGAGGGAAAAGACTGTTTTTGCTCTAAAGTTTACTTTATCTGAAATTAGTACCACTCCTGCTTTTCTTATTTTTATCAGTGTTTGCATAGTGTAAATTTCTTTCACTATCAACCTGTCTATGCAACCATTCTTCAGAGAGGTTTTCTTGCAACAAATTCTCTTTGTTTTCTTTGACGTCTAATTCATCTGAAAATGTTTCTCTTTGCCCTTCATTCCTGAAGAATATTTCCACTGAGTATAAAACTCATGCATGCCAGTTCTTTTCTGTCAGTACCAGAAGACCATTGTACCACTTCCTTCCAGTCTCCATTGTTCCAGGTGACAAAGCTATTATCATTCTAACTGGTGTTCCTATGTAAGTAATGCATCATTTCTCTACGGTGGTTTTCAGTTTTCCTTTAATTTCATGAATTTAATTATGATATATCTTTGCATGGATTTCTTTGGGTTTACCCTGTTTGGGGTTTGCTCACCTTGAATCTGCAGGTTTTCGTCTTTTGCCAAACTTGGGAAGTTTTCGGCCATTATTTATTTAAATACTTCTTCGGTACCACACTTTCCTCTCCTGGAACTCCGGTGATATGAATGTTAGCGGTTTTGTTATTGTTCCATAGGTCCCTGAGACTGTCCATTTTTTGTTAAGACTATTTTATCTCATATTCATATTGGGTAAATTCTACCCAATATGGGTAAATTCATTGATTCTATCCTCTGTTATCTCCATTCTACTTTTTGAGACCATCCAGTGAGGTGGGTTTTTTTTTTTTTTTATTTCAGTAACTTTACATTTCAGTTCTCTAATTTCCATTCGTTTCTTTTTATAACTTTCATTGCTTTGCTGAGATTTTCTATTTTTTTTCTTCTGTTATATGACCACTGTTAAAGCATTTTTATAATGGCTGCTTTAAAATACTTGTCAGAAAATTTTGACGTCTAATTCATCTCAGGGTTGGCTTCTGTTGATTGTCTTTTCTCATTCATGTTGTGATATTCCTGGTTCTTGGTATGACAAGTGATTTTCTATTGTATCTTGGACTTATTAGATATTATAAGGCTCTGGATTTTGTTTAATCTTTTTTTTTTTTCTTCTTCTTTTTTTTTTTAGTAGTCGGTCCCTCTGTTGATGTATAACACGAGGACCAGATGGGTCACACTGACACCATCCAGCATAAAAGGGACACTGACTGGCACTATCCCATTTACAGATTGGTGGGGCAGATATGCAGCTACCTGTTTTGCTCTAATGACTCCTTTCCTTGAAAATGAGGTACCAGTGGTCACACTCCCTTACTGTCTCCAAACAAAAATAAAGATCAGGTCCTGGCCCTGCTACCACCAAGTAGGGGTAAGGAGAGGGCTAACTCATTAAACTTTCTTGCTACAGAGTGGGTGCAGAGGTCTACTTCCCCAGAGAGCCCCAACAATATGAGTAGAGGCTCAGCTCGCCAATGGACCCTAATGGCAATAATCTGGTAGATGGAATCAGAGTACTGTGTGGTTCTCCTGGGTGGGGGATGGAAAACCAGCTGTCCATGCAGCCCACCAATAGCATCTGGTAGGGGAGTTGGAGCGTGGCCACCTATTTCTGCCAAGCGGGGAATGGAAGAATAGTTCCCACTGTCTCCAGCTGACATCAATCAGCGGAGAATTTGTGCACAATATCTGCTTCCACGGAGCAGGGGCTAGACTAGAAGGTAGAATAAACTATAGAGAAGGGGTGGTATGGTTCTTCTGTTGCTTTTTGACTAGAGTAAGGTAAATATTGCCACAAGCACTTTTTGCTGTTCGGCCATCCTTTCCCTAATGCTTCGGCTAAGAAGAACAGCTTGGAGACTCTTGTCTGTGCCTATCAGTGGTTCTGGTATGGAGGCTTCTGCAGCACACTATTTGAGGCAATAAGAAAACCCAGAAAACTTACCACTATACTCTTCCTCAAGTGCTAATGTCTCTAGGCAGCCCACCTTCCTCTTTCCATCTTTCAGTCTTTCTGGCTGTGTTTGTTGTGTTATGACCAGGTATTTTTAGTTGTAAGAGGGAGAACCAAGAGGAATAGAACTACTCCATCTTGACAGGACCCTAGAGACTATATCTTGTTTTTCAACTTTCCCTGTATGTTATGAAAGTGTCTAGCACATAGTAGGCAATTCAATAAATATTTATCTTATGAATGAATAAATTACTAATGCAAAAATTAATGTAGTACAGGCCCTCCCTGCAGTAGTTCAGATCAGATTCTCTCAATCCTAAATTCACATTCTAGATCTGCCACTTATCAGCTTGGGCAAGGTCTTAAATTCTTTAACATTTATTATCTCTAAAATGATCATTCCAGTCATTCCTGTTGGGAGTAACTGGTATTCTCCAATCTTGATATTTCTTTCCATTTCAAAGTAGTTCCATTAAAATGTCAATCCTGGCTTCTCTGCCCAATTTCTTTTATTCTGCACAGGCAAATGGGGTAACCCATCTAATTGGTGAGTTAGGAAGGAAAAACTGAGCAGGTATACTGAACTTCTGAATTGTTATTACCCACACACGCGACAGCAGCACTGGGCAGAAGCACATCTCCCCTGGAGGATCAGAGAGGAATGCATGTCTCTGATTGGCATCTCACTTCCAAGAAAAGAAGAAAAGGGTGGGCTCTGCATGCTCAGTGTCATAAAAGTAGGTTATAAACTTCCATCTCTCCTAATTCCCTGTAAGCTTCTTGAAACTAGAAAGGAAAAATCCAATAAATACTTCTTGAGTGCTGACCAAGGGCCAGATATTTTATTGTTAAACGAGGATGAATGACTAAAGGTTCTTGCCCTCAAGTAACACATTGTCCATTTGGGGAACTGGAAATATAAACAATAACATGCAAACAATTTCTCAAATACTATAACAGAATTATGAAAAACATGGAGCACTGAAACAAAAGCGTGGCACACATGTAAGTTTTCACAAATGTTATCTAGTTCAACATAATACCTGAAAAAAGCTCTGGGAAGTTAATCATAGTAATAACCACAATAATATAGACTTACATTTACTGGTCACTTTCCATGATAAAGTGTTGAGTGCTTTTACATGCATTATCAACTTAATTATCCTCACAACCCTTTAAAATACATACTTTCCTACTCTCATTATAAGATAGAAGAAACTAAAGCATAAAGGTGTCACTTGCTTTCTCAGGATCACACAGGTAGTTAACAGTGCATCCATCTACTCCAAAGCCTATAATCCTAACCACTAGGTAAACTGCCTACTCTGCAAATGAAAAAATTGAGGCCTTATTGTATTTGTTTTTGCATCTCTAGCACTTTACAGAATACATTGCAACATTGAGCACTCAGTAACTACTATGGGATAAAATAAATGAAGGAGGGAAGATATGAAGGGAGTGAGGGAAGAAGGCTCTTAGAAAAAAAATGATCATCCGGAAAAGTAGAATGATATATTCATGTGGTTTGTGGTAGTGGTAGGAACATTGTCACCAGGAAGCAGTCATTGAAGGGCAATATATTTGTAAGTATTTAGAGTTCTGATTTATCTTGAAAAGGGCAAACTGAATACATGGCTGAATTCACTCTTGGATATTTGTTTGGTCTATAAATAATAGCAATGTGGTGACAGTCCTGAAGCTATGCAGAGAAACTGCTCCTGGGTTCCTTATCTCATCCCCAAACATTCCAGGCTTCCGAGACCAGGTCAACATCACAAAGCAAGGGCTTTCCATTCTAGCCAACCCTAGTGAGAAAGTTGGGGCAACATAGATACTTGTCAGAGGAATAATCAAAGAGTTGGAAAATAGAAACAATGGTCAATGTCTGATTATCATTTTTTTAAATGTATGAACTCCATGGAGTCATATTTTATATTTTGTAAAGACCATTATGAATTTAAATTGTTAACACCAATTGAAATTAACTATAGCTCTCTAAAATGTAAAAAATCGTTGGTTATTTTTCATGGTCTTTCTCCTACAATATAAAATTAATCTGATGTGTGCCTATCTGATGTTCTGAATATACACACTTTGTAGGGAAAAGCTGTGGGTTTTTTTTTTTATTTGATTTGTTTCTTCATCCCTACTTCCTTGTGTAATGAAGATATACGATGACTCATAAAAGCTCTCAGTAAATGACCGAAGAATTGGTAAGTAAATATTAAATCTTCAATTTTTCTTCATGCTATCAAATCTTTTGAGTTTTCAAAAACCAGTGGGAGTTTGAGGAGCAGTTGAGGTTTGAGTGTTTTAGTCAGAACAGAAATAGGATTAAACCTGTTGTCAGCTTCCACTACAGGCCTCTCACCCCAATCCTTCCTATCTTCTCCATCTACTTCCTGTTTATCTCCTTAAAAGCAGGAGATTGGGCTATTTTCTAAGTAGAAACTTAGTAGTCTCTAGTCACAAATGTCTATTTGAACTTAAACTAGTTAACATTAAATTAAAAATTCAACAATTCATTTCCACTTGTCACATTTTAAGTGCCTAATAGCCACATGTGGCTAGTGGCTATTATACTAAACAGCACAGATAAAGAACATTTCCATCCTCAAAGAAAGTGCTCTTGAACAGTGCTGCTTGAAAGATCTCCTTCTGCTCCCAACTCTTAAGGCAATAACTTTACCAAGAGTCTGATTCAAGCTTCCCTCAGCATACACATCTATGTTTTAAAATGCACAATCATGACTGCTGCAATTTTTCAGAATAGTCTGGAGGCAGGCACAGAGCTGGTACGAAATGTCTGGGGGACGATTATTGAAGGAGTGGACTGATGAAAGTGTCTGAAATATGACTCTGCTCCACATGAGAATCAGCTCTCTAGGACCTGTGTTATTTGAGCAATTACGCATCCAGGGTTAGATGATTTGCATTCTAATGGGACTGAGGGATCAGGTCAAAGAATAGTGCATTTCTCCACTCTTCTCTTAGGATGTGAGGGATTGTGCATGAATCGTTTATATACTCTCCATAAATATTCATAGTAGATTGTATATATGTATAGATATATATACATATTTACCCTAAGCATATGGTTAAAATTCATCTACATCAGATTTGAAAGACCTAATATTTGCCATACGAGAACAACTATTATGTGACTAGAAATAATTCTGAAGGAAGGAGAGCGGAGATATCCATTTGCTGAGGCAGGGCAGCCAGGGGTGGTCAGCTTCTGAGCAATATGCCTTTTCCTCAGTCACTTTTTTTTCATTCTGCTACTGCTGACGTAGAAACCCATCACTGCGACATTGAGATTCTGGCTGTCTACTTTATCTGGAGGTCTCTCTGATTGTCAGGCTGCTCCCTCAAACCCATTCCCATTGTGGGAATGAACCATATCCCTTCTTTTTATCCATCCATTTAAATACCAGTGTAATGAAAAAGCAAAATCTTTGTTAAAATCAGTTGATTTTCAATATGCTTTTATCTGTCTCAAATTGAAATCTTGCTTCGTTATTATTAATTTATTGAATTCTTACTGTATGCTAGGCTCATTGTATTTATTAGCTTATTTGATCATGACAATACTTTATGAGATAATACCAGTAATATACTCAATTTAGAGATGGAGATATTAAAGCTGAGATAAATTAAAATCGTTCCCAAGATCACACAGCAGTTTCAAGACTCTGATTCAACCTAAGGTGCGTCATTTCAAAGAAGCTGGCAAAGTGCGTGAATTAGGATGGAAGGAACAGGATCTAATGTTGTATATCTTAATGATTCATGTTTGCAACAGAACTGCTACTGTCTAAGGACATGTTTCTAATGTGGAAAGGCCATTCGTGCCCTAAACTTGACACTCACTCAGTAGCGTGCTTTCGTGCTGTGTTATTTCCCTGTGGACATGTTCATTTTCCATCCACGGTATCCTTTCTCAGCTCTAAAACTGGGACTGTGCACAGTAGCAAAGCAGGACATTAGGTTTAGATTGGTGAATTCCCTGTGTACTTCCCTTAATTTCCTCAGCTTTCATTTTTGCACCCCTGGAAAGAAGCACTCACATTAACCCAGACAGAGCAACCAGCAGAGGACCAGCTCTGATTTCAGATAAGATTATTCACAGAGACAAAAGCCTGGAACATTTAACAAATTCAAGTGCAAGCAGCCAGTTCAGCCTACCAGGGGCAGGGAAAATAGATTGCAGTGTCAACTTAATCAATGGTTCACCACTGTACTTTTTCAGTGCTTGAACCTTATTAGGATTGAGGCTGCATTGCTCAGCTGAAAATCAATCTGGAATTTTTCAAACAGCTGCAAACTGCACAAATGCAATTGAAAATAATTTGACAATTTTTCCAAGTGCCTTGGGAAAATCCATGCAGAGCTAAGTGGGCCTGGTACATGGATGTGCCTCTGGCTGGAGCTCAGGGGCAGGAAAAAAAGATGAGGAAGCCAGCATAATACATGGTGGAGCTCCAAATCCAGGACAAATTGACTAAACTCATGTCTTAGGTCAGCTTTGAAGATTCAGTGACTGAGCACAGAAGTATGAGGGTTAGGCTCTCTCGATACAGAAACTGACTTCAGGCTAAGGTTGGAATAATAAAGCCTATGCAAGAGTCACTAAGTTTCTCCTTGGGATCTGACCTAGCACCTAGTAATGGCTTCAGGGATGATATGGATTATCAGGACTATGGGAAAGATGAGATGGGACAGTGACAGATGAGCTAATCTAAAGAAAGGGTGAAGTAGAGTCCTAGAGAACCTAGCAAAACAACAGCTTATATAGACCTATGTGTCTACCTCAGTCAAGTAATGGTTGAATACATGATGGGACAGCATTCAATGCAGACTTAGGAAAAGACTTCTTAAAGTTTTAAGACATAGAGAATCTGAAAATTAATAACAGGCTCATGGGTATAAAAAAATAGAAATACTTGCATTGTGATTAAGAACATCGACCTTCACATCAGTGGGATCTAAGTTAAATCCTGGCTCCACTACTTATTATAAAACCTGATGTGAAGTATTTAACCTCCTTGAATCTCAACGTCATAGCTGTTAACAATACTAACACTTCCTACCTCTTAGGCTTCTTGAGAAGATAAAATGAAAGAATTAAATGTCTCATAACATGATTGGCATGTAATACATAGTCACAAATAGCAGAAATTGATGCTACTATTGTGAGAAAGAGAAAAAATTAGGCTTTTAGACTAGGTCATTATTATGGGTTGAATTGTGTCTCCCCACTCCCCAAATATACTTTGAAGTCCTAACCCCTGATATCTGTGAGTGTGGCCTTATTTGGCAACAGAGTCTTGGCAAATGTAATCAGGTTAATCTGAGTTCATTAGAGTGAGCCCTAATCCAAAATAACTTAAGTCCCTATAAGAAGAGGAGAAAAAAATACAGAGGCAGACATGCACGGAGGAAATACGATATAGAGCCACAGAGGGAGAGGATGAATGAATGTGAAACTGGTAGCAGAGGTTGGAGTTACAATGTCCCTGGGGATATCAGAAGCTGGAAGAGGCAAAGAAGGATCATTTCATAGAGGCATCAGAGGGAGCACAGTCCAGCTAACATCTTGACTTGGAATTTCTGGCCTTTAGAATTGTAAGTAATCTTGTTTGTAGTCTTTGTTACAGCAGCCACAAGAAACTAATACAGCTATAATTCTTACCCAAGAAGTCTCTCCATTTAGCTAGCATTAACCAATTAGAGATGCTTTGGTTACTAGGAAACCAAAAAATATATAAAAATTTTATAAAAATCCAGAAAATGTACAAGTTTTGAATGTTGTTATTTTGTGAAAGACTTATTTTCAGTATAGTTATAATGTAAGAAAAATATTGTATAGTAGTATATTGCATTATCTTAGACTGCCAAAACAAAATGCCATAGATTGGGTTGTTTAAACAACAGAAATTTATTTTCTCACAGTTCAGAAAGCTAAAAGTTTGAGATCAGTATGCCAACATGGCTGGGCTCTGGTGAAGACTCTATTCCTGACTTGCAGGTGGCTATCTTTTTGCTGTAGCCTCACATGGCCTTTCCTCAGTGCCATGACACACACACACACACACACACACACACACACACACACACACAGAAAGAGAGAGACAGAGATAGAGACAGAGAGAAAGAGACAGAGACAGAGAGAAACAGACAGAAACACAAAGAGAGACAGAGAGCTTTGTTTTCTCTTCTTATAAGGACATTAATTCCGTAAGAACAAGGCTTCATCTTCATGACCTCATCTTAATTACCTTTCAAAGGCTCTATTTCCAGATACCATCACATTGGGGGTTAGGGTTTCAACATATGAAGTTAGAAGAGATACAAACATTCAGTTTATGACATATGTCTTAAACTGGAAAGCTATATATTATTCACTTTCTCTCCCAATATATCATAAGATTAGGTTAATTCAGTTCAAATAACTTTTAGGGAGACAGGATACACCCAATGATAGTAAGACATGGTCTCTGCCGCCAAGCACTTTGCAGAATAATGGAAGAGAAAGATTGTTAAAAGTACATTTCAATATAATGTGGTGCAGGGCTAGAGGTAAGCCTGGGGTGGGGGTGGCAGAAGAGGTTCAGGGAAATCTTCCTGCAGGAGACCCTGGAGTTAAGGGAAGGGACTGTGTTTCATTTATTCTCATCTATGAGAGAACACAGCATAGTGCAATAGATATGGTTGATAGTTAATAAATACTTGTTGAAGAAACAAATTAATGAATAAGTGAAACATATCACCATTAACCAGAAGACTCAAATTCCTTACCATGTTCAAGGATGTTCTATATTGAAAGTTCATTATAAAACTCTAAAACGTAAGTTTTGAGGTATTGTGTAGCAAAAAACAGTGAACTAAAACTCTAAATAACAGGTTTCGTTCCTAAGGCCTTTAACTAGCCTTAGGACCTTGGGTAAGAGACTGAAGAAAAATACATCGAGAGTGAAGGGGTTTTTCTAGCCCTTGACAGTTCAAAAACTATGATTCTGGGATTCCCTCCTTGCATTGCATCTAAGAAATGTTATTAATAACATCTGGAGTGCTAAAAGCAACTCATTATTCTCTATAAGGTGGTAACCCCTGAAAAAGGGCCCAATGATCCAAATTATAGCCACAAAATAAACTTTTGTTGAATTAAAGGAGTAAGTAGTATAATGTAGAGGTTCTAGTGGATTTTATTCAGTGATTCAAAAGTGTTTATTTAGTTACTACTAAGTTTCAGCCTAGGGGTCAGTTAATATAGTCACATATATCTAAAGAAACATATGTATTTTTAGATATATATATATAAATATGTATGTGTGTGTGTGTGTGTGTGTGTGTGTGTGTGTGTGTGTACTTTAAACACTAAACTCTATTTTTCCCAAGCAACTTTCTAAAAGGCTCTTTAAACTTTTAAACCTGACTGCTTCGTTGCCATAATCTCATGTTAGCGATGCTCTGAGGAAAGGAATTCCCTCTAATGCTTTTAGTGCTTGGCTCTTATATCTGAGCCAGGTGGCTATTGTAGTTGACAAAAGCCAAAAATAGCTTTATAAAATGCACCCCCTTTATTCCCTTTAGAATTTTGAAAGTCTTTAATAAAGTTTATATTTCACTTCTAGTTTTTTGGGAAGTAAATATATTTTGTAATTCTTCCTGAATTCAAGTCCATCTCTATTGCAGAATGACCAGCCTTTTCTACTCCCTAAAGAGAAAATGAAGTTTAAATTTATAAAGGAAATATTCAAAGTCTTGTCTCCTTTCTGCCCTAGACTTGGTTTCCAAAGAATCATAGAATATTAGTGATAAAATGACCATAAGACTGATTTAATCCAACTACTTCATTTTGCAGATAAGGAAGCAGGTCTAGAGGAATGAATCAATTATCCAAGATCATTCTGCTAATAGGAAAGTTGAGACTATCACCCGAGTCTCTTGACTTTTAGTTTGCAATCTCTAAACTACGTAACCCGTTTGCCCTGTTTTTGTTTTGTGTTTTTCTTCACATATCTTCCCTCACAGAAGCGGGCATTCTGAGATTTCCATCACACACCTAAGTAGTTCATATCTGGATAAATCAGGGGCCAAAAACATTTTCTATAAAGGGCCAGATAGCAAATAGTCTAGGCTTTGAGGTCTACATGTTCTCTGTGACCACTACTCAACTCTCTCTCTATAAAAAGTATATATACTTTTAAGCTATAGTACAAAAGCAGCCATAGATAATATGTAAACAAATAAAAATGCCATTGTTCCAATAAAACTTTATTTACAAAACAGTGGGCTGGATTTGGCCAATGGGCCACAGTTTGCCAAATCCTAGTCTAGATTTGTCTTTATTACTCATCATCGCAGAAGCCCACTTCCTCTGACTGTTAGGGCTGAGGATAAAAGACATCATCTTTCTTTCTTTATTGTAACAACAAGATCTTGTGAATTTTATGCATTCATTTGACATAAATCTATGTAATACCTACTTTAAAGAACAAGGGGTAAAATAAACTATAATAATAATTATAAAATATGCTTTCTATTGAGCACTTACTATATCCCAGTTGCCAGACAAAACACTTTCAGGTATATGCTTCTCATTATCCTTACAAAATCTCATTTTAGTGCTAAGAAAAGTAAGGCCCGGCAGATAGAAAACTCATTCAAGGGTACACTTGAAAGTTCTAGAAGTGGGATTTAAATCCAGATCTGCATGGCTCTTATCACTGTCACCTACTGAAGTCCTGAGATCATAAGGAGTCTGATCTCTAGTTATAATAGAATCATAGCTCTAACCCTGGGTCTATGTTGCCTTCAGTTAGCCCCAGGGATTCCTTCATTCATTCCTCCATCTCTGCTCTCTTGTTTGGCTATAATTTGTATCCATGGAGAAAGCTGTGAATGATATAAGTTGTTGAATCAAAAAAACAACATGAAATTACGGTGATATATTAGTCTAGGTTTCCAAAGGAGATTAGAAGTCAAACTATAGCTTTAAAAATATATATGTATTTCAGCCTTCTAGTCTTCCAATATGTGTGATTTGCCTACTCACTCTGACCAGCACAGTGCCAGGCATTATTGCTCACTGAGGTTAAGGGCTAACTCTGCATGTACTTAGCTGAGAGAACTTGGGTCAATACCTCGCACTGTAGTCCTTCCATTCCCTTTTAATAAAATGAGAGTTTTATTTCATGTTCACTAAAACCCTTTCTGGCTCAGATGGTCTAGTTAATGAGTATACAACGAAGACAAAGTGCCACAAGTGCAGCACTCCTGGGGTTTGAGAGTTCTTTAAAGAACTACCTCTGCTCCATAAGATTCTTGTGAAGGTTGCTCCTAGGGACCAAAATTTAACTAGAAGCACCTGACTCTAATGGAAAGATGTGTAACTTCATGTGCTGAGCATACACATAAGTGTGGGTTTGTCCAACACTACAGTCATGCACTAATTAACATTGGAGAATGGTTCTGAGAAATGAGACTTCATCCTGTGCAAACATTATAGAGCGCACTCACACAAACCTAGATGGTATAGCCTACTACATGCCTAGGCTATATGGTGTAGCCTATTGCTCTATAGGAAAGGGAAAATAATTTCCCCTCTACCCTTCTGGATTCTTGGCTGAGACATCTCTGTAATAAAAGACAGATTAACAGGAGAAAACAAACAAAAGCTTAATGATATGTATACATGGGAGAGAACACTGAGTAACTCACCAGAATGCCTAAAGCCACCACCTTAAATACCATATTCAGCTGAAGACAAAAGATGTTGGGAGTGGGGAAGTCAGTTACGGGAGGTTACCAGGAAAAGCACAGTAAACAAGGATAAGGCTTTTATGTAGATTTAAGTCATTGTTTTCTGCTTTGATAAGAGTTTCTAGAGATAAGGTCATCCCCTTCTTTCTGATACAAAGAGGAAGACACCCTTACAAATGGAGATCTCCCTTTGTAATGTATGTTTATTTTACAAAGATTAACTTCCAACTTGGTTTTCAGAGCTTCTCTCTTGTTTGGTTTGTTAAAATTAATCAGCCTAAAATAATCTATATGCCAAATAGAAATATTTTGGGGTAACAAGTTCTGTTCCCCTACAGCTCCTAAGCTATAAACCTGTATACCACATTACAGTACTGAATACTGTAGGAAATTGTAATACAGTGGTAAGTATTTGTGCAATGTATTGTGCTCCAACGTTGTGATGATCACACCACCACTGGGCAATAAGATATTTTCAGCTCCATTATAATCTTATTGAATCATCATCATATAAGCAGTTCCTCATGAAGGAAACATTGTTATGAGGTTCATGCCTGTAATGGTTAAGAACTCAGACATGGGCATCAAACAACCCTGATATTTTATCCTGATTTTATCACTTGTTAATTGCATAGACCCTTACAAAAAAAGGGTTACAGTGGACTGAACAACATATCTTCTCTAGATAAGATATAAGAAAGGTGAGAAATAGAGGTGAGGACATTGGGAGCTCCATGAAGTAATAAATCAAAACATTAGTGACTGTGGGAGAGATGGCAGATCCCAATAAATTATAAAGGAAAGGAAATGAGTAGGAAGGCAGTGAGATCCCTGTCAATGAAAGGATTCAAATAGCAATTGGAAAATAACATTTTGAAAATTAGAAAAAGGGAGCTCAGGTACCAGGTAAGAGTATGACCAGATACTCTCCATGATTTCTTCTAACTCTGAAATTCTGCGACTCTAGGATGTATGAAAAGGATTTGTTTGCTTATTATTTGTCAAGTGTAGTAGTAGTCCAAGTCCTTTGAGTTTAGCTCTCACTCTCTTGGAGTATCATAAAGAGCACTGAACATAGCCTTTCAGCATTCCCAAGGGCATTTTCTTCCTTCCTTAGAGCCTATACAGCCCCCTCAAATCATTTATTTGCTCGGCTTGTGTGCAGTGACTTTGAACTCACTGTATTTTTTCAGGTAAGATAGACTGCCTGAGAGCTGCCCAGAAGGCTCCATGCAGTTCCCAACTCAATGTTCCTTAACTTTATAATCATAATCCACAAAACCTTGTTTTGCCATTTAGAGTTCTCTTCTGAGTAATCAGAACACTCAGTGGAATGAGCTGTCTTCACAAGATGTGGGCCCTTGTCATTGAAGTGTATAGTTGGATTAAACATACTTTCATTTATTAACAAACCATATGTTGCACTTTCTACACAGTGACAGGCACAGTGTAAACCACTGGAAATACAGGAATTTCTTGCAATCGACCATTACTATCCCTAGTTCTCAACATTAATGTTGTGATTGATAATATATTGTGTCTGGATCTCTATGTAGGCAATGCCAGGATTGAATCTGACAGAGAGAAGCATTACTGCCAAAGCCAAGTATGATGAGATAAAATAGGATGCAGCGTCAGCAGTAAGCACACGAGATAATGTTTCCTCCACCAGGTACATCTCTGTTTCTAACTTTTTTTTAGCTACATTATAAGACTTAGAATAAATTTCCCAAGAACATTTGTGACCAAGCTTTTGGCATGGCTTTATTAAAGTCAATCATTTGAACTCTATTTTGGAGCTCATCCATTCCTCCTTGAAGATCATCTAACTAAGCACCCAACTCAAAATTTTTCACATTTTGATCACATTGTGACTTCCCTCTCAGTAGATTGTTCTTTATGTGATTCTTAACACAATACAGCTGGAATGGTACTCATAATAATAGCAACAATAACAACTCTGGCACATGTTGTCTATTGATATACAACACCATCCCTGTATTTCTGATCTCTCTCCTCTACTGCAAGGACTGAAAGTCTAGAACATATATTTTAAATATTCCACTTCCTCCACAATTTATAGTTAACCAATAAAGTATTTACAGAAGATTTGTAAAACATAAAAGAAAAAGGAAGCCATTCTTTTCAGCTATGTGTAGGTATATGGGCATTGACAGGTAGAACTTTATTCCAGAAACTTTCTGGCAAACACCCAGTAATCACCCACTTCCATGATGCTGGCAACTGAGACCAGAGGTAGTGGCTTCCCTGATATTCTTGAACATCATTGTGTTCTAAAATCTAGCAGTGGCCTTCCTAATCTTGCCCCAGGACATTCCAAGTTCTGTAAGCCTCTCTCTGTGTTAAATTCCTTTCTGCCTGAAATTCCTAAAGTGGAATCTGGTTTTCCACAAATCTGCATGGCAAATTATAATAGCCAACTCAAAATAACTCACATTATCAAACGATATTTGCCAGGTACTCTTTTAAATGCTTTAGGAGTATTTTCTTATTTATCCCTCATAATAAATTATTAGTCCATTTATTAGATGAAGAAATTGGGAATAGAGATATTATCACTTCCACAAAGTCATATAGTAGCTGAGTGAGAAAACTGAGAAGTAAAGGGTTTCTGAAAGCTAAGAAGCACCAGTGAGGATGAGCCATACTTTGCAGAAGATGTTTAGAGGAAGTCCAAGCGGGCAGGTAGGACACAGGATACAGAAAAGTATAGCGTAATGATAGCATGTCCTAGGAAGAAGTAAAAAGGCCAGTTTCAGAGGAGGCGAAATGGAAGATCCAGAAAAACAACCAAATAGCATCAGTGAGGCTGAGCAGCACAAAGCAAGATACCAATTGCCGAAATGAGATTAAAGACCAGGACTATAGATCCCAGCAGGGCTTATCTAAACTATGACAAGTATCAGTCTTGAGGAAACTTAAGTACCAGGCAGAAAAGCAAAGCAAGAATTTAAGTATGGTCAATAAGACTGGGATACAGTGATTTGAAGTGGTCAGAGCAGAGCAATTCCTAGTAAAAAGAAGGAAACTTCAAAATATATGGAATGAGATGACATTCCTTAGCAGGTTCTAGCTAGTCCTCCTTAACCCATCCTGATATTAGATCAGGATTGTTCTCAGAGACTAGTGAGAAAATGAGCTTAGAGGTGGGCATCAAGAGGCTTCAATTTTGAAGTTTATAAAAGTGAAAGCAAGAATTTAGTTTAACACAACATCACGCTTTATTAGTTTTCCTTATATTTTAGCCATTGTGTTGTACAAAAAATCATGGCTACAAAAGACCTAAGGGGTAAAAGCTATAGATTGTTTTAGGGAGGGTTCCCCAAAAATTTATTCAAGTAGTTTATTCAGTAAGTATCCTCAAGAGAAAGGAGAAAGTTAAGTGGAAAAAGGTAAGGTGAAAAAAGCCAAATCATCTCTTCTAGAGACTAGGTTCATTCTGATGTTAGAGAGAAATCCTGGAGAATGAATTGCGCTGAAGTTAGTCCCACATTGAGACAAATGGGCTGGCCTTTCATATAACTGTGCCTGTTAGTCTTTTGCCCCAAAAGAGGAAAGGAAGGATAGCCTCCAAGGTGAAGGACTCCTTTTTAGTCTTGGGCAGTTATTTCAAGAAGGGGACAACTGCGAACTATCCTCAGCCAAAAACTCTCAGCAGGTAGGTTATGGGTGCGCTGGTTCATTAAAAATATCTGGGCAAGTCACTTACAGTATCCACTATAGTGTTTCTTTCACACCACTTAGATCCATTTATTTCTTACATTAAGTTCACTCCTTCCAAGTGTAGCTTCTTGGAATTCTCTTTGGTCTCAATTTCTTGGAGAACTTACAGGAGGATGGTTAACTGGAATGAACTACAGCCATTGTTACTGCTGCAGCCCCATAACTGATACTCATCATCCTTAACTTCTAATATCCATGTTAGATTTCCTTCCCCTTAGGCTAGCACTTCTACTAGTCTAGATGGCTTGTCTGATGGGTTGCCACAAATTCTTGTCCCTAGGGGGTCTGAAAGCCTGGTTACTATCCTTTTATTAGGCCATGATTGCTCTATTTGTCAATTCGAAATGACAACTGGACATGAAAGTACTAAGAGACACCTAAGTGGGTTATCTCTATGTTAAACATATTTCTCCTTGCCTTCATTATGTATAAGCAATCCTACCACCTCATGATAATCAGGGTCAAATACCTCTGCACTATGGTAACTCCTTTCTTTGGCTGGTCATCAGCTAACTTGAAGATCCCAAAGTGACCAGATGGCAGCCGTAGCTTTGGATTAAGAGTACACTTACTGTGCCCACTTCTGGGACCTAAGACCTCTAAACCCACAGAACCTAAACATGCAGAAAAGCGTCGCAAAACTTCCATAAATGAATTCAAGGAGTCAAAATAAATGGTGCTACTTCTGCTTCTACTCATTTGTTCTCAGACTCACGTATTCTACCTATTGGGAATATAACACCATATAACGCTTAATGGTTTAAGGTATAAACTGATGGTATTTCATTTTTGCATGGTTTCTTCTCAAAGCTGGGGTTTCAGCTGTGGTATCAAGAGTTTACTTTCATTGCTCTACTGTGCTATAAGCTTCTCCTGGTTGCTATGACATGAGGAAGGACCAGTGGATGCCATAGCCATGTGCTCAAAGCCCCATATCCTTTGCTATAAAGTGGATCCAAGCATTCTTATATGAGATTCCATGCTGGTATCTGATCTCAGATACTCTCTGAGGTCTTGGATACTGGTGCTGGCCAAGGCATTGTAGACAGACAAAGGCAAATCTATGCCTAGATTATGTGTCAATTGCCGTAAACATGAATTACTGGCCTTTCCAAGATGGAAGAGGTCCAATTGGTCAACTTGCCACTTGTTTGAAAGATATCTCTGCTGCTATCAGGTTGGATTTTCAGCAGTAGCATTGGCTAGATTCGCCTTGGTGATCCCATGCATAGCCTCTATCTATGCCACCATGACTAATCTATTTACTGGGGTGGCTGATGACAGAGGCTGGTTTACATCTACTGACTGTATTATATTAGCTTGTCTATGGAACGTTTAATTCTTTTATATCATGGAGCTTTTCTGATGGGCAATGACATGTGATATAAGATCCTCACACATTTCCTCATTTCCATGGTAACATCTCCATGGCTCTTTCCTGGGACTCCTTGACCACAGATATCCAATCTTGCTCTTTCCAAAGTTTATCTCTGACCAACTAAATAAGCTATTCACTATTGATCATAATTCTATGTATACTCTTGCTCCAAACCAATTCTCTCTCCACACAAAGTGGATGACCAGGTTCCTTGCCCAAAGCTCTGCCCATCGTTCTTATGGAACAATGATATTATTGTTGCATGTATAGGCAATGTAAAGCAACTGGGAGGTTTATCTGACTTTTCGGTAACTTTTAGCATTTTCGTATATTTTTTTCTCTCTCCCTCTCTCCTATTCCCTTTCTCTCATTTCTTTCAAATATAGTAAATTGGAAGGATTTCCACACACTACCATCTTTTAGGAACACCACTGAGTGAGGCTATAATATAGCAGAAGCCTATGTATGGCTTGTACTTACATACAAAGTCAGCCCATTCATGAACCAAATGCGGCTTTTTCTTCCTTCATCAGCTAGTCAGGTGGAACTCCCACCATAAGGGCCTAGGTGTAAGCTGAGGAAAAGGCAATGGCACAAGAAGTGATATTTGGATCTGGGCATCCTGCTCTGTAGTTTACTTGATCCCTCTGGGCCTTCTCAAGCTTGATCCTAGAGATACTACTTTTATTTAATGACGACTTGCTTCTAGGCTTACCCATCCTTACGCCATTGTGGATCGACAGAACACATCACTTGATCTACAGTTCTGGCCACATGATCACTTCATAACCCATAGTCAGAGGATCAATTTCAATCAGAGACCAAAAGCATGTTAGAAGAGATTTTAGAATGGTGTATAGTGCTCTGCTGCAAATGGCAGTACCTTGTTCCAGAACCACAGGATTCTGTTCTATGACCCTCATATTGGGTGTTGCCAGAGACCCCACATGGTGCCTTTCTCAACTCTATGTCCCACCAAAGCTAGAAGCCTTAGGCATAATTCTATGTATACTCTTGCTCCAAACCAATTCTCTCTCCACACAAAATGGATGACCAGGTTCCTTGTCCAAAGCTCTGCCCATCATTCTTATGGAACAATGATACTATTGTTGCATGTATAGGCAATGCAAAGCAACTGGGAGGTTTGTCTGACTTTTCGGTAACTTTTAGCATTTTCATGTATTTTTTTCTCACTCCCTCTCTCCTGATAAATGGGTTGCAAGAGTATTTCCATGTGTGGAATATACTGGCTACTAAAACCAGAGTATTATTAAGTACTGTATTTCTTTCTAAATGGTAGAAAGAGCAAAATGAAATGATTTGTTCTTTAGTTTGTAAGAGTTGTCCTGGCATACCCCAGAGCACTGGGTCCCTAAAATCTCCAGACCTTGAGTGGCAGGCCTAGAATCTTTGTAAGATTTATGACCCATCTTCTGTAGGGCGTGTACCTTTTCAAGGCATCCAAAATACTTGCCACTTAATGTTTATCAGATCAAATTAACATGACATCAGTTCTGTAGACTAATGTGATGTTCTGAATTGTCCAGACGGTCTAGGCTCCTTTGGAATGTATTATGACCAGAGAACATGAGAATTCACAGTGCTGGCACCATGAATGTGTATTGTTACTTGTCTCTTATAAAGTGAACTGCTCTTAATCATCCTTCTTGATGAATATGGAAAACACTGTATCAGCTTCATACCATGTACCTAAATCTGTGTTAATCTGCCCTAGTAAAGCTACCTCAGTATACAGCTGCAATTGATGCTAATATTTGGTTACATTTGGGTGGTTCACTGTCACCCACCTTGATCCATTTGGATTTTGCAGGGTCCACACTGATGAATAGAAATATAATAGGAACCACCAATCCTGGGGGTGGCATTACTTGCTAACATTTCAGAATTTTTTCTTATTTTTATTTACTTAGCAGTTTGGGGAGCTTCAACTTGGCCTATCATAATGATAGTTCTTAGAACTAGGAATCAGTGTAAGGGTTCTGTCAACAGCCAAGTATGTCTATTCCAATTACACATTTGGGGACAGGGAAATGATATGGTCTGTGGCCCCACAGGACCTATTTGTTATCCAACACTCTCTACATCCTTATTCTATCAGAGAGGCCATGGCAGCATATATCTATGTCACTTCAGCTTCTACATCCAAAAGTTCTCAAAAGATCTAGGTGTTTTCTTCCCCTAATGTACTCATACCCAAGTAAATAGCCTTTAGGAAAGGACTACAGGATATTTATACTTGTCATAATGTTTCAGAGTCCTTCATTTTGAGGACCCACCTCTCCTTCAATAGATGTCTTCTTCGTCTGAGAACTGTATCAGGCACAGAAACTTGGTAAGATATTATGACTTTCCATTAAGGCAGCCAACCTCAGCCTTTTGTTCATCCATGTGTGATCTCTTAATTATATATATTAAGTGATACATTTGTTGGCTGCCCTTCGATCACATCTTTAGAAACACTATGTTCTATAAGCATCTCCACATATGGCTTTGAGTCAGTCTCCCTGGCTGCTATTCTAACTTGCTGCCCATGATAGTAATTACACCTACATCACTTCTGATTGTTATGTGCTTCCACCTGTCCTCTGTTTTACCATCATTCTGTCATTTCTATGGCTAGTAGGGAGCCCAGTTTTATAACAGGATCTTCTACCACCAGTCTCAGTCTACAGAGAACAGCCAGTAGGAGATTATCAGTGATACTGCTGCCTGCCTCAGCAGCACATTTCTTATCACCAGACAAATAGTGTCCTCTGGGCTTTTGTGAGGAAATATGGTCAGCTGGTAGGTTTTCCAGTCTTCTGTGGTAGTTTCATTCTAGCATATACACTTCTCTGAGCATTTTTATTCCTCCCTCCACAGTTTTCCATAGCAGTTCTGACATCTCTATTTTGTCTAATGTGGGCCACTCTTTATATTCAAACTTTTGAGAACCATTCCAGTACTTAGGGTCCTTGCCCAGGAGCTAAATCCTGTGTCACAGGAGATTGGCCTTTTATATCCAGCTTTATTTCTACTCTCCTTGGTGTAGCATCATTAGGATCTACTCATAGGTATACTATCTAGTTCCTGCCAATACTTGTTAGCCTAGTCCTGCAGCTATTTCAGCATATAGCCCCTGTCCTATCATAGTAGGGTGGTTAGGTTATATTGCAATTTGTCCTTAATTATGCATATGCATATGCATATGTAGACTAGAGAAGGTAGGACAGATCCTGAGATGAGGCTCCTGCCTCATTTGAAGCCTCTCATAGTCTTCAAGCAAGGGGGCAGGTGGTAGTGCTATATCTCCAACAAAGTGAAAGAAGCTACTTTGGCTGTACAGAAAGTTCCAAGGAGTTTAAGCATTCAAGGTTTTCAAGTGCATCATCAGCTATCACCATCCCAAATCTCAGGGTCTCACTCAGTCCTATGAGTGCTTTGATTTTGGCATAAAAGACTCACTTAGGCTGAGATTTTGGATTTCTCTGAGGTTCTGCCCTCTTCTGAGTAAGTCTTGTTCTTGACCCAGATGTGCTTCCCTTCTAGCTGCAGGAGATGAAGTCTCTTTTTAAAAACTTCCAAGGAAGTTCTCTGCTCTTACTTTGCTTTAAATTGTTGATAGCTAGATCTGAAAATGCCATTTTCTCTCTTAAATAAAATGGGTAGTATTTAGTACAGTTACGTTATTCCATAGTTCTTGGAGTTGCTATTTCCCTACACATCTCAAGCACCCAAGACTTTGCATGAGCTAGTGCATCTCTTCCACATGTACCCCATCCCAGCTCACCTCAGGCAAGTGGCTTAGAAATTGCACTGCTACTGCATGCCAGAGACTATCAAGACCCCACTTACTACCAGCGATGGGAGTCTCACTGCCATCTATCCAGTGAGTGATCCTACTCCAAAATTCCAGCCCAGGGCCATCTGTGATACCAAGTGCCTTAGATCTAGAAGCAGAGCCCAAAAGAGGAAATAGGAGTGCTCTCGAGAGAGGGAGTGCAAGGGGCAAAGGGTTGGGATAGGGCAAATGCTAAGCAAGAGTGTGACCTCAGCTGAAGACAAGCTTAGATCTGATCCCACAGGCACACTCCAGGATTCAAACTACACCTCAGAATTGGTCCCACCTTTAGGCAAGTAGGCTCAACTCTTACACACCTGTTACTCTCTGAAGCCTGCAGTAGGTAAGGAGGTATACACATAGCAACTGCAGCTCACATTCAGCCAATGGTAGTTTTCTAGGGGGAAAATAGCTGTAAATTGTCATCAGCCAACCCTCATGATGGTTGGGGGATGGATGCACCAGCAGGTAAAGGGGATCTGGGCTGGGCTCAACAGCATTCACTATACAGCAGAAAGTAGGATTCTGCCCAAGAAAATGTAAAAGCTTCTAGTAGAACTATTTAGTTATTAATTAATTTTTTTTTAATTAAATGAGCAGTCACCAGTATGGGATGAATAACTTATCACTAAAGAGGTGCAGTCTATGCTGGCTAGTCATTTGAATCTGACAAAAAAATAGGTCCACGGGGCTTTGAGGTCCTTTCTGCATTCAAGAAGCTATTATTATACTTCAGTGGAGAGAAAAGAATTAGGAAAATAAATGTGGGGAGACAGGAGAAGAGGCTGAGTGAAAAAAATGGAATCAAAGCCCTAGAGAAAAGGGTATTGCTTTGGGGTGTTTATGAACTCCTTGAATTGTTCCAAAACTCTTTGTCAAAGGAAGTGTGCTTTTTGCTAGGAAAGCAGTCCATAGCTTTCTTTATATTCTTTTTTTTTTTTTGACTGTGAGAAAATATTTATTTTATGAACACACACAGACATAAAAATATCTTCATATATCTATGCAATAAGAAGATGATCAATCAATAAAAATATGGGCAAAAGGCTTGAAGATATTTCAAAATATAAGGTATAAGAATAGTCAATAATCTCATGAAAAGATATTCATCATCATTATCAGGGAAATGCAATTAAAGACACTAAGAATAGCATTTCACACTACCAGAATGGCTAAAAAAATTTTTTTAACTTTATTGGGGTAACATTGGTTAATAAAATTACATAATTTTCAGGTGTACATTATAATTTGACATCTATATATTCTATTGTGAGATTACCACCCAGAGTCCAGTTTCCTTCAGCTACCGTATATTTGATCCCCTTCACCCACTTCACCCTACTCCTACCCCACTATATTTGACCCTCTCTACCCTGTCTACCTCTTTCCTCCTCCCCCACCCCCCACTCACTGGTAACCACTAGTCCATTGTCCATGTCCATGAGTCTCTGTTTGTCTTGTTCATTTGTTGCTTTTAGGTTTCTATCCCACATATAAATATCATGTGATTTTCAACTTTTCCAATCTGGCTTATTTCATTTAGCATGATTATCTCGAGGCCCATCCAGGTTGTCACAAATGGCAGTATTTCATCTCTTCTTATGTCTGAGTAATATTCCATTGTATATATGAACCAAGCTCTTTAGCCAATCATCTATCGTAGGACGCTTTGGTTACTTCCATGTCCTGGCCACTGTGAATAGTGCTGCTATGAACATCGGTGTGCAAATAACTTTTGGATATAGGTTTTCAAGTCTTTGGGGTAAATACTCAGTAGAGGGATGGCTGGATCATATGGTAGATTGATTCTTAGTTTTCTGAGGAACCTCCATACTGTTTTCCATAGTGGCTGTACCAATTTGCAGTGCCACTAGCAATGTATAAGGGTTCCTTTTAATCCACATCCTCTCCAACATTTGTTATTATTTGTCCTGTTGATTATAGCTATTCTAACAGGTGTGAGATGGTATCTCATTGTGGTTTTGATTTGCATTTCCCTAATAGCTAGCGACGTTGAGCATCTTTTCATATAGTTGTTGGCCATTTGTATGTCCTCTAGGGAGAAGTGTCTGTTCAGGCCCTCTGCCCATTTTTTGATTGGATCATTTGTGTTTTTTTGATGGTATTGAGTTGTATGAGTTCTTTGTATATTTTGGATATTAGGTCCTTTTCGGAGGTGTTGCTTGCAAATATATTTTCCTATTCGGATGTTTGTCTCTTTACCTTGCTGACAATTTCTTTTGCTTTTTAGTTTGATGTAGTCCCATTGATTTATTTTAGCTTTTACTTGCCTTGCTTTTGAGGTCAAATTCATAAAATCCTCTTTAAATCCAAAGTCCTTGAGTTTTCTTCTGTGCATTTTATTGTTTCAGGTCTTATATTCAGGTCTTTAATCCATTTTGAGTTAATTTTGGTGTGTATTGATAGACAACAGTCTTGTTTCATTCTTTTGCAGGTGGCTTTCAAGTTTTCCCAGCACCATTTATTGAAGAG
>NW_011888865.1:6353904-6356124 GCF_000151845.1 Pteropus vampyrus
TAATTTCCCCTTTTTCATCCCTGATTTTGTTTTTTTTTGTGTTCTTTCTCTTTTTTCTTTAGTGAGTCTAGCCAGGGGTTTGTCAATTATATTAACCTCCTCAAAGAACCAGCTCCTTGTTATATTTATTTTTTTCTATTGTTTTCTGTTTTCAATTTCATTTATTTCTGCTCTAATTTTGATGATTTCTTTCCTTCTGCTGACTTTAGGCCTCATTTGTTCTTCCTTTTCTAGTTCTTTAAGATGAAGCGTTAGGTTATTTATTTGGCCTCGTTCTTGTTTTTGGAGATAGGCCTGTAATAATATGAACTTTCCTCTTATGACCACTTTTGCCGTATCCCAAATTTTTGATATGTTGTACTATCATTATCATTCGTTTCTATGTATCTCTCAATCTCTTTTTATTTCTTCCCTGACCCAGTTATTCTTCAGTAGCATGTTGTTTAATCTCCATGTATTTGTGGCTCTTCTTGATTTCATTTTGCAGTTGATCTCTAGTTTCAAAGCATTATGATCAGAGAATATAGTTGGTATAATTTCAACCCTCTTATATTTGTTGAGACTATCTTCGTGTCCCAGTATGTGGTCAATCCTTGAGAATGTTTCATGTGCACTAGAGAAGAATGTATAAGCAGCTGTTTTGGGATGGAAGGCTCTGTATATGTCAATTATGTCCAGTTGGTCTAATATGTCATTTAAGGATGTTATTTCCTTATAGATTTTCTGTTTGGATGACCTATCCATATCCGACAGTGGGATATTTAGGTCCTCTACTACGATACTGTTTTGATCTGTTTCTCCCTCTAGTTCTGTTAGTAATTGCTTTACATATTTCGGGGCTCCCTGATTGGTAGCATAGATATTAATGAGTGTTATGTCTTCTTGGTGTATAATTCTCTTTACCATTATGAAGTGTCCCTCAGTATCTTTCTTTATCTTTTTTATTTTGAAGTCTATTTCATCTCATATTAGTACCACTACTCCCACTTTTCTCTGAATGCCATTTGCTCAAAATATCATTTTCCACCCTTTCACTTTGAGTCTATATTTGTCTTTGGAGCTGACATGTGTCTCCTGAAGGCAGCATGTAGTTCGGTTTTGTTTTTTGATCCATTCTGCAACTCTGTGCTGTTTTATGGTGAGTTCAATCCATTTACATTTAGAGTGATTATAGCCATTTTAGCTTTTGCTTTCTGGTAACTCTGTGTTTCCATTGCTTCCTTGTCCTTGTGTTTGTTTTCTTTATTTTGGTTGGCTTTTGTGGGTTTTCCCTCTGGTTCTTCTTGTTTTATGTTATATACTTCAGTTCTGAATCTTTGGTGTGTGGTTACCATTACGAATAGGCAAAGGATGGTTATAAATATACAGTCATCCATTTTCTTCTGCATGTGCCTTATCTCTTATCCCTTTTTGCAAAATTGGATCTTTGAATCCTCCCCTTTTCAGTCATTGTTATCTCAATTTGTCCCTATGTATGCTGAACATTCATTACTATCTTGCTATAGCAATTCTCTTCTTATTATTTAAGCTTATAATGCCCTGCTCTTAGTAAGGGTTGTACTCCTCTGCTTTATTTGCCTGATAGTCACTTTAGTCCTAATTATGTTTTTTGTTTTGTTTTGTTTTGTTATTTTGTTTTAGATGAGCTGACACCTTTCAGTATTTCCTGTAGTGCAGGCCTCGGAGTGGAGAATTCCCTCAATTTTTGTATGTCTGGAAAGGTCTTAATTTCTCCTTCATATCTAAAGGAGAGCTTAGCTGGATATATTATTCTAGGCTGATAGTTCCTTTCACTTAATAGTTTAAATATTTGATTCCATTCTTTTCTGGCTTGAAAGGTTTGTGCTGAGAAGTCCAATGATAATCTAATGTATTTTCCTTTATAAATTACTGTCTTCTTTTCCCTGGCTGTCTTCATCATTGATTTTTGATAATACAATGTGTCTTGGTGAAGACCTTTTTGGGTTGAGATAATTGAATGATCTGTTGACTTCTTGAATTCCAAGCTCTAGCTCATTCCTTAGATTTGAGATATTCTCATCAACTATTTGTCTGAAAATGCTTTCTAGCTCATGCTCCTTTTCCTCACCCTCAGTAATGCCCTTTGTTCTTATGTTTCCTCTCCTGATGGCATCAGCTAGTTCTTGTATTTCTCTTTCATTATTTTTCATTCTTTGGTTTCTCTCTTCTTCTTTCTGATTTATTTCTATATTTGTGTCT
>NW_011888865.1:6356174-6357652 GCF_000151845.1 Pteropus vampyrus
TTTGAGTTAATTTTGGTGTGTATTGATAGACAACAGTCTTGTTTCATTCTTTTGCAGGTGGCTTTCAAGTTTTCCCAGCACCATTTATTGAAGAGGCTTTCTTTTCTCCACTGTATGTTTTTGGCTTTTTTGTCACAAATCAATTGCCCATATAAACATGGGTTTACATTTGGACTCTTGATTCTGTTCCACTAGTCCATGTGTCTCTTTTGCTGCCAATACCATGCCGTTTTGATTACTGTTGCTTTGTAGCATAATTTGAGGTCGAGCAGAGTGATGCCTCCAGCCTCATTCTTTTTTCTCAGGATGGCTTTGGGAATTCGGGGTCTTTTGTGCTTCCATACAAATCTGATGTTTTTTGTTCTATTTCTTTAAAAAACGCCTATGGGATTTTGATGAGGATTGCATTAAATCTGTATAATGCTTTAGGTAATATGGTCATTTTAACTATGTTAATTCTTCCAATCCAAGAACACGGAATATCTTTCCATTTCTTTGTATCTTCTTTGATTTCTTTTAATAGGATCTGTAGTTTTCATTATATAGGTCCTTCACATGTTTTGTTAAAGTTATTCCTAGGTATTTTATTCTTTTTGTTGCAATTACAAAAGGAATTATTTTTTCTACTTCTTTTTCTGATGCTTCATTATTAGAGTATAGGAACACTATGGATTTTTGAATGTTGATTTTGTATCCAGATACTTTATTGTATTTGCTTATTGTTTCTAGTAGTGTTCTTGTGGAGTCTTTAGAGTTTTCTATGTAGAGAATCATGTCATCCACAAATAGTGACAGTTTGACTTCTTCATTTCCTATTTGGATACCTTTTATACCTTTCTCTTGCCTGATTGCACTTGCTAGTACCTCCGATGTTATATTGACTAACAGTGACGAAAGTGAACAGCCTGGCCTTGTTCCTGATCTTAGAGGGAAGGTTTTTAGTTTTTCATCCTTAAGTACAATGTTGGCTGAGGGCTTGTCATATATGGCCTTTATTATGTTAAGGTACTTTCCTTCTATACCGATTTTGTTAAGTGTTTTGATCATAAATAGATGCTGTATATTATCTAAGGCTTTTTTTTGCATCTATTGATATGATCATATGATTCTTATGTTTTAATTTGTTTATATGGTGTATCACATTAATGAATTTGCATATGTTGAACCATCCCTGTGCTCCTGGGATGAAGCCTACTTAATCAAGATGTATAATCTTTTTAATATGTTGCTGTTTTTGGTTTGCTAGTATCTTATTTAGGATTTTTGCATCTGTGTTCATGAAAGATATTGGTCTGCGGTTTTCATTTTTTGTGTTATCTTTACCAAGTTTTGGTATCAAGGTAATACTGGCCTCACAAAATGAGTTGGGAAGTATTGCCTCCTCTTTGATTTTTTTGGAAGAGTTTGAGGAGAATAGGTATCAAATCTTCTTTGAATGTTTGGTAGAATTCACTGGTGAAGCCATCTGGTCCTGGACT
>NW_011888865.1:6360477-6382434 GCF_000151845.1 Pteropus vampyrus
TCTGCCCTGATGACTGGGCCCTGCTGCCGGCTGCTAGAAGTTCTGGCACTTCCAGGCAGGCTGATCAGGGAAGACACTACACCTTCTCTCCTCCACATCCTCCTGCAAGGAGCTTCGGTGGCTGCAAGAGGCAGCTTCTTTATTTCTCCAAGTCCACCGCCTGACACCCAGGGTTCTGACCTCTGGTAGCTCTTATGTGCAGATCTCACACTCAGATGTGCTGGTATGCAGTTTGGGTGTTTTTTGTTGAGTTTTAGATGTTCAGCTTATTGTTGTTTCAAGGGGAGAGATCTGAGGACGTCTCTCACTCCATCATATTTCTGAACTGCATCAGCTCTTCATATTCTCAAAAGGGTATTGCTATAAAGAGAGCTAAGTGAGAGTGAGGGGGTCCTACTTAGAGAAGGAGAAATTCCTCGCTGGGAACTACCCTCTCTCCCCACATAATTCCATGGCTGGGCTTTCCTTCTACTGTTTTGAAAATGTGTTGATTGAATTTCCATAAGAGCAGAAATAAAAAAAATATCCAGAGAATGAAAACTGTACCTAATATTCCGCCATACAGCTTACATATTTTAGATTGAAATTTTGCAGGGCTAGACCTCTAATAGAGAAAAGGAGACCAAGTAACTGAAAGGACTTTATCTATGCTAAATCTAAAATGAGGCCATTACTGGTGACTGTTGCAACTCCTGCAATCTCTTTGCCACATACATTTTAACTCTGCAGTGAGAGGAAGTTCAAATTGGGAAGAAAATTACAAGGAGAACAAAGAAGAATCATCTCAGAGGACAGAAAAGTCTTGCTATATAGATAACATATTTCTTTGGAATCCAATAAACCTCAGCTCCATGTCAATGGCTCACAGAAAGAAGAAAAGGCACACAGTACTTGTTACTCACTGAGCAGCCCCACTTCATGACTCAGCAGAGAGTATGAGTCTGACCTGCAGGACATGGCCTTATGTGATTTTTACTAGGTCAATATTGATTCACTCTGTTGGATAGACTCATAGAGGGATTTTATGGTTTATCTAAATGACTTGCTCATTTTACCAATTAACAAGCTGAGGCCCAGAGCAGAGAAATGTTATGCTCGAGAGCGGCAGAGGTGAACCAACCTACCTCTAGACAATATTATGCCAAACTAAAAGCAAAGATTCTGGAACTAGATGGAACTTCCGCCATATTTCTGAACTGCATCAGCTCTTCATATTCTCAAAAGGGTATTGCTATAAAGAGAACTAAGTGAGAGTGAGAGGGTCTTACTTAGAGAAGGAGAAATTCCTCGCTGGGAATTTCCCTCTCTCCCCACTATTTCCATGGCTGGGGCCTGAGGCCAAACCCTGACTTTTGATGCTTACTTGTTGCCTGCAGCAATCCAGGTAACCTCACAGTTTACTTGAATGTAAAATGGGGATAATGTTATGGAAGATTTAACTGAGTGCTTGCAATTGCTTAACACAGGTCTGGTATACGGTGAAGTCTCAGTTAATATGAGCTCTATTATTGTTATTTGGAAAACAACCCACCTAACTTTAAATCCAGCATTTTGTTCAATGAACAACACAGGATTTAAATTCTAAATCTTTCACTTACTAAATGGGACATTTTGGATGCATGATTTAATCTCTCTATGGGCGCATTTTCTCATCCAGAAGATGAAGACAAAAGTATCTACTTCATGGGACTATGGGAGGACAAGACAAAATCACATGTAAAACACCTCATATTTAAGAAACATCCCTGTCCCTGATGGCCTTTGATTTAGAAATTCAGATTGCAAAAAATGAGGGTAAATGGTAGAGAACACATAGAAAATTAAAAATTATATAATTTTTATACAGCGTGTGTACTTTACCTATGTCATCTTCATTACCCTCACTCCGAAACTGCATTTACTATTAGCTCAATTTAAAGATGAGGAAAAGTGGGTCAGGACGATTAACTTACTCAAGTCTTTAGTGTTAATACATGCTGGAGTCCTGAGTTTCACCGAAGTGGCAGGTTACAGAGCTCTTGCCTTTCTTCTACTCAGAGAGTGGGGAGCTAACATCACATTCTATAGCCCCTCCCAAATATAATATTCTGTGCTAAGCTCTAAAAGGAATATAGACAATGGAAGAGGAATGAAAACAACATTTATTGGGTATGTCTATACCCAGGCTTTACATATGTTATCACATTAGGAAGACATGACATTCTGTGAGCCTGAAAACAAGCCTCAAGAAGACGGTATCTGTCTTGCTGTCTTGTCTTTTAATTCATCAATTTGATTTTTTTGGGGGGGTGGGGGGTGGTAATACTAAGGTAAAGAACACTGGTGAAGGGGCTCCCAATTCTGTCCACACAGGTATTCACTCAGATACTATTCCTTAAACAATTGCATTAAGCGAACTTCAAGTTGAGGAATGAACAGCCAAAAGCAATTGCAATTGCAAAGTCCGTGTAGGTTATCTGCACAAATATTAAAACGTTTTCCATGAATTTTGAATCACTTCTAATCTAATAAAGAGTGATGTCCATATTCATTGGCTGCTAGTTTACAAGCAATGAGCTGGGAGCACCAGCACCAACACAGACCTGGCTGTAGACCATTTACACTTAGGAAATAAACTGATCTGAGCTGTGGAAATGTTGCTAATTTAGCCATTTCTTAGAGAAACCACAGTTGTAATACTATGATGATTAGGGTGTTAAACTACTAGTGAGCTCCCTTTATGCCTGTGTCTACATGTTGCCAAAGAACATTTTTAAAAGTGTAAAAAAAGCATGTGTACACAAACATACATACTCAGATTATGCGTAATTATTTTAGCTACATACATTCACATAACCAGCTTATTACCATATTAATAATAATTACTACTTGAATGCTGTTTTTCCGAAGAACATTCGAATATCGTATTTTATCCTTACAACTCTGGGAAATGAGCTTGAATTAGTATTCCTAATTTGCAGATGAGAAAATGAGAATGCAGAAAAATTCAGTTATTTTACCCAAGCTTACACAGCTGAAAATTCAGCTAGCTCCTATGCTAAGAAGCCAGATGCTTTGGTTACATGACTGAATCCAATCCTAGCTTCCATGTAAAAGCTATGTGCCTTTGAGTAACATACATAACATATTGAAACATCAGTTTTCACATCTGTACAATGGGGAACGATAGTACCTACCTCATACTATTGTGAAGATTAAATGAGCACATTCACATAAATCACTTAGAACAGTACCTGGTACATTGTAAGAACTCACTAAATGTTAAACATATTATTAATATTTCATATAGATAGCAATGAACTGAAAATCACCAAGGTTCAAGCCCTGACCTAATAGTTTTTAACTGAATGAGTTTGGTTAAGTGTCTAAATATAACATGTTGAATGGGAATAGGTTTTTCTTGCTCTACCAACCTTCGAGAATACATGACATAATGTAAGTGAAAATGTTTTGAAATTTGCAAAGTACTATAAAAATATCATAAGTTTTTATGTCAGTGTAATATAAACCTTTCAGGCAGCAGAAATAATACTAGTTAATATAATATTGACTCCTTGTGCACATGGCAGACATAGTATGCTCGGTGCTTTACATGCTGAAATTCATGTCATTCTCACAAAGACCTTAAGGGGCAGGTATTAACATCCTCCACCCTGTGGATGAATACACTGAGGCTCAAAGCAATAAAGTAATTTGCCCGAAGTCACTCAATTAGTAAATAATGGATGGAATAGAACCCAAAATGAAATCCAGTACTTGAGTTTAAGCTCTTAAACACTATACTATAAAGATGAATTATAAACTTTATAATGGTGAAGAAAGGGCCAACAATGAAAAAAAATAGCATACTTTTATAAATGCAAGGTTCATTTATAACATATGAATGAAACTGAGTAGATGGGCTTTGGTTGGCCCTGCATGAATTACCAGAAATAATAAACTACCTTTAGCTTGTCATTTTGTCATCTCCACATATGGATACCGCCCTTATTTGGGGGATTTCCTGGGGAATCTCAAAATGATTGCTAATCAAATCTACCTAAGTATCTTTTCCTCTTTCAACTAGAACCCACCACTTAGGGGAAAAAACAAAAACAAAAAAACAGAAAGCATCTAAAGAAAGTGATCTCCCCCCCTCCCACCAGAGTATTCTAGGGAAGGAAATTAAAATGCCATTTCAATGGGAAAAAAAATTGAATTTCGTAATCTTGGGTATTTTAATCTGTTCTTTTGGAGCTTGGCAGTATTACAAATTCAGTGGCGTCTTTTTAAAGGAAAATACTGTGGGAAGCCTGATTGGATTTATTTTTACATAGCTATGCTCCTACCGACCCTATTTAGAAGAGGCCAATCTTGAGGAATTTTTTGTTTAATTTAAAAATAAATCAGAATAATTTTTCCTACTTTTTCCAATTAAAAAAAAAAGTTTTCAATGTGTTTTAATGAGGCTCGAAATGTCTCCCTGTGTGCCTTCCCTGAAGTTATCTATTTTTAATTGTCTTCAGATCTTGGCAACTTGATGGTATGGATAGGAATTGTGGCTCTGTTCTACCAGTCTCTCCCACCCACTTCTTTGTATGGTCACTGAAATAGGCTTAGCAGCCATCTGCACCTCCGTGTGGAGGCAAGCTGAACGGAAGCCCTCCTGTGGGCTTCTCATAGAAGAGAGCTCCAGAAGACCTACTGGTCTTGCACCCAAACTGTCGTAGGCCCTTGCCTTGCTGTATATTTGTTTGTTTGTTTGTTTTTCTATTAATATTTCAGAACTTAGATTACATGGGCTTGGGAAGCTCTTTTGTCTCAGTAAGGAGCAGAAGATAAGCTTCATAGAGCCTTTTTTCCTGCAGACAGTCTGAGAGCTAGTATTTAGATCTAACTAAAGTGCATAATCTCCATTACTTTTCCATGCCTGCCTTTCTTTCTTTCTTTCTTTCTTTCTTTCTTTCTTTCTTTCTTTCTTTCTTTCTTTCTTTCTTTCTTTCTTTCTTTCTTTCTTTCTTTTGCTTTTTTATAGGCTACAAAAACTGGATGGTCATGTTATACTTTAAGAAAGTCAGGAGAACACTATAGGTTGGGCTGAATATTGACTAGAAGGGAAGAATAGAAAAGAGTAAAAGGAGATAATAAAGAGAAAGACTAAAGGAGAAATAGTTGAGAAAGAAGGAAGCATTGAGAGAGGAATGTGCTTAGCCTTGAGGTTGCAATAATAGGCAATTCTACAGTAGGAAGGAGGGATTAAGAAGAGAGATGGAGGGAGGAAGACAGAAATAAAGGTAACTGTAAGGTCTACTATATGTACCCAGCATGTGTGGGGCTTCGACATCCACTCTCTCATCTCATCTTCACCACAGTCCTATACAATAGATATAAAGTTAAGCTCAAAGTGATTTTGAAAGTTGCCTAAATTTCAAAGCCAATAGCAGAATCCAATCCTCACTGGTGATTACATCATCAAGCAAACATTTGTTGAGTACCTAATGAAGAGGTGCCATATGCTATGCCAGTTGTTTAAGTAAGTAATGTATCGTTTCTGTTCTCCAGAACCTGACAGTAAATTATAATAGACTTATTTGACAATATGTGGGAATCTGGCCTCAGAGTGACTTGGCAGGGCTAACAATCTGGAGACATTCATGCAACACAAAACAGTCTCTTAGTTTCATAATCAGATTAGGAGCTAGAGTTCATTCTAGGTTGGCCAGAATGGCTCTCAACTCTTTAGACTGTTGATGGAAGTTATTTTACTAAGGTTTCCCTCAAATTGGAGGGATTTCCCTGAGGTGAATGCTTCCCCCTTATAGCGAGGTCAGTCTTGAAGAGAATTAACACAGATGTCAACAAGATGGTGGGGTAGGAGGTCCCAATGCTAGTCTCTCTCATGAAAACAACAAAATCAATCAATAAACAACTCCAAGCTGAAGAAAATAGCTCTGTGGAAGTTCTGGACTACAGCAAAGAAGGAGCAGAAATCTTACTAAGCTCAAAAACTGAGGATGGCCACATAAAAAGAATATGAAACATTTTATCTGCATATCCCAGTTCTTAGTCCAGAGCAGCTCGGCACCAAGAGGGAGCTCTTCAGAGAAATTTTATCCCATAGGGGAAAGGAGAACGGAACCCCAGCAAGCCTCATCGCTAATGTGGTCATTTGTAGCCTTTGCTCCTGAGGGTCCAGATAGTCTTTACCAACACTGAACCCAGCAGAGCAAGTCCCCACCACTGTGTCTCCTCCCTGGCACTGGAGCTGTAGCCCAGGGAAATGAGCAGGCAGTTCACAAATAAACAGTAAAACGGGATAGAAGTAGAGCTGAGAATAACACTAAGAGATGGCTCTTCTCTTGAAAAAGAAGTTTCAGTGGAGATCTAGTAGATTCCCTTTGGGGAACCTGTTTCTATCATGCAGCATGGAATTTCATTCTAAAGATATTTACTGAGCAACTACTATGTGCTTGTTGTGAATCCTCAGTGCTGTATAGTGTGATTTGCAAGCATGAGATGGAAGTTTGGGCATTTCTGCACTAAGTTGTGCAGTTTCCAAAATGAGCATTAAACTTATTAATACAATCCAAAGATGAAAACTTTCAAGTATTGAAGAGCTTTAATCAAGCCTTCAATATCCATTCAACAATTACCTTTTTAACCTCAAGCTCTGAGTGCTCATCTGGAGTTCAATAGAAAGCAAATTGTTTTCTTCCTACCTCTGAAGCAAAAAAGAGAAAAGTTTTGCAATTTAAACTCTGATGACAATTTAGTTGTTGGCACAAGTGAGATGATAGATTCCTCCTCTACCACTGTTCTATTGCTGGAAGAATATAGCTTAACACCCACAACTTGCAGGAAGAAGACAGGGTACTATGCAGGCCAATTTCATACACCCCCAACTCTGAACACATATTTCATCCCTAGCATTGTCCATTTTGCTTGGTGCTAAGACTACTGAGATGAATATGACACATCCTCCTGCCTTTTAAAGGCTGGACAAAATCCAAAGATAATAAACATGTAGTACCTGCAAACATCAGTCTAAAATTATGAATCCATCCCCATTTCTCTTCTATACCGAGAGAATTTTCTCATTAGCATTTAAGTAGTATTGTGACAAAAGATTCTTTATTCTCACTTTTTGATACCTCCTTCCGTCTCCACAGCCAGGACTGTTGATGTATTTTAAATTCTCATTTCCTTGAACAAGCTGACAATGCAATGGTTGTAATAAGCCCCAGAGCAGTCCTAGCTTACCTTGAGACCCAACTCCATAAATATGTGTTTCCTAAGGCACCTCAGTTTATGCATGCTTTCTGAATACGTGCAGATCCCTACCCCTTTGTCAGTTTCTAGACACAGTTAGTTTAGCCTCAAGGTAGTCTTATATGACTGTTTCATTGCAGTGAGGTGTGTGGACAACATAAGTTGGAAGGATGGGTCTATTGCCTAGTTAGTAGAGTTCTTTATGGGAGAAATGTGACCCAGCATTGATCAGAACTAGATCATGAAAACTCTTTCATCCCACTAGCATCCTTTAGTGACACTGTGATGTGCTATCAGCTGCCCCCACTTAAGGATTCAGGCATGCACCACACAGTTGCTCAGAGTGCTGGCAACTGTATTAGTTTCCCAAGACTGCTGTAACAAAGTATCACAAACTGGGTGGCCTAAACAACAGAATGTATTGTCTCAGAGTTCTGGAGGCCAGACAGTCTAAATCAAGCCGTTGGCAGGCTTGATTCCTTCTGAGGGATATGAGGGAGAATTTGGTCCGTACCTTTTTCCTAGCTTCTGGCAGCCTCAAGCATTCCTTGGCTCGTAGATGGCATCTCACTGTGTCTTCACAGTCTCCCCTGTACATGTATCTATTTCCGTATCTCAATTTTTCTCTTTTTATAAGGACACAGTCATATTGAATTTGGGCCTACTTTAATGATCTCATCTTAACTTGATCATTTTGATCATCTGCCAAGACCTTATTTCCAAATAAGGTCACATTCACAAGTATCAGGGATTAGGACCACAACATCTTTTGGAGGGACAAAATTCAACTCATAACAGAAACAGAACTCACAGCTAAAACCCCCTTTGAGGTTGTCCTCAACTGAAGAGAGCCACCTCTCTCTAGTCATGTCCCCTTCCCTGTATCAACCCACATCCTCTGACTGATCAATGAAGGAAGTATAAAGGCCTGGACCTCTGACCCAATTCGAGATAACTCTGCAGGTTTATCTCAGTTCCAAAACTCCCCATACTGTTGGCAAAGATCTCTTCCTGGCCCTTCTTCATTCACTTCTCATACAGGTGTTGAACTAGAAAACACCACAATAAACTTCCTATATGCAAATAGCCAATTCAGAGTCTGCTTCCCAGGTCATATTACTTGTAGCAGTGCTTCTCTGCTTGCTCTGTGCCAGATGCTGGGGAATCAAAGGCAGCAAAACACATCCTGGCCATCCAAGACTTTCCTCAATATTAGAAAATATAAAGATAGAAAGAAAAACTTACCTCAATTATGACTTTCCTTTGGAATCTTCACTGGCTATTTTGTGACTTGCCTCCATTACCTGCTCCTCCCTCAAATCTCAACCAATGATCGTACTCTTTTTCGTTTCCTAGAAGGAAAAAATAAAGAGATTGTTGCTTATTGAGTAGGATTGTGAGCTAGGCATTTTGCATATATAATCACATTTAGTTCTTGCAATAACACTATTGCTTTTACATTACAAATGGAGAAACTGAGATTCTAAGAGGACCAATAGAATCCTAGTCATCTGGCTTGCAGCAGATCCAGCAAGGAAGGAAATTAAGGGCCTTCTGATTTCAGAGCCTCTTTCTATCACACCAGTGGTTCCCAGACTTATATTACACAGCTAACAAATTAAAAACAAAGAAAATTTGGCAAACAGAATTAGAGACAGCAATTTCAAATATTTCCAAAAACATTAAAAAGTAAAAATTTTAGCCTACTGCTACCACCTTTTCATAACAAAAGGGACATTTCAACAGAAAATTTGGCAAAGATTGATTCTCAAAATAGGGGATCAGAACTTAGAATTGAATGGATTTAGCTTAATGGAAAATATGCCCATTTGCCCTTTATTTTTTTCATTTTTCAACAGATTTGTGAAAATTTGTCAAGGACTGGTAAAAATCCTCCCTGGGGGAGGAAGCTTGGAAATTAGCTCTAATAGATTTGGATTTTATTTATACTAAAGTATAAATGATCTCTTAGGTTATTTAGCAAAATATTTTGAGTGTTTCAGAAGATGTATCTATGCTAGCTTTGATGTGACCAAACATCACTAAGGACTATATGGAAATGTTACACTTGAAGAATGTTACATTTGAAGAAATAAAGTGAAAGCAAAAGGAAATCATATTTTATACTTGGCTATTTTTCTCCAGGTCTCAGATCTTTGTCCTACCTCAAGAGATGGCAAGGGTCCAGTTTCCAATCTGAAGATTGTGCTTCAGCCCTATCTATTTACATTTGAATGTTGAAGTTATACTCAACAATTTGTATTCTGCCATCAGTTACCTCTAGCAGGGAACAATAGTTAAAACTCACATGTTAATAACTGAAAGCTTATACAATGCCAGCTCAGGTTTTGAAATATTTGCATTTTGTAATGCTTGCCGAACATGCTTTTTAATTACTTGGAGAAGTACAATGAACTAATATATTCAGTAGTGGCAACAAGCACATCTTGTGCAGAAACATTGGCTTACATTTACAAGCATTCTTCAGCCCACCAGCGCAACACATATGCCTCAGGGGCGAAAACCCTGTGTCTGAGGTTTTAGCAGTGCAGCGAGCACACTGCAGCATTACACGGGATGAGGTTCTAATTCCCCAAGTATTACAGATTTAGAACTGACGTGAGTATTTTGTTTGAAGAACAGAAGTATTTTAAGAAGGCTGAGTGCAATTTTGAAGTGGCAATCATTCCTTACAGGCAGCTTGTCATAGTCGAAAGAATGAAGCCATGGGAGTTCGTCAGAGCTAAGTTAGAATCCCAGCTCTACTACTTATTCAGCTGGGTGACTCCAAATTCATCCTGGTTCCTCTTTGTAAAAGTGGGGATAATAATGATACCTCTCCACAAGCTTGCTGTAAAAATTGAATGGAAGTTCGCACCCAGTACATAATAGTTGTTTTTATTACTTTACCTGTTGAATAGAAGTATCATGAATCTCAAAGTGCTGTGAGAATACAAATAATAATAAAGAACATTTAGTGAGGAGTTACTATGTGCTCAGTGCTTTACATGTATTATTCACATTGAATTCTCACAACTGTGGACCCTGAGAAGATAGATTAATTTGATGTGATCCTCAAGAAAGAGTTTACCTTCTGAGATGGGCTCCCCATGGTCAAACAAAGGCTCAAATTTTATAAATAATGAGAGTCTAGCAGTCATCTGCTGGCAGGGCCTTCTCATGTATTCTGTATACTGGGAAGACTCTTTGACTGAACTCTTGGCTTCCCACACTATGCCCTGCTCATTTGTGCCACCTGAATCAACTTTTATAAAGGAGCTCCCGATTTCATCTTCGACCAATTTAAAGGAGCTCCTGATTTCGTCTTTTGACCAAGGGACTGAGACCTGCCCTGTTCCATCTGAACAGCTCCATAAAAACCAATCAGAACACGTAATACCATCCTATCAGAACTGTGAGACTGAGACCAACGAGTGAATAAATGACAGATAGCACCCACATTTGTAGCATTTAAATGTATTGTTGGAACTAAACAAATGGTATGTAGTTGATCTCTTTAAATAATGACTTGAAATGCCCATCTCTTCTCCTTGCACTTATTTACATCTCTGACAAATTATTCCGAATGGCCTCAAAGTGAAAGTACACACTGTACCCTTTTAGTTGCCCTCTCCCAGAATAACTTCTTTAATTCCATTAAATGCACCGAACCATTATGGAGCTTTTGCAAAGTGCAAAGACTGTTGTTCTAGGCACTGCAGGCATATAAATGTTTTTGAGATACAGGTTCAGTCCTGTCATAACAAGCCATAATCACAGCTATTTAACAAACAGGTTAGATTGTGATAAGCATTATAAAAGAAGTATTTACAAAATTTTATGAACTCAAAGAAAAAAGTCATTTATTCTACTTGAGAGGAGAGGGAAATGTACAGAGTGGAAGAGGGGCATTTGAGTGAGCCTCAGAGACAGCTCATTCTAAGTCATGATTGACCAATATCATTACTTTGCGCTAAGTAGTGTCACTCTCCTCTGAAATGCAAACATTTCTTCCTGAAAGAGGAAGATATTACAACTCTTACACATTCATTTTTTTTTTAGATCATTTTTAGGTGTGTCTGGCCAGCTCTGGGAATGTCAGAACACTGTGCCCTCAGAGAAGAGGTTCAATAGGACTCAAAGAAACAGGAAACGGGTAATAGGCACAGTAGATAACCCTCAAATTCTTTAGTTGAATAGTGCAGGACTACTAACGTGGAGCAGTTGGCTAGTTTCTTTATCAACAGGAGCCCTCTTCCCAAAGTAATGGGCTGAAATATCAGAAGCAGGAGTACACTTTAGATGCATGACAGGACATTTCTAAAAGCATGTAAGTTTTTAGTTCATCATTTTACAGGAGTTTAACTGGAGCTTTTTGATATCTGCACAGGGTGCAACAGACAGAGGCAGTGATTTGTTTGGGGTCTTCTCAGTTCTCCTTAGTGTCTTAGTGCATAAAGACTGTGTCTAGGAAATTCGCTTCAATTCTAGAGGGCAGCCAACATATCCAGAGGAAGGAAGACAGCTTTTTATTTAAAATCTTCCTGACGCTATAATGATGTCATAGAAAATATATGAGCTTGAAAGCTAAATAGATGCTCGAGTCTGTTTCCTATAGCTAAACTTCACAAATTCCTATCTCTATGACTCCTTGCAAGTTAACTTGTCCAAGCTCCAGTGTCTCATCCATAAAATGGGGATTAAATATTATCTACCTAATCAGGCTGATGTAAAAGAACATGCAACACTAGAATATAAGTTACCTGGGGGCAGGGATTTTTCTTTTCAGTGATGCATCTCCTGTGCCTAGAACATTGCCTAGCATTTATTGAATGAATTAATTAACAATAATACTCACTCAAAGCCTACTTGTGCTATTGTTCTGGTAACTGGAATCCTATAGATAAATAATAAATGAGATGATATCTATAAAGTTTTAGGTATGCTAAATAAATGTTGTTTCTCTATGATATCTTAAACAAGAACAGTGGATAAGGGGAGAAAGAATCAATCCAAGCATTACTAACTGGCTCTAAACTCTCACTGATGTTCTTAATTGATCTGGGAAAGATTCACTCACCATTTGATTTCACCAGCTGTTGTCCCTTTATCAATGGCCCCAAATCCTTAGATATTCCTGATTCAAGTCTTGCCAGGCTTGCAAATCAAAGTGAGCCTTACCTAAAGCAAATGCTAAATGTCTTTCCATTAAAAGACTCACCCAGAAATAGCACCAATTTTCTGCCAAAGCATATTTTGAACAGACATATACTGAAGCTCCTCAGGTGTCTTTAAAGTCTCCAGTGTCCATAAAGGCATTTAGCAATGTTCTGCCCACAATAAGTGCTTAGTGAGTAGAGCGTTGATTAGGTGAGAGAGAGAAGACAAGGAGGAGCAGGAGCAAAATATGGAAAATAAAAAGGGGAGGAGGAGGAGGAGGAGGAGGAGGAGGAGATAATGAAGAAGGAAAGGCAGAGAGGATATTATCCCTTGCTCTAAGCCTATCTGTTCTCTTTAAGCACTCAAGGCAGTAGCTCTTAAATATCAGTACACAGAAGAATCACTCAGGGAACTTGTTGAAAATGCAGATTCCTGTCCCCACTCCCAAATACTCTAATTCACTTGAGTTCTAACAAGATGCATTTTAACAAATCGCCTGTCATTTCTGATGCAGGTAGCCTTAGGATGCTCTTTGAGAAACATTGCCCTAGGGAGGCATGATAAAGACTGCCACAAGGAAAGTAAGCAGTTCAAACAGATCAAAGGCTGAATTCAGAAACCTCAAGAATAAGGGAGTAACTATTTTTTTTGAAATCTTACCACTGAGAATAGTTAAAACGTTGCTATTATTACCATGCTACACTCTTGCTAAATAAATATGACAAATAGCTCCCCACAGCTAGTAAGATAATTTTAGCAAGGTACCATAATTTGGTTTTCACTTACTTTCCCAACTTGATCTCCTTTCCTCATGAATTTATCCTTCATTTTAAGCAAAAGGATCTATGTATTATCCCAAGTATACTATAAATATCATATCTACCTCTATGGTGGAATTTTTTCAAAAGTATCAAATCATATTCACAACTTGGAGTAACCTACATCTCAGGACTGATGGCACCTCAGACTTCTGGACAACTCCTGCAAGTCTGTTTTTTAAGCCCTCCAAAGCTTGGTGTCCCTAGGCCTCCAAACCAGACTCTCAAGATTTCCTGGCAAGTCTGCGTTTCCAAAAAATCTTCAAGTAAATTCTCTTTTGCCTAAGTTATCTAGAGCAATATTATTAATTTGAATCAAAGAATTCTAACTCATATACATTCTTCTCTTTAAACTTTACCTTCCCTAGCTTTCACTGGGCACTTTACGTATACTGCTTTATCCCATTAATTTTTATATATCTCTGAATTTTTACAAAACTAAATGCAAGCTCTTTTAAACAGAAACTGCATCTTATAATTCTTTATGTGCCCCCTCTAAAGGCCTAGATAGTGTCTTGAATAAAACATCTGTGCTTTGGTTGAGTAATTGACTACCCCCTGAGGTTCAAAGTCACCTTTCTGACTTCAGCATAAAGTGTTCCTAACATCCTGACATCAAACTAGTTCTGGAATTTTCCAAAACATTAGTAATCTTGCCAAACCAGTCTAAACTGTGATGGACAGGAAGCATTCCTGTTTGTAAAGTTTCCCTGGTGCTGCTCTTTAATAAAGATTGCAGTGCTACAAACATCTACTTAAAAATAAAAACAAAATTCCTCTAGGGTACCTTGATTTCTGATCTTCATCAAGAAATGTTTTGGACTCCAACACTCATCATAGAATTAGGAAGTCCTACACTGTCATTACAGAATGCAAACCTACTTTTTTTCTCTCTGTTTAGAAGGTAAAGGATGGACATTGAGTTACACTCCTTCCCAGCAGCTCACTCTGTTCAGTTCCTTGCCTCTTTCTTTCTAATTATCCAAAATATGTACCCTTCTTACCAAGGTTGCTTTTCATGAGTGAAAGAACATTGTTAAATACAATGAATTTATACTGTGGATGTTGTCATTCTAATTTCCACATGGAAAACACACACAAAAAAACATACTGCATAACTAAAATACTGTTAATTTGTCCTTTGCAATAATTTCACATACTACTTAAACAGAAATTTAATATATATTTTAAAAGTATGTATTCATTAAAATAAACTGATATCTGAGAAGAAAATGGTAAAAGATTTTGAATACAAGCAATTGTTTTTGGATCCTGTCCATATAGCTAAAAGCTTATGATCTTTCTTTGCAGAGACTCAGGGACATATCAATCAGGTATACACAGATCATTATTGTATTATGTCTTAGACAACACTATCAAATATTTTTAGTATTTTTCATTGTAAGAATAAACTTCTTCCTCCCACTTCTAGTCACTCTACCCTTTAGTCTCTGGGAACTGGAAAAAATAGAATACATGCAAACACTGATGACCTTCAAGATTGGACTTAATTTTTTCACAAGAAAAATTGTGCTCAAGCCTGAAGCAATCTCAGGGATATTTTCTACTTTCAGGTGACATTTCTTCCATGATAACCTAAGAGAATTCAGCCTGAGGTTACATTAAGAATAAACAAATTATCTTCTAAAGATCTTAATGCTAAAACTCAGACAGTGAGTGACACAATTTAGACTTCATATGAAGTCTGTCTTCATCAAGAATTCCTTAGACAACCAAGTACTACATTTAGAGCTCTTATTCTCTCCAATACAATTGAAAGTGTCACATGTATAAGAAAGCCAAAGTTTTTTTTTTAAACCTAAGAAAACAATGTAACAATGTCTTCCCTTCGAATACTTCAGTCGAATCCTTCACTGCTTATTACTATTATTATTGATAATAAGCATTTATGTGCCACTAAAATATTCACAGGACTCCTTACAGTAATTCTATCTATAAGCTGCTCCTCAACCCCTGCATGAGGTAAATCACTTATATTCTGATTTTAGTAACAGTAAAACAAAGACCTTAATCAGTAAAATGCTCTTTTTGAAATTATTTTACTTAACAGAAATCAGAATTCATAATTTTTTAAATCACACATCAACATTCTGAAACGTGGAGATGAAATCTCAAAACTATTTCACTAGTTATAGAGATAATGATTTCTCCGCGGATTTTCTCAAAAGTAGTCCCATGAGTCTACACTTTTATTTTCTTTGTAATTTTATCAAAGAAACAAGTATTAACCTTGTACCCATACTTAATTTAACCTTCTCCAAGCAACTACCAGAAGCTTCCTTTGAAATTATAGTTCTAGTTCTAGGAATTATGACATCTGAAGTCATGTATGACATAAACCTTGTTTTACTGATAACAAGGGAGCATTCTAGCTAAGAAACTAACTATCCTGCCCACCATGTATCACCACAGTACAGCCGCCAGCCATGAATATTTCTAGGGCAGGTCAGTAATGCATCAGCACAATTTTCAAAGTGGAATATTTATGAATGGCATATTCCTAATGAAGACCCCAATGCTAAGAGCAGAACTACTGGGTTATTTTTCCTCCTTTTAGGTGTCAGCTCATAGTTCCTTTAAATACAAATAGTTGAAAGGGAGAGAGAAAAAAATAAAAGCAGCAGCTTTGTTTTGGATATCTCTTGCAATGATGGTGAGCATCCTCCTCCAACAAGAGGTAATGTATTAGCATCTAACACAGTGTATGGCTTACAAACAGTGCTAAATAATTGATAGATAATTAAAATAAAGATGAAAAAATCAATGAACCCCCTCCCCCAACACACACATACACAAACACACTGATTAGCATTTGCTTGATGTAAGTGAGATAGGCCTTTATTCTTCTTGCCTTATAAGTGGTTATTTCCAGTAGAATGACAGAAAGGCTACTGTACCAAATTGATGTATTTTTAGACAACCTATTTCTGTTGTCTCTAATTTACCTGTCTGTTTCAAATAATGTAAGCAATGTATCAAGCATATTTTAAAAAAAGAAAAAATAGTTTATTATTTGGAGTTAAAAACAAAGAGAGGAGTTGTACCAGCTCCATGGACCCCAAATTTTTGGTCTTATTCCCAGCGTTGAAGATCAGGGCTACCACATGGCCACACTGCTCACTGCATGACTCCAGAGGACTCTCCAAAGGTTAGCATTGGGCATGGCTCTTCCTGCTAACCCTATAAAACTTTTCCTATCAGGTATGAAGGCCTCAGGGTAGATGCGGCTTAAAGATGATGTAGCCTTGATGACTCCTAATGGACTAGGGTTCAGCCATGCTGTCTGGCTTTTCCTGTCCTGGTGACAAATGGAGATGTAGTGTTGTATCTATCTCAAGGGGTCATTTGAATGAACATAATGGCATCTGTGGATGTCAGTCCCAGGCTGAGACAGGACTTAGAGCTTCACAGAGAGTTCAGTTGCCACAACCTGCTCTACCTCCTGACTTAGTTGGTCACTCTCGCCCAAGGCTATTACCTCAGATATCAGGGCTTTCTCCTTACTGTCTTCTTCTTGAAACCTAGAGCAAAAGATTGGGGTTGACTACTCTGTCTTACTTAACAAGAGAAATGTAGCAAGCTTAAACATTTTTCTGGCTGGGTCATGCTGACCAATATGAATACATCAGAGTTGTTTGTTGTTGTTCTATTCATTTTAAGACAAGATACACTTGCTATCTGAACCCTAAACATAGTCTTTATGACTTCTTTACTCTTTGTTTCCAAGGGAACATTGTAAGAATATTTTATAAGAGAATTCTCAATATACAGACAGATACCTAATTGCTTTTTTCATCTTCCAATTTTAAATACTAACAAACAGAACTTTAAAAATATCTAAGAAAAATTTATATAACACTATATAGGAAAATATTTGCATATTCAATAAATAATGAACATTTTTATAAGTGCCAAGGAAATAATGATGAACGAGACAGACACAGCCTCAAGGAGCTAATAGTCTGTCTCCAGGATCTCAAAAGGATTAAGAGATTTTGCCAATCCAAAAGCCTTCTATAAGGAAAATCCATCCCAACCAGTGTTAATCTCATAGTAGGAGCTCAGCAGTGGTTAATTAATAATGAAGGATGATTGTTCCCTCCTGAAAATGACTCGGCACCCAGAAATGTCACTATTTAAATGTGGCCTACATTTTTCTATCTCCTTTTAACGAAGTGACGTTTTGTCTCAGCATGTGGCTGCAAGGTGCACACGGGTACCCTATTGAAATTGTAAACCACTCAGCATGCTGAGGATGTAGATGCTGACATTTATTTTCCCTTTCAGGGTGGCATTACAGTCCTTAGCAAGGAGAAACAAAGAAATCTGGATTGTACTCCAAACAGAAGCCTAAAAATCATGAGCAATTCATCATCCATCCACTACATTAATCCCAGGAATTGAAGTTACATACATAAAAACTTGGGGCCTCTGTTGGACTTCAGTGTGGAGCCTTTACAGTCTCAGGTCCCAGATGTTTCAGACTCAGGTATTTACTATAGCTTAAGATATTGCTCAATAAATTATAACCTTATATATTGGAAATTTCCAGGGCTCCAATAGGGCTATAGGAGCTGAAATTGGTTGATGTCCAACTGTCCAGTTAAAATTATCTAGGGTGGACTCCTTTCTGTGGCCAAATACACTCTGCTTTAATAGCACTTATCTTCTCCATGTACCATTCCCCCTTGTACTACAGGACACATTTGGGGTTTATCAAATCCCATCCCATTCCCACCACCATGAATACATACATACACGTACTTTTCTCCACATAGAAAATTCTTAATTATCCTTAAACTCTAAGACCAAATATCCACTCCTCTGTCAGTGTCCTAGCAGGGGCTCTCATAGCACATTGTTAATAATTCTATTTTGAAATTTAAAACACTGTATTGTAAGTCATGCATTTACATTCAGGTTCCCCAACAAATTGATACATTCCTCAAGGATAGAGATTGAACCATATTTATCTTTTATCCACAAGGCTTCACGGTATGCTTAGAACAGTCTTAATAAATACCGAATGAATAAAAACATGGTTGAATGGAATAAATCCACTCCTTCCTTCTCTGCTTTAAAACCCCACCACTACAATGGTCACTAGTCAGAATAACCTCAAGTGAAGCCAGGTTTACTTTGGATCTAAAGTTAATCCTTAAAGAGACTTCTGAGAACTTCTGACCCTCAGTGAGGTATAAGGACATTAGCAGAAACCATTAGGATTATTTTGCATTACAGCTGAAACATATATAAATATTAATAGGTATTCCAAGAAGCTCTGGAGCTTTGGGGGAAAATATGTGGATTTCAAGAAAAAGAAATATTCTATATCTGGCACAAGCTCAAGTACCAAGATCTGACTCTTCTTAATGAAGTGTTAACAGAGTGTCAGCACAGACTGTGGCTGATTTGCATATTCTTTTGTTAATACTGTTAAAATAGGACTGCATGAATGTTAAATCCTGTTTATGTTATAGAGCTAACACACCTATAAGATTATTTATATTTTTTTTGAGACTCTTCGTATAGAGTAGTCTAGTAAATTAAAAGAAGACTCATTTTATTACTCCGGAATGGTTACAATTCTAATTTTCAAACATAATGCATTTTTATAGCCTGAAGTTTTACAGACAACTTCTTAGTCCTGATAATTTGAGGTTTTGTGTACTAGATAAAAAGTTAATAATCACTAGGCCTAAAGTCAATAAACCCAATCATTCACTCTTGACTACAGAAATCTTGGAAGTAAGGCATAAGTGTCAATGACCACAATGCATTGCTATTTTTTGGAATATAGAGTAGTCGCCTTCTAAATTATGCTCAATAGCAAAATAACTTAAGTATAAATACAAATATATAAATATTTATGTTAATTTAACATACAAATATGTATATTTATATAAAATTCATATTGTAGTATATTTAATATTGACAATATATAATATATATTAGATACTCATTGAATAGAAATATATTTAATTATATGTAAATATTTATAACTTGAATATTTATAACATGAATATGCAATATATACATACATAAAACAATACCCAATAAGATTCTTCTGGTGATTTCAAACTATTCACTGATGACATATACAAATTCATATCTGCATTATATTCTTCTTTGGCTAGTATTGCACATTTATATTCAGCTGGAACTTCAAACTTATCAACTCAACAACCACAAAACTACACTTATTTTTGCTTCTCCCATAGTCTTATCTCTGTTCTTGTCAACGTCTACCCACTGAACCAGCAAAAGTCATCCATACTTTTTACCTTTTCTCTCTCATCCCATTAAAGTGAATTTCTAAAGAATTCCAACTTGACCTTCTAAATGTTTCCTGGAAGATATTCCTTTGTCCTATTCCTACAACTACTTCCCTGGTTTAAACTCATTATTTCTCATCCGGACCACTCACATAACTCCTTAACTTCATTGCCTTCTCTATGGAACCCATCCTCCAACCATTCTTCACCATGGTTTATCTAAAATCCAAATACATTTCCTTGGTTTAAAACCCTTCAATGACTCCACATTATTTATACTACAAGTTCAAGCTCCTGAACATAACAAAGATGTGACCCTGCTTACCTTTCAATGTCATCTTCAATAACTCCATGTCTGGCTTTTTACATTCTAAAACACCTAAGTATTTTTACTCCTTTATATAGATCATGATTTTGTTTTTCTGGGGTAGGGGGATTTTCCTAAACCTTTACTCATAATTTTTTCCTTACCTTGCCCTTCAAGATTTTGATACTAAGTTCAGCTTTCACATTCTCTATAAAGCTGTCTCTCATCTCTCAAGATGTATTAAGTTTTTCTATGTATTCTTTAATACTTTGTACTTATATCTAGTACAAAGTATTATTATTGTGACTTTATTATTTCCTGATTTTGTCTGTCCACTACTAGACAATGAGTTCCATGAAGGCTTGAACTGTGTTTTTTCAGTCCCCCAAAGTTAACACATTGCCTGGCAGATAGTTGAATGAACAAAAGAATGAATAAATGAATGAAGGCATTCTTGTTCACTTTAACGTCTCTTAAGAAAAAATTTGTTCAATTCTTAGGAGTTATTAAAGTTCTGTGATCTAGTCTCGCTTCATTCTTTTCTGCGCTATTCACTTCTTTTACCAATTCCCATAATGAAAACTTTCCCCTCCTTTTACTATTTTTAAATTAATTCCAGAAATTAATGATTTCAGGAGGGTCTCTATTATCTCTAGTTCCATAGCTCTAAACATGGTGATATTTAATTTTCTACTGGATATGTCTGCACAATGCAAGAACCTAAGGCTCACTTCTCCAACACATACATGGTGAAACTGCTTACTTTAATTTTCTCTGCTTAATTATGGAAGGGAAAGGGACAAAAAACACATTCTTGGCTTCTTGATCTTCATATAACTTCCCATTTAAATACTACCTGAGAAATCTCCCCCACTGAGCAGAAATAATTACCTCTATGTTACTTTTTATATTACATTAATGTATGAGGAGTTGAAACACAATAAAGAACAGGATATAATCCTGCCTTCAAGTGGTTTATAGATTTGCAGAGAAATAAGAAACCAGACATTTCCATTATGGAAAATATTATAATTCTCACTAGAGTTACTTTTTGAGCTGGGGTTCCAAGGACAGGGAGCTGAAGTGCAGGAGACCCGCCAGCCCTCCCCAGAAGCAGGACTCCCACTACTCTAATGCTGTGTTTTACCCTGTGCCCAATACAAGGAATGCCCACCAGTGTCCTGGCAGTGATCAGCAAATATATTTTAGTTCTTCAATCACAAAGCAAAATAATCTAGGTGCTGGTACTGCCTTAACAGGATTGCTTGTTAAGAGGGTATTTAGTTTCTTCTCCTCAAGCAAGGGAAACGAAAAAACAAATGGGACTATATGAAACTAAAAAGTTTTTGCACAGCAAAGGAAATCATCAACAAAACGAATGGGAGAAGGTATATGTCTACAATACATCTGACAAGGGGTAAATATGCAAAATTTATAAAGAACTCCTACAACTCAGTAACAACAACAACAAAACAATCCAATTTAAAAAATGGGCAAAAGAGGAAGTACAGATGGCCAATATAAATATGAAAAGATGCTCAATGTCACTAATCATCAGAGAATTAAAACCACAATGAGATATCACTTCACACCTGTCAGATTGGCTATCGTCAATAAATCAAAAAAACAAATATTGGTGAGGATGCGGAGAAAAAGAAACTATCATACCTTGTGGGTAGGATTGCAATTGGTACAGCCACTATAGAACACAGTTTGGAGGTTCCTCAAAAATTAAAAAGAGAACTACCTTATGACCCAGCAATTGCACTTCTGGGTATTTATCCAAAGAAAACCAAAACAATTCTTAAAGATCTATTCACCCCTATGTTCATGGCAGCGCTATTCATAATAGCCAAGATATGGAAGCAACCTAAGTGCCCATCAATAGATGGATAAGGAAGTTATGGTACATATATAATGGAATATTATTCAGCCATAAAAAATGAAGTCTTACCATTTGCAACCACAAGAATGGACTTAGAGGGTATTATTGGGTGAAATAAATCAGATAAAGATAAATAGCATATGATTTCACTTATATGCAGAAACTAAGGAACAAAAGAAAACTAAACAAAAATAGACTCACAGATACAAAGAACTGGTGATTGCCAGAGGAGAGGGGAATTGG
>NW_011888865.1:6383384-6417569 GCF_000151845.1 Pteropus vampyrus
TAGAAATGTTTCATTCAAGCAAACTTATTAATGAACATATGCTTCATAATGATCATAAAGTGCTTCTCTATACTTCTGAGGCACAAAAGTCTTTGTTTTACTTCTGGAAATCTGTATCTACTTGTACTTAATTAAATAAACCTGGAACAATGAAGAATAAGATTACATATTCGTAATGTTACTTATTGGTTCTCAAATGTAGAGTTGTTGGAATGGAGCTACTTCATGTTTTTCTATAGGATGGTTTTAATGTTATTTTTATTTGATTTTTTGTTGGTTTTTAATCACAGCATAAAAATCAGACATGCACATTTAAAAATACCTCATTAAACAGCTGTCATTGTTCCCAGCATAAAATCTTTTTTCTGTAACCTGTTGAGTCAATGTATTTATGAACATATTCTTTTTGTGATCAACCCTCAAATTGTTGAGACTAAATATTAACAAATTGTTTCACAGAGAATGCACGTCAAAGTATTTGCTTGGGTTACCCCCAAGGAAATAGCATTGGGGTAAGAGCAAGCTCCATATTTTACTTTGAAAATTTCAGAACTTAGATTTTTTTTGTAATAAAAAATACAATAAAGATAAAGGCTATAACTGCCTAATTTTAATTTTATGATGAGACCTAGAAGAATATGATATATTTCCCATGTCCGTGAAATTTTCTCTTATATAAGACAGATAATGATAAAGAAATACTACATTCAGAGTCCAGGTACGACATTGGATTGAATATTAAGCTGATGTGTTATTGCCATAATCCCCCATTACTGTGTCAGAGGTATTGCATATGGAAGCTGCAACATCATCAGTAAAAAAAGAATCTTAAAAATAAGTGAGCAGATATTGCATAACCATCAGTTTCTTCTCTCAAACTTATGCCACCTGCATTGTTATACTCCATTTATGAGTCAAATATGTGAACAAGGTGGCTGTACATCCTGTTCTTCAAATCTTGAAATTATGGACTCTTAAAAGAATCATAAAAATACATGAAAATATTTATAAGAGCAACATAAATATGAAATAATTTTTTAAAAAAATCAGGCCCACTCTACATGACTGAGCCAAAGTACTTGAAAATATATTGACATCAGGATAACTAGCTGAGTACGAAAAATCTCTTCTGTGGAAACACATATCCAAAACCAGATTTTATTACATGAAACAAGATTATTGAAAATTTAATCTGAAATGGACTGAACCAGAAAGAAAGCAGAAGCAGTATGCTAAAGCAGAATCATGACTGGATTGTTTTAGCAGGTTAGGTATCCACACTACTGTAAACTACTCTGGTCCAGGGAATCAGACAATGAAAGTTCTAGTAATGCATGTGCTATTAAATGCAGTCTTAGGAAAGACACTTCACCTCTGCAATATGAAGATGAAACTCATCCTTTGTGCATTAAAAGAGACAGAACTTGAAGAATACAACCAACCAAGGATTTCTTGCAAGTGCTTGAGAAAAGTCAGAACTCTTTTGTAAGGAAAATGGGAACCTTACCTGCAAATACTTCTGCTCCCCAATGCACTACTGAAATAGGTTGGCCCTCTGAGTTGGCAAAAATATAAATAAAGCTCTTAACTTTCATAACATAATGAGAACTCTGCCTCCCTCATGTCTGGTGCCTAAGCATACAACTTTCACATTAGCTGCACCATGGGTAGTTGTTAGAGAGTTCAATCATGAATTGTCTGTGAGCCTGCACCTGCCAAGGGCAGCTTAAGACATCCAATATTTGAAAAACAGTCTAATGGACATGCTAAATACATTTTCTCCTAGCTTCTCCAAGCCTGCCATATTTTAAGTTAGATCGTCAAGAAGCAATGTACTTGGACCAAATTATCTCAGTTCTCCATAGAAATGCCTTCACTGATTGATGATACAAAGTTTTGCCCTGAGCAAAACTGAGGGTCGATACAAAAACTGTCTCATCAGTATTTCTGTTGTTTTTGTAAAGCTGTAGCCAGGCAGTGTCTACTATGCTTGCAAATATCAGTTTTAAAAAGGCCTGCAGAAATTCACCTCATTTAACTCAATTCCAAGAAAAAGTTTTTTTCTGTCTGCAACTTTTGTTTATAGTGAACATTAGGTAGCTAATGAGGTTTCCTTTCAGATATTAGGAAACTCAGAGCTAAATTCATACACACCTTAAAAATTACCTCACCTTAGGTTGATGGCACTATTTTTGGTGTGTTATTTTTTTAGATAGAATTTCTTCTGTTCTATTCATCAACTACCCATTTTATATGTTTAACTTAGAAGCTACTTTTTATCTTTTTTTCAAACTTTGGAGGCATATAACAGAGTAAGTATAAAAAGAACCAAAATTCACTGAATAGTTACTTTATGCAAAGTAGTTTACATACATACCCTTAGGTAAATTTTATTTTAAAGATGAGGATCAATTATGTCAAATGATACAAACCTAGTAAGAGTCAGGGCTGATATCTGAACCCACAAAGTAGTTTACATATATACCCTTAGGTGTATTTTATTTTAAAGATGAGGATCAGTTATGTCAAATGTTACAAACCTAGTAAGAGTCAGGGCTGATATCTGAACCCACATCTTTCTGGTTTTGTCCAAAGCACATGCTCCTATTTATGATTCTACTATATATCTATTAAACATTAATTTTTATTATATTTGTTTTTTTTCTGCAAGTCTCATGTAATAGAAGGGATTTTTATTATTTTTAAGGAACATTCATGAAGCCATTGATTATACACAATCATTCTCAGTACCCTTTTCTTTCCATTTAAGAAACTGGAATACATCGTGATGAGCATAATAATGCCAAAACAAGAACACAAAGCAAGATTAAGTATCTCTGTCTTTATGGTACAGAAAGGAAGCAGGAGCTTGGGGTGGGGAAGACTGCACAGCTTTCCTTCACAGGGAAGATGCTTGAGGCCCCTGTAGTCCCGACTTGCGGGAGGGCTAACCCATATTCTGTCGGTTACCATAGCCTTTAGGATGGATGTCCTTCCAGTCATCCCACTCCCGAGCTTGATGCAGTGTTTGCTCATCATCCTCTTCCTCCTTTGTTTCCTGATCTTCCTGTTGCTGAGCTGCTCTTTTGACCTCTAATGTTGTCTTGACTATTCCTTGATCTGATAATGCTCCAAATTTCCGATGCTGATCATACCAGTCATTCACCGTCATAGATGCCAGACTTGGATAACCAGCTCCAAATACTTTGGCTTGGGCCGCATTCCGAGTGAGAATAAAGGGCTTCATGTGAGGCCTGTCCTGACGAGATGAGTTAGAAACTGACCCCTCTGCTGAAGAGGCTTTTTCTCTCAGGACCTTTATCTCCAGGTCAATGCTCTCAATCTCTTCTAAGCTGATACCAATCCATCTTTGAAGGTGAAGGAGGTAATATTCACGAATACTCTCATCATCAGCTTGACCACTTTCCACAGCAGATTTCAGTGCAGATAACCTATGTTCCACTTCCTTCTTTTGCTTGTATCTCTCTATTTTTGCCTGTCTTTGAGAGGTTATAGCAATGAGGCTAGAATAGGTCACGGAGGAACTAGCAGTGTTATTTTCAGCTGAGTTGTTCTTGGTTTTGGGCAACTCAAATTCTGCCACATGATAGTATTGGCACTGAGTTAAGTAGTTTAAAAAGTGTTCTCGAGCCCACTGCAAATGATCTAGATGCTTACTTGGGTTGACCTGTTTCATGGCAAGTGCTCCTTGAAATGCTGGTACCATCAGGTACTTCAGGTCAGTAGAAGCAATCTCTTCCAAATCTTCATTTTGGCTGAACAAGTCAAGTTGAGATAACATTTTGGCAGCCTTCTTAAGGAGGTCTAGTCCCTTCAATACCTTCTCTTGGATTATCCGGGAACTGATGGGTTCGGCTGCTACTTCTACTTCGTCTAGAAGCTGCTTGCTGGTTTCAAAGAGCTCAGGAAGCCGAGGTAGAAGTAACTCGTCTTCTTTGGCTGCTGCCATCTTAAGGGAGGGATAAACATTAATTTTTATTATAAGCTTATTTTGAACTTGATTAATTAATTACCTATTCCCCCTTGCAGTATTGTTGTGAGGGTAAAATAAAATTAAAGACATGAAAGTACTTTGAAAGAATTTTTAAATGGTATACAAATGTGTTTTATTATCTGTTATTCCATTATATTGATCCTTGTAAGATTTGAATTATTATATTAAAATCTAATGGCTGTGAGTATGTAATTATAAATCTTGAATGTTTCACTACCCACTCTATTAGTACTCAACAATGATTTTTAATCAACTGGGAAGCTGAAAAGGGTTTTAGTAAAAGTCTCTCAAATGTGAAATACTTAACCAAAGTTCATAAACAAATGACATTCTAAATAAAACTTCAGTTCATAAAGTTTCTGTTTTGATCAAGAAATCATTCTTCCACCATACATATAACACCTTCTTGTAAGCCATATGAAACCATGCATTTGAAAATCCTACGGTGGTCCTCCGACCACAGAGATAAAGGAATAGAGAAACTATTCCTTTTTTCGTGTCCTGAGGAAGAGCCACAGACTTTATAAAATCATTAACTGTCTCTAAACACAGACAAGAACAGTCCCTTCACTCTTCATCCCAGACTGAATCCTCAGCTAATATTAAAGTACAACCTCATCATGCTTGATCTTCTTTCATTAATGTCTCTTTCTCTTGTCTCATTTCAGCTTTTTATCCCTCCAGAAAATGACTTTTGCTATTTCAACTCTTGATACTAATTATATTTTTAATTTTGTATATTAGCTTTACTTCTCCAGCTTGTCACTAAGAAAATATTTTAAAACATACTGCATTAGAAACCATGAATATTATTGTAAGCATCAACTGCAAGTATATCACGCAATGAAAACATCACTATAATAGAAAAGTGCTGCTTCACTATCAAGAAAGTAAACAACTCAGGATGTAGATTGCAGGCCTGGGTCCTATTTTAAAAAAATTAATTCCTTTAGTAGGACATTTAGTAAACTGTAGGCAAAATATTTTCTCTATATTATTTTTAAATTAATAAATTGCAATAATATCCTAGCTCAACCCCTGTCCATGCTTTACCATCACTGGTGGTTGAGGTACTTTTATTTTAATTTTATTTGTATTTTCAGAAGTCCTTGGCTATTGGCCAAATCAGATATTATATGGTAAGGAACTTCATGGAAAATTCTTTGCTCTATAAATTATAAATACAAATGAAATAATAATATGTGACCCTTATTAGGGTAATAAAGGCAGTTTCAGGCAGTCACTGACACTATTAGATAAATGGTAGAAAGAAAATTGGGGTTGTAGAGATGAGAAACACCATCTCTTTCTGAGAAGAGTATTTCTGATCCAAAGACCAACTAGGAGGGATCTGCTAACTGGGCAAGTTTATAGTATATCACAGCTCCTTTAATGCCAGTGCAAACACAGAAAAAGTAGCAGAAAAATAAAGAAGCATGTGTGTGTACTTGTCAGTTTCCTTTGTCAGGAAGCAGAGCCTGGGGCAGAGGTTTGAATGCAATCTGTAAGGGAAAGAAGGAAGTAGAATGGAGAAGGAAAGAGAACCAAGCAAGGACATGCTGTCAAGTCAAGTCTAGAATATGTGAGACTCTAGAACAAGAGTCAAAAAGAATTTTTCTGTAAAAGGTCAGGTAGTCTTTTTTGCAACTACTAAAAGTTGCTATTCTAGCATGTAAGCAGCCAGAGTCAAAACAAATGTACCTGGTTTTGTTCCAAGAAAACTTTATTTACAAAACAGTCTGCGAGCCAGATTTTGGCCCAGAGACTACGGTTTGCTGACTACTTCTCTAGAGCATAAATCACACCACAGAGCAGCTGCCTTCTCTCCATAAGTACAGAGTTTGGTCTTTTCTACTCTGTATCAGTCATCAGGTTTGAAGCTAGGGTAGAGGTGGTACCTAGTCTCCAAGACAAGGTGGTTCCCATCAACTAGGACAGTAGTCCTCAAACTTCACTGACTCAGAATCACATGGATTTCTATAAAACACAGATTGCTAGGCTCCATCACTAGAGTGTTTGATTCAGTATTTTTGGGGTAGAGTCTGAGAATTTGTACTAGTAGCAAGTTTCCAGATAAAATTAATGCTACATTTTTGGGAACCACTCTTTTTGATCACTGAATTCAGACGATTCTCCAGAGGAGGGGCAGCTGTGAGTCCTTTGCAGCCAACATTCACAACAGCTAGATATCTGATGTACTGGCCTGGTAAAAGGCATTTCAGCAGGACATTGGCTGCTTCCAATACATTATTTGGACAAGTTTTCAGTATAGAAAAATATAGATTTTTAAATACAGTATTTGGACAAGTTTTCAGTATAGAAAAATATAGATTTTTAAAACATATCTCTGGATAACAAAATGTTTATTTATGCCATGTTCTCTTTTTGATGAGGCTGCTCATTCTTGAACTATCCTTGCCTAGCCTATTCTGATCTAATATTTCTTAACATTGAGTTATATCCTTCTGCATATCCTTACTTATTTATATTTGTTTTCTACCATGTGTTTATTGATGCATACACTGGTGTTGGTTGTCATACTAATCTTTGTTAAATTCTAATCTTGAGAGCACAGATTATAGAGAGCATAGATCATGTTTTCTCCTAATTTTATAACTATCGAGGAAAGAGAATTCTGTACTTCATAGCTGCTTTGAATTAATATTTCCCCAGGGAAAATGAAACTCATAGCATGTAGAAAATGAGTTTATTTAGTTCCTACCATAACCTCTATCTTGTTCTTATCTATATTTCTGTTATTATAAAATATATTCCCAGACAACTGACAGTAAAAGAGTAAACACAATCTCTCATTAAATTTGTCCTCATACATATTATGCACCAAATATTAATGCCTTTCATGAACACTCTAATTCTGGCTCACGGATTCACTGCAAGGAGACCAAAGCAGAAACAGTATCTTATTTGTGCCTCATAAAGCCAGTTCTCTGAGGTGCCTATAGTTTGAGGGCAAAATATAGATCACTTTGTCCTGAACCATGTATCTAAGTCTTGACTTATCTTTCTTTTATTCTTATTTTTCAATTAGCATTTGCATTTAATATTATTTTATATTAGTTTCAGGTATACAGTATAGAAGGCATTTATATAATTTATAAAATGATCCCCCCGATTAATCTAGTACCCACCTGGCACTATATAGTTGTTACAATATTATTGTAATATTATTGACTATATTCCTTACGCTGCACCTTACATCCTGTGACTGTTTTATAACTACCAATTTATACTTCTTAATCCCTTCACATTTTTCACCCAGCCCCGGAAATCTCTCTCCCGTATGGCAATCACCAGTTTGTTCTCCACATCTACGAGTCTGTTTTTTTTTTTTTTTCTGCAGCACTATTTACAATAGCAAAGATATAGAAGCAACCTAAGTGCCCATCAATAGACATCTGGATAAAGAAGTCGTGGTACATATCTACAATGGAATATTACTCATCCATAAAAAATGAAATCTTACAATTTGCAACAACATGGATGGACCTACAGGGTATTATGCTAAGTGAAATAGGTCAGATAAAGACAAATACCATATGATTTCATTTATATGTGGAATCTAAAATAAACAAACAAACAAAATTGACTTATCTCTTTTAATATTCTTGAAGACAAAGCAGAAGACTATGGAGTTGTGACCACTTAATACTTAAACTAGTTTCTAGAGTAAAATGAAGTCTACCAAAAGGGTTACCTAAAGGGTAATTATTGATGGAGTTATTTCAACCTCAAATGTTCAAACAGTAACACACACACACACACACACACACACACACACACACACACACGACCAAAGAGTAAATACTCAGGATGCTGCCTCAATTTGTCAGAGCTGAAGATGGGGATTGAAGGCCTTAATAAAATGAGAGATATTATATTCTATAGCTCAACACAATATAAGCTACAGTAGTGACTCTTAGCCAAAATATTTCAGGAAGCACTAAGTCAAATATCAGTCAAATGAAGTTATAACATCAAAACCAGAGAACAAGAGCTGGATCATAAGCCACAGGTGAAGCCAAGACCCATATAAAAAAACAAGAGGAATTAGAACTCAAGAGGACATAAAGAAAGGAAGGATAGACATAGGCGATGACAAAAAGGAAAGATGATAAATATAAGTGATGTGTGCAGCTTTTCTTTATTGTTCAGAAGGTGTAGAGGCATAAATTAAAGATCAAAAGCATTATTTTGTAAGGTTTAACATTGGCATAAATATCTTACAATCTGGCTAAACCCCTCTAGATATATAAGCTACATATCTGACAAAAATGCGCCAACAGATATGACTAAGAGTGTTTAAAGCAGTGTCATTCATAAAAATAACTAGAATCAACCAAATGCCTATTTACAGGAGAATGGATATAATGTGCTATATGCACATAATAGAATGTTATACATTAGGTGAAATAAATGAACTGTAGCTACATGTATTAACATAAATGAATCTTAAAAACATAATGTTGTGTGAAGAAAATAAGCCATATAATTTCTGCTTACATTTAAGTTATAGAAAGCTGCAAGAGAATGTTGCTCCCACTCTAATGACAACAAAAAGAGTAGATAATATATAAAATCATAACTTTTCTTGAACATATCAGAGAGCTGAGGTCATAAGGCAACCACAAGAATTGAATTTGCCTAAGAGGCAAGCCTCTCCAAAGAGAGACAAAACATGGAAATTATTTTACCTTTCTCAGAGCACTAGAAAAGTAATGGGCCACTCCAGAAAGAGGTAAGAAATCAGCTAAAATTTTAACATATTCCTAAAGGCTAAACGTGGGCTAGCATGTAAGTTTAGAATAACTAGGAGCCCCAGACATAGGGTAGTTAATACTTGCACACCAGCTTTTCTCCATAGGGTTTCAATAGTGCTCTCAAGAAAGATTAGGGACAGGACAGGAGACCAGAGAGACCTCCCTTCAGTGGTGCAGATATGAAGAAGGTGAATAGCTTTTGCTTGGATTCAGGCACAAAACATCATCCATTTCCCTGGACCCATCTCCATAAAAAGCAAAAATCTTAAGCCACTTGGAGAAGGGCAGCAAACTTCCTATTATCTAAAGTCACAGGAGAAGAGAAAGAAGCAAAAACCTTCTCCCTCTGAAGAAAGAGTAGGACACTCCCCTCCTGCCACCTGAAAGCTTCTTGGGGAAGAGTAGAAACAAAGTTGTCTTCCTCAGGGGAGAGAAAGAAAAATCTTTATGTCCCAGGGTCCTGGACCAATACAAAGCATAAGTCTGCTCCCCTAAGAGAGAGTCAGGAAACTCTTCTGCCCAGTATCAGCCGCAGACACAAGGCAGTTTGGTTTCTATAACTAGAGTTGGCAGGAACACACTGAGAATGCCCTATACCTAAGTCCCAGATCCATAGGTCCTGGCTAAAGATGAGACTGGCCAAGGAGAACCAAAATATCCCCCAGTCCCACAACAAACCTAATAGCAAGCAACAAGTAATAACATTCTACCCCTGAGGAAGAGGGAAGAGTGTGGAGAGAGAATCCTGCAACATAGACATACTGAGACTCCTGAAAGCTGAGAGTAGAGCAGGAATACAGAAAATAACCATCCAGTACTCCAGGACCTACAAGAAAATCAAAGCAATGGCTATTCACTGTTGGAGGAACTTGAAGCCTGTAGTATACTGAAAGTAACTATAACGACAAAACAAACTCAGTTGAACTACTGACTAGATTGAATAAACCCCCATACTAAAAGTGTGAGAAAAGAGACATGCCCATTTCTAGACATAAATGCTATTCACTCCACTCTCTACTATCTACAAGCGATGTCCTATATTCAATAAAAACATTATGAGACAGACCAAAAAAAAAAAAAATAGCTAGATAAAAAGACCTATTGTCAAGGGATAAAGCAATAATTATAATCAGACTCAGAGATAATTCAAGTGTTAGAACTATCAGATAAGAGACTAAAATAATTATGATTAATATGCTAAAGGATCTAATGGAAATGGTTTATGACATACATAAAAAGATGAGGCATTTTAGCAGAAAGGTGGAAACTATTAAAATGTCAAATAGAAAAGCTATAAATAATAACTTGATATCAGTGCTAATTCTTTCAACAGACATATCAGTAGACTGCATATGCGTGAAGGAAGAATGGTGAATTTTTAGATAGTTTAACAGAAATTATCCAAACTTAAGACCAAAGGAGAGGGAGAAAGAGACAAAGACAGAGAGAGAATGAACCAGAACACAGTACCCAAGAGGTGTGATTCAATATCAAATACATATGTAGTTGGAATTCCAGAATGAACAGATTTCTTGTCAGAAATTTTGTGAGCTAGAAGACAATAGAGTATCATAATTAAGTTGCTGTAAGAAAAAAACTGTCAACGCAGAAGTCTGTATTCAGCAGTTATACACCAAAAAGGAAGGCAAAACAAAGACTCTCCTAGACAAACAGAAGCTAAGAACATAAAGCCAGCAAATGTAGATGGCAATAAATTTTTAAAAAGTTCTTTAGGCAGAAGAATGGTATCGAATGCAAATTTTGATTTGCATGAAAAAATGTAAAGCATCAGAAATGGTAAAAGTTAGAGTAAATACAAAAAATTTTCTTATTCTTAATAACTTTAAGAGAAAAAATAGTGTACAATATAATAAATAATAATGTATTATAGGGTTTATAACATATAAGAAGTAAAATGATGACAACAATAGCACAAAAAGTGGGAGGGAATAAATGGAAGTATTCTGTCATAAGGTTCATATATTCCATATGAATTAATATAATGTGTAGATAGACTATGAGTTAAAAGACATATTATAACCTTAGAGCAATCACCACAAAAATTATAAAGGAGATTTAACTAACAAACCAAGTAAAAGTAAAAAGAATCCAAAAAATGTTCAATTAATCCAAAAAGTAAAGTCAGGAAAATCAGAAAAAAGGAACAAAAAACAGAGCAAATAGAAAGTAAAATAGTATATTTAAATTTAACCATACATATAATTACATAAAATGCAAATTGTCTGAATTCTCTAAATAATGATAATTCATAGAAACTTAACCACAACATGATAGCATTTTTATAAGCCTCGAAAATGAGCAAAACTAAACAATATCCTTTCTAAGAATGGATATAACTTTATATCTATATGTTATTTAAATTTTGAATGATAGAGCACAGAGGATTTGAAGGGAGCATAGCAGCTTCAGTAATTTGGTAAAATTCTGGTTCTTGGGTGGTGAGAATATACTGCATTATTATGCTTTGATACTCACATATAAATTGCTTATATTTTGTTTTGTCATTCGAAAAGAAGATTGTATAAATAACTAAATACATAAAACTCAAAGCTAGACTGATTTTCAAAAAGCAAAGGGAGAAAATGTTTTCTAAAATGAGAGATTCCATAAAAATTTATTTCAACAAAAATTATTGAGCATATATTCCATGTACAAGATGCTGAGCTATTCCGGTGATATATATAAAATTATGGATAAGACATCAGTCCCAATGTTGGATAGCTTACAACATAGTAGAGGAGTTCACTGTCAAATCTCTGTCTGAAAATAATATGTCATATGGATATGCTTTAAAATAACACAATGGTCGGGGCACAAAGAGGGAGTAAACAGAGGCACAGATGAAACAAGACTGGCCACGTGTTGATAACTTTTGAAGCTCTACGATGGGTACAAGGTGTTCAGTTTATTATTTTTCCACATCTATATACTTTTGAATAAAAAATAAGATGAGAAATTAGTGAACTTTTTAATCAGTACTGAAAAAACTAGGTGACAGTTTATGATCCCAAAGTTCTTAATAGTCTAGAACAACGGGCTAAATAAAAATAGAAAAATATAATGGAGATGAAAGAAAAAGAAATAAAAGGCATACATATAAGAAAGGAAGACATAACTGTTTCTACTTGCAAATGACATGATTGTCTATACAGATAATCTCAAAGAAGCTTCAAAAAATCTGTTAAAGCTAATTTCTGAGTATCAAAGTTGAAGAATACAATGCCATTACAAAATTTAATTATATTTCTATATATTAGCAGTGAACAATTACAAATTTAAATTTTTGAAGTAACGTTTTCAATAGCACCCAGGAAAAAAATGTTTATGTAAAATCTAACAAAATTTTTGTAAGATCTGTATGTTAAAAACTACAAAACGTTGATGAAAAAAATCAAAGTGGATCTAAATAAATGGAGTGACCTACCAGAGTTCACAGACTGGAAGTTTCAAAGTTGTTAATATGTTAATTCTCCTCAAACTGATCTATAGATTCAACATAATCCCAATCAAAATCCCAGATGAATTTTTTTTAGAAATCAACACTTGTTCTAAAATGTATATAGATAGGAAAAAAAAATGAATATTCAAAACACTTTGAAAAAAGGGAACAAAGTTGGAAGTTTCACATTACCTGATTTCCAAACTTACTATAAAAGTATAGTCTGATGTTGAAGAAAGGAGACATAGAAATAAATGGAACAGAATAGAGACTCTAAGAAATAGACGTCCACATATAGTACCAATTAATTTTTCATGAAGGTGCAAAGGCAATTCAATGGAGAAAGGAAGGTCATTTCAACAAATGGTGCTGAGACAATTAGATAACAATGGGGAAAAGTATTTTTAAATGAACCTCAACCTATACTTCTCACTCTCTATAAAAATGAACTCAAAATCAATCATAGACCTAAATGTAAAACCTAAAATTATATAACTTCTAAAAGAAAAAATAAGGAAAAATTTTGAGTTGAGGTAAATGATGATTTCTTAGATACAACAGCCAAAGCATGGTCCATTAAAGAAAACACTTGATAAATTAAACTTCATCAAAATCAAAAACATTTATTCTTCAAAAGACAATGTCAGGAAAATGAAAAGTGAGAAGATATTTGCAAATCACATTTATAGAAAAAGAATAAGTATCTCTCAACTGGAGAATGGATAAACCTAATTTTAGTATTTCTGCACAATGGAATACTACTTGACAATAAAAAGGAACATCTGATAGATGCAACATTGTAAGTGAATCTTCAATGTATTATACTGAATAAGAGAAGCCATAGTAAAAAACCTACATACTGTATGATTTCATTGAAATGGCATTCTTGCAAAGGCAAAATTATATGACCACAAAACACATCAGTAGTTGCAGGATATGAGAGTAGGAGACTTGTTGACAAAACTGCACTGGGGAATATTTTTGAGCAATAAAACTTCTTTATCATGATTACAATAGTGGTTATATGGCTGTATAAATTTGTCAAAGCTAGCAGAACTGTATAAGCAGAAAAAGCAAATTTTACTGCATGCAAATTATATCCAATTTTTTAGTTAGAAAAAACCTCCCTCATAAAATAGGGGTAACTATAAAATATTTTATTTGGTTCACAGTATATGTAAATACAAGATAAAGAAGATGTAGTTTAATATGCATGCATGTGAAAAATGTATGAAAAAACAATTATAAATTCGATATGGGTAAACTCCTTGGCAGAGTTGATCAAAAAGTCAATTCATTCAACAGATATATAGAATTCAAAATAAGGCAGGGAGTAATATCCTATGGAGGTCACATTTAGGGCAGTAAATGCAGATTTGAGGCCAGGAGGTAGGAGAGATATGAACCACATACCAGTACCTAGAAATGGAAGAGCCTTTTTCCAGCCAGTGTGAATTTACCATACTGAAGTTGTTAAAGCAGAGAACACCGAGATCAACTCTGAAGTAACTCAATAAGTCAGAAATTCAGGAATTGTTTCTTTCCTATCCCCAAAATATCAATAAAGCAACTACTCTGGGCCAACCACTGTATAGGTATGGGAATATGATAGCGAACAGGTAGATGTGTTTCCAGCCTAACAATGATCTGGTTAAAATTATAAAACTAAGTACTTTTTTTCCAAACTGCAAAACCTGTAGTTGAGAAAGTAGAAATGCAGAGAGCAGTACTTCCTGATTTATTTTAATTATGTCCAGGAAATCCCTTCGTGAGAAGTCAGCCCATTCTAATTGTCTTCCCATGCCTAGAATTCAAGTCTATTCTGTATTTTGTTTTGTTTCTGTAGCTTATATATTAAATCTGGACTTCCTCAGCATGGTTGCTTGTTACCTTACCTTAAACCGCTCTCCAGTTAGTATCTGAAATGATGTTGAGTACAAAGACCAGATATTAGCAGTTCATTACCTCTGTTTTTACTGAGCCTCATATGCACTTGATAGTTTATAGAATACAAAGCTGATAATGGCCATGTCTTGTAAGCTTTGAAATTTATGTGAGACCCTTTTCCAATCTATGACACATTTGTCATGCTATATATTGATATATTTTATATACCAAGCTATGACTTTTTTGCATATGTAAATACTCTCCTTAAGTAATTTCTTAATCACTGCAATTCATTCTCTCATTTAGTAACTAATCACCTGCATGTACTAAGTGTCTACTGTGTGGCACTCAACCAACTAGGTGTCAGACATACAAAAATTATTATTTGTAATTATTTCACTACAATTTAATTTCATTTGGTTTTTATAGCTAACTCTGACCATAGGGAAAATGCCGATTTCTTTCTCAAGCCACTAGCTTTTGTTAGTGTAACACACACATGCACACGCACACACATAACTGAAATGGCTTCTCATACTTTATTACCAAAAATACACTTTAATTTAAAATCACCTCTTTCATGAAGTTTTCTCTGATTTTCTTAGCCGTGAATGACCTCTCCCTCTTATATTCTCTAAGTATATTTCACCATGCCTTTCACTTTAACACCTTATAATATCTCTTATTGTATTTCTTTGTGTGTACTTTTTGAAGCTGTTTATTTTTATTAAGTATCAAGATAATGTAACCATATGTAAGTAAGTACATGATAAAATATATCATACAAAAGGAATCATCATGGAAAGCAAGACAATGTCCCCTATTATATTATTAGGCATCCTCTCAAGACTGTCCCAGTTTCTAAAAGTAGCTGGTTTTTAAAATTTGAAGATACTAGCTCTTTTAGATATCAGCTATTTTATATCTAAGTTTATAAATTTAAAGTATTATATCTTAATTCCTGCTATGAAACAATAAATTTAAATTTATTTTGCCCTGCTTTCTGTATTCTTAGTCCCCTAATTTTTTTATTTATTAAAACTGTTTCATCAACTTTGGAAAGTCACCTTGACTTTTATGTACAATGAAGATATTATTGCTCCTACCTTTAATTCCACCTCTCCTCCAAGGAGAATGTTTCCACTATCAAGATCAAATTGATTCACTAGTGTTTTACCCTATATATTATTAATTCATGCGACACCTTTTATTTTCTTCATATTTGGACCATGACTTCTGATACAACTTTTAATCACTCTACTGCTTATAATCCACTTCATTTCTTTTTCATGAGGACTGTCTTCACAGAGTCTTCTGTCTTTTGCAATTTACAATGGTTCTGTTTTTAGACCTCTGCGTAAACTATTACAGGATATATTTTAACCAAACTTGTGATTTAGTCCCACAATTTTTAAAATTCTTCATCTTTTTCTTGGATTTAACCAAGATTTCGCTAGAGTCCCATTATTAGAAAGGGTGCATAGACCTATGGTAAAAAGAGTATAATCCTTCAATGTATGAAATGTTTTTATTTTGTCCTCAAAATAACTTGGCTGGGAATGGAATTCTAAATTTGAAATAGTTTTCCCTTAGAATATTTTAAGTCATTGTTCTCTTGTCATCTGTTAGCAAGTCTTGTTGAAGAGAATTTCTAATTTGGCTCTTATTCTTTGCTGCTGTTATTTTCTTTCTCTCTCTAGTAGCTTTAAAGTGTTTTTCTTTTTCCTTGATATTTTGAAATTTCTTGATGATTTACCCCAGTTGATCTTTCGGAGTCACCATAAAAATAGATGGTTGTTGATTTGCAAACTTAGGAGTACTCCTGATGAAATCTGTAGCTGGCCCCCCCACACACATAGAGGTCAAAGAGAGACTGAAGAAAGAGGCAGGCCATTCTAGATTGGTAGGTAGTAGGTTTAATAAGCAAGTACACTTGCATACAAGGCTTGTCCTGGGAGGCTACAAGATGAGTTGACCTTCCCACCCACCTGCCATAATCTTAAAGATTTGTATGGCAGCCTTAATTGGGTTCAGTCATGTATACCGTCCAGATAGTCTCAACAATACATTGCTCTCTCAAGGCTGCATCCTTCGAAATAGCTCTGGTTGTGGAACAGTGGGCAAAAAGTACATTCCAAGGAAGGTTTGCGAGGTGAAAGAAAGATGCCTCTGATTGCCCAGGTCCACTAGTTCATGGATTGACTGGTAGTTGTGTCCTCTAGATCAGGGGTTCCCAACCCTTGGGCAGCAGACTAGTTCTAGTCTATGGCCTGTTAGAAACTGGGCTGCACAGCATAAGGTGAGTGGCTGGCCAACTGAGCTTCATCTGTATTTGCAGCTACTCCCCAGCGCTAGCATCACCACCTCGGCTCCACTTCATATCATCAGTCATTAGATTCTCATAGGAGCACTGGTCCCTGGTGCCAAAAAGGTTGGGGACTGCTGCTCTAGATGACATTCAAATTGATAACAGTGTTGAAGAGGGCTTAACATGGAGTATATTTACAAAATTATTGGGGCTAGGAGGTATAGAACCACAGGGATGATGCCATAACTTGGGATCAGAAATTGCAGAGCTGTTACCATTCTTGAGCTCAAAGAGATGGGTAAAAACAGACTCACCAGAGTCATATACAGAAGACCATTTGGTGAACAGCTGTGACTTATATTTGAGATGTACAATCAGCTTGAAGACACTCCACAAAGAGGGGAGTAAATACCCTGAACCCACCATTCACCCTCTCTCTCACCTCTAACCAGGACTCCCATTGACCAAACCTACCCAGAGGCCCAGGGAATTGGGACCAGTTGATATCGTCTATCATGTTAGAAAGTGGCAAATGGTGGAGACTGAACGTAGAGGGAAAAAGAGGAGGTAGTGACTTCAATTTTGGTTTGATATCTACACTGATACAATCTATTACTAATATAGAAAAAAAACAGGGAATGTTGTTCAATTTTGAATTAGGATGAGGAATGACTGTATATTGTATTTGACTTAAAATGAACAAAACATTAAAATGTTTAGCTCTTTAATGAAGAGGAAATAAACAAATAACGACAAGTTATTGAATTTATACTTTTGAAATACACTGGAATTTTTAAAAAGACCTTATTGGGATTATGCGTTATGGTTTAAGGTAATATGATGCTATCCACAGGTAGACTCCTTTATTATTACTTTTTGCTGTTGTTGAAAATCTTTAGCTTTTAATGCCAAGAGATGTTTAGAAAACAAGTTGTTTCTGTCAGAGGAGAGTGCACCATTTAAATTCCTATACTCCTTGGAATTAGGGAGACCAACTCCAATCCAAGGTTTGTATTCTAACTCCATCATCCACAGCTGATTGAATTTAGGTACATTATTACCTCTGAACTCCACAACGCTCATCTGAAAAATAATACCTTAGATTACTATAACTGAGAAAATTCTGAAAATCTGTGTCAGTCACCACACCAAGAAAACCTGTCTTCACACATTTACAGTCTATTGGAGGAGATGGGCATTTATACAAGGCATTATTTAAACTAAAACAAACAAACAAAAATCTATACAAAGTGCCAGATTGGGAAATGTCAGGGATCTATGGCAGCAGAAAATAAGGAAATCTTATTTTGATAGAGGGCAGGTACATAATAATGAATATGATGAGTAGAATAAATCAGGAAAAGTGTGTTGGAAGCTGATGAAACATACTGTGTCTGACATTTGATTAGTGCTCAAAAAATGGTGGCAAATGTTAAACAGTTGGTACAGTACTAGGCACAAATACAATCAGTAAATTGACTAAATGGGCCTCACAGGGGCAATGAAGGAGCCCTTGCATTCCAACTGGGCATTCAAATCCATTCTGTGGAGTTTGTTCTTCCCTTGCCATTAGATGCAAATCTCAGGCAGTCTCCATAAATTGCCCACTCCCTCTTAGATAGCATATACATACACACACACACACACACACACACACACACACACACACACACACACACATATACTGGTTAGTATCAGTCCAAAAGATAGTTTTGGTTCAGTAATTAATGTTCATTTCCATATGATAATTTCATTCAAAGTGAAAGCCTCTCTCTTCCTCCACCAAGAGGATGGATGTTGGTTCACATCCTTAGGAGCTGCCAGCATAAATTTCAAACTGGTCCTCGCATAGAGGGCATGGAGAAACCTAAGAAGGGAGGCAGACCAGTCCAGATAGGTAGGTGGCAGGTTTAGTCAGCAAGGGAACTTATATACAATACCTGTCTCCCGTGGCCTCAGACTAGTAATCTCTGCATCTGTCCACCAGAATCTTATGAGTATATATAGAGGCCTTAACTGGGTTCAGTCATGTGTACCATCCAGTCTCAGCAATACCTTACTCTCTCAGGCTGTGTCCCGGAAAAATGGCTCTGGCTGTGGGAATGGTGGCTGGAAAGTACATTCCCAGAACACCGGAGGGAGTGAGGAGCCTCTGATTGACCAGATCCAGCTCTCCAGTCAATGTGAGGTCATGTCTGATGACCTTTTCTGACAATAGGATAGCTGCATCTCACTTTTCCATCTCATTTCTACCAGTCTGGCCTGCACAGGATCTTCCAGGACAGAAGGCAAGGAAGAGAAATGAGATAAGCTGCAGAAAAAGTGTTACCTAGCTCACATCAATAATCTATCCTCGGTTTCCTCTGGACTTGTTGCTGGTTTAAAATGTCAACAAAAGGTTGCTGCCACCAATCTCATGCCAACAGGAGTCCTCAATCTGGGATGTGGTAAATGGAGAACCTCTATTCAGGCAAATTGTTTGCCTGATAAAACCTCCTGAGAAAAATGAAAGTGCTCCCACTGAGATGAAGGTCAGTCCACCTTTTATAGAGAAAATTCCTGCCCTAGCCCCTGATTGGTCCATTTTTATGTAAATGAAGAATCCAAATTTGCACAGTCTGATTGGTCCATATAGCACTGTTCTGATTGGTCAGAATCACATATTCTGATTGGCTGTTATGGAGCCACTCTGATTGGTCAGTAAAGATGCAAATGAGGATATAGCTGCACAGTTCTGATTGGACAGAGCAGGTCTCAGTCCATTGGCTAAAAGATGACCCAGGAACTCCTTTATAAGGGTTGGCTCAGACTGCAGGAAAACAGTGCTGGAGTCTGGCAGCTCCCTCTGTAGCATTTTTGTAAGAGATCTTTATCTACAGTGCTGCTAGGCTCTAATTATAAGCTTTTGCCCAGTTAACCATGAGGAGTCTTTCATAATATAAGCAATGTCTCATCTGCCTGGTCCCTTAAAATTCCCCATTTGAGTAACCTATTTACTCTGCAGAGGCTCTCTCTTTTGAAGACGCATCAACCCTCCTTCTTGGAGAAGGGCATTTTAAAACAGCTCTGGGCAGATTTTATTTCTTATTGTCCTACATCTGCTCATCAGGCAACCCTCACTCATCCTTTGCTCAGACAGACTCTGGGGGTTCGAGCTTCTCTAACACCACCACTTCTCCTCATTTTACAATGGACACATCAAACCATATCTAACTCATAACTTTAGACCTTTCTAGGTTTGACCTAGGGCTATAGAATTCACAGGTCAATTCTCTCAGAGCGGTTTCCTTGAAGCAACTCTCACTCAATTTAGGGTAAGTGTGGACGGAGTGAGGCATGATATAAGAGAAGATGCCTCAGCGCTCCAACAACTTTTCCACATGCACTCTCTAATTACCACCTTATGGAACTGGAACTTTTAATGGTAGGTGCTGATCGAAAGGTCTCTCCATTGTAGCAAAGCACTTATACCTGTTGATTTTTGACCTCAGCCAAAGCTGAGGAAGGAGCAGTCCTTTTTAAACATCCTGTTACCCACAGTAGAGACTCAAATGAGTCAGCAATTCATGTGTAAGAAATTTCCAATATAAGCAGACAGTATGAAAAAAAGTGAAAAAAGAAAAACATTTGGTAACATAAAATATAGATTTTAACAAATTCCTATTGGAGAAAACGAGATTAACAACAGAATGACAATACTGACCATAGTAAATAAAATAATAATAGTTACCAGATATTAAGAGTTTACTCTATGTCAAGCACAGTGAGAAACACTTTAGAAACAGGATCTCTTTTAATCCTCAAGCCACCCTATGTATTAAGTATTTTTGTCCCTATAATTTACATAGGGAAACCAAAGCTAAGAGAAGCCAAGTGACTTTTCCAAGGATATATCTCTATGGCATTATGTATAGTTATGTGTAGTCTGCTATATTTAAGCATGTGTATTGGACATCCTCCTGAAATTCCCCGTATAGAATGTTTTAAGATATTGTTAGAAGAAAGACTGAATAACAATCACATCCAAGGTTCTGGAGCCCAGAGTACACAGGTCAGGTCAGAAGCAGGTTAGATGTCAGGTAACCAGAAAGTAACTCCATCAAGTCTATCCATATTTGTGGTGACAAATTGCAAAACGACTTTTATTTTTAGAGAAGAAACTGAAAGTATCTTTAGAACTAATTCAGAGTCCTCATAACTGAGATCATCTAAGATATAACTTCAATATAAACCAAATCACTTATAACCAGGTTTCCCCCCAATTTATGACATTACTTAACCCCTAGCCTCTTTTATGGTTTAAGCAAAAGCCATTTTTAATAAGAAAAAAGTCTCATATATGAAACTTATAAACTTCTAATCATCTTATACTAATAACTAGCTAGTCCTTGCAGAATTTCATAATGTGGTATATTTCCAAAGGTTCTTTGTGATACGAAAGAAACTTAAATTTTCCTTCTTTCTTCCAATAGTTTGTAAGGCTCTTTTGTTTCTTGTTTATCTTATTGCCTATCAGAAGCTTTTAATTTCCTTTTAATGTCACCAGAAAGAAAATAAGTAGAGAAATTAACCTTATCTTACCACACTTTGAGGTACCGAATATGTTTGAATTAAAAAAAAAAAACAAAAAACCTGAACCTTGACCATTTACTGCCAAGCACCCACCAGTCCCTGAAACCTGCTTCTCCTCTCCTCTCTAAACTATGAATTGCTCCACCCACCTAGTTGCTCAAATCCCTCCAATCACCTCCACATTCTGTCAGTTCTAGCTCCAAATAATATCTTAGATATCTCCACTTAATTCTATCATCATAGAAACCACTCTGATCCAACCCACCAGAATCTTCTCAACCTCCAGTCATCTATTCACTTTAGTTCTTGATCTCATCCCAATCCATTCTCCAAATTACAGCCACAGAGTTATTAAAAATGTAAGCGGCATTCCATGCACTCCGATTTACAACCTTCAAAGGCTTCCCTTACACTCAGAATAAAAATATAATCTCCTTAAAATTGCCCACAAGATGTATACAGTCTTGCTTCTGCCAATCCCTCCAATTTTATGCTGACCTTTTCACCCAGCTTTTATTCTAATTTGTAAACATTTGTGTTGTTTAGTGTAATGTTTCTATTTCCCACTAGAACGTAGGTCACAGGAAGGGGGATCATGTTTTTATGAATGATTCATTTGCCTAGCACGTAGATTCTCCATAAGTTTTTGTTAAATAATAAATGAACCTAATCTAAGTAGATGAACCTAAGTAAAAAATGAATCTAAGTAAATGAACCTACGTAAAAATTACTACAATCAGTAGGAAGTATTCTTTGTTATATGCAGCCAGTAAAATGGAAATTACAAACATAATAGGGCAATATTTACAGTATATTATGTGGGAAAGGCAAAATTGGAAAATTATATAAAATATAATTGTGCGTAACATTTATAATATTAACATAGTATTTACAATATGTATCTACTGTACATGTATATATGCATACCGTATAATACTAACATTTACAATATTATCGAGCCTATTAGAACACAGAGTAGACTTGCATATTCTTTTAAATCAATCCTGGTTCTAAAGAGAGGGAGATCTATTTTAAAAGTTATAAGCAAGGTCTGTCTTCTGAGGTGGAAACTAGAGTTTGTCTTTGGAACATGAGTCCTTTGTCTGGAAGGGAATGTTTGCTGGGCCCTTTTGGTTATACTGAGTGAAGCAAAAATATCGTCTGTGAAATAGGAAGATTATGTGCAACTTAACTGCTCTGCATAATAATGAGTTTGTCTTTAATGTTAGCAGAAGTGCATTTCTGTTGATTTTGTTTCCTTTTTGAAAAACATCATGAACCCACTGTCCCCTCCTCCTCTGTGGATAGCAGTGGTGTGGAGGGTCTTTCAAAGAGGCTGGAACTTGAACCCTGTGTAGAAAACAGGGGCTGGGAAATAGTGTGTTGAAGGCAGCTCATGACAGGAATTCTGTGAGATCACTGTGAGATCTTCATTAAAAATTCATTATATAATCTTACAATTAAATAAATTTTATTAAAAATAAAGGTAGCAAATACTCAAAAGTCATTATTTTCTAAGTATTTTATTATTTGTACTATCACCTATGCTCTTAAAGTTACTTATTTCATTCCACTTGTTAGTGGAAAGAAATAAAGGAATGCTACTGCACAGCTCTCCCCAACTCCATGTTTGATGGTGTCATGTAGACAGTTTGAAATCAGACACAGTGGCTGTATTTACCATGGAAATCAGCAACTGCTCCAAAACAGAGATTGATTCATTTTTGACTTTCTAGACTAAGAAAGTGATTAAAAATGTTAATGTTAAAAAATGTTAAAAATGTTAAAAATCTAGATTAAAGTTAAATTGTGTCATGTCTGAACAGCACAAAACATTGCCAAAAACCCAATAAGTGAAGCTCTGACGAATGTTTTCATTGTTTAACTTTTGCTATATTCCTTAATATAAACCAAAATATCAACCAGCTTTATGTCAGAACCACACCTGTTTGTCAACTACAACCATATGTTATCTATGGTCACGGAAGTTCTACAAAAAAATTAATGAAATCATTCTGTGAGAATCCATTGCTATATGGAATTTGCTATAAAAAGTATTGCATATTTTATTATTATTGTATATTGTGTTACACAGCCTTCATAACAGTAAAATTAATAATAAACTTATATACATATATATGCACACATATTTTTCCAGAGAGCCAGGATATCACTGGCCAGGTCTAGGCCACTTTTGTAGCAGAATGAAATTTGTGAAACACTGAGCATTCTTTGCGGTACATGGAAACTTTTGGAGAGAAGAATCTGATAACACATTGTCCTCCCTACAACAGAGTAGGATAAGGACTGCAATTATTGCTATTGGAAATTAAAAGTGAGAGTAATTCCTGAATCCTGGGATATACCTGTGATACACATCCATAAAACATATATGCATGTACACAGGGACTAGGAAGTGATAATATCATGAAATATATAATGATAGGTTTATGAGTGATTATTTTTTCCCTTTAAGGATTTTTCATTATCATAAAAATATATAAAATAAGTACATGATTTTTTAAAGAGAACCAGTTGGCTCTAAGTTTAAGAAATATGCAAATTCAGATTTGAAGTCTACCTCTCGACTTCTAACTAACACAGGTTAAGTATTTGGCCTCATTGATTCTGCTTCTCATCTCCAAGGAGTAAAACAGAAACCTGATTCACCAGGTAGCCATGAGGTATATGCAATACTGTAGCTTGTCACCAGAGTTTCTTAAGAGTGATAGATAGAGCAAAGAGCACTGTATGTAGAAATGCTAGAGGTGAAGCTAAACTGTACTTAAATATACTATGTTTTGATGGTGGTCAGTTGATATCCTTTATTGAATCTGATGCTTTAAAATATCTATGATCTATCTCTAGACAATCATTTATTAATTCTCCTAAGTGTCATCTCTGCCATTAACTCAGAAAAGTAAAAAATACATGCTAATCAGAGTGTTAATCATAGAAAGTGCTTTATTTCTTAACGTGGCAACTTTATAAATCAAATGTTTTACACTCTATAGCAACAGTGATGCAAAGCCATTCATTTTACAAGGCCAAAAGTAACAAGCAAAATGTCCAGAAATGCCATCAGGCGATTTGGGTCTTAAGATTGCCCCAGGTAATCTAGAAGTTCTCTCCTATTGTAATGACACTTGATTTCTCCCAATTTTACATAAAATAAATTGATGATAACATTTAAAGATAATTGCTGTCCTAGACAAAAATAGTGTCAAATTGGCATTCCTATAGGTAAAATAAGGTTGCATTTCACAAGGGAAATGTTATTTCTTTTAATAAGTGGTCTTTTACCCTCTCATTATTTTTGTTACCTCTAATTGGTGTCAAAATGAGGTCGATATCACATCCTTACCTCACAGGACTCTTGTGAGGATTAAATGATACATGGAGTGCTCAGAACAGGCACACAATACATACTATAGACATGTTGCTATTTATTATTATTATACATGTAGGCTATAAAACTTTGATTTCAGCTCTGTACCTACCTGGAAGTATATTCCCAATATACATTTTGACTGTCTCATAACTGTCAGTCCATCTCCCATAGCCCTGTTCACTTCTCTGATTTCTTTCTTGTTGCATCATACAAATTTCTCAGGATTCTCTGATCACCTGAGATAGATATTTAGCCCACTAGAGGTATCCAGGTAACAGAGCTTCTAGGATTTTTGGCATTTTAAATTTTATAAAGCCCAGTAAATAGATTGCAATTGTTTCTCAGATTCTTATTTTGTGGTCATCTAGAGAATGCTATTACTCATGATTTACTTTTCCTTATTTTGTTTATTTATTCATTCTTCTTAATAGTAAATATACAATACTATTATTACTTGAGTTTTTTTAGGAACAAATGGCAAATTGTTTTAGAATAACAGAAAGAATGGGAAGGGTATCACAGAATAAGAAGTCAAAGCTCTCACTGAAAGTTTTATATAGCATTGCAAAGCTTCCATTACAAATTGCCCTCATTTCTTCACTACATCACATCAGTTACGCTTGAGTACAGTTTAGCTTCACCTCTATTTTATCTGTCTGCCCTCCTCACCGCAGGAGTGGTCATTTGACACAGGTGGATCACAGGATCCCATCACTCTGGACAGCCATGGTTCAAGGGTGGACATGTGACCAATATTCAGATCTTTGAAGATTGATAGTGATGCCAAGAAAGGTGTCACTCTCTTGTTAAGAAGTGGGCAGTGAGGAAAGTTCAAGTCTAGAGTCTTCTCCCTCACCACGTGGAGAAAGCCTTACCAAGGAATTTAGTAATTTCTTATTAAAGGGAGTAATTAGCATTTTGTGCATTTGTAGTTTATGCCAGGAACTGTCTCTGATACTTCAAATATATTATCTCATTCATCTTTGTAACAATTTTTTGAGGTGGATATTATTGTCCCATTTGTAGGTAGAAAATGTGAGGCTCGGAGAAGTTGCCCAAACCAAATCACCAGTAATTGGCAGAGCAGATAAAAAGGACTCTTTCTATCACATCTCATGATAACAAGCTCCATAGAAGTAAAAATTGTGCAGTGGCTGGAGTATCCTTCTTTCACCCAAGATAATGGGCATTCCTGCAGTGAGAATCAAGTTGAGAGGAGACCAAGTCAAAACTGTTGCTCCCTAGAACAGACACTGCCTTGAAATAGGCCCACTCCATAGTGGACATAGCTATGTCTAATCACTAGGCCATGTCACCAGATATATATGTAGGGGAAAGAGCTCAAATGTTGCACATGAGGATTTAAAGAAATCTGGGCTTGTATTTCCTGTGTCTTTCAGCCTGTGCCCTCTGGAAACGGCTAATCAGGAGTCAACACAGTCATGTAGATAAAAAGCATTAACACAAAAAAACTGAGACCAATGTTGTGATTGAGCTACAGCATGCCATGGGGTTTCCCATGAAGCTGAACAGAACTCTGCCTCTGATTCCTAATGTTATTCTCTTAATTTTTCCTGACATAAAATGACTGAATTCTCTTCCACTGGTTTCTTCAAAATACAAAACCAAAACTCTCTACTGCCCACCAGTATGCATTTTTCCTAGAACATTCTACCATCCACAGCAACCACCGAGCATTCACCACAGGCTAGCCACTGTGCTAAGTAGAACACACCATCTTGGGTGACTCTCAAAGTGGTCCTGTCACATAGGTATTATCATCATCATCTGCAGATTAGGTCATCCACAGTTATAAAACAGATGAAATTTAGCAAGGTCAGAGAACAAATAGCACTGCCTAGACTCAAACCTTGGTCTGATTCCAAAGCTTGTTTTTTTTTGTTTTTTCTTTTTATTTCTTTGTTTAATATTGCTTCTTAAGGGAAATTCAGGAAATTTGACATCAGAAGGTCTGAGTTAAAACCTTGGTTCAGTGATGTACTTGCTCTGTGGATGTGGATTTCATTCCCCTTCTCAGTCATTCTTCCCTTCTACAAGACCTGCAGTTCTCCGAGTCTGCCATGCCTTTACTGATTTTGCTCCTTCTGCCACAATGTTCTCACCCACTCCATGCTTGCCTAAGGACTGCTTGCCCTTCAGCCTTCAGGCCTGATTTCCTCAAGGCTGGATGATCTCTCCCTCAAAAAAGCTCCCATAGGCCTCTGTGCTCAACTTTGTCAAGTGTCCCCTAAGAATGCACTGCAAACAGCTAATCCCTTGCATGTCTCTATACTTATTTGATATTGCCAACCTATCAATGACCCATGTTTGATGTGGAGTTCTAATATACGTATATTTATTTTTAAGTTACTTATAGTACTATTTTGATATATAATGCACACTATAAATCATACAGAAAATACAAAAATTTTAATATGTGATAAAAATTTTAAAATGATGTTCTCAATATCTTGATAATTATAGTGGCTTTAGACTATCATCTTGCTAACAGCTTAGGAGAATTTAAACTATAGGCAAATTCTGTCATTAAGAGAGTGGAAAGAAATCAATATTTCAAAATAGTCATTTTGGTGTTATATTTTTATGGGACTTCTCAACAGATCTGTCTGATGTGGCTGACATGAAAAAAGTGTCTGCCTTACCATTTTTTACCGTTTGCTTGTGTTTGTGTTATGAGTATTATCTTTAATACAGTCTTTCTTTGAAGGGATCTTTTTAAGCTGTTTCCATTTTGCAAGGGTTAGATATTCATAAATCCACTTAACAGATACCCATATTTCAGTAAATAATAGGAAAACCCTCTGGGACTCTTGTGGGTTTTAGAACTGCTGCTCTTACCAAAACATTCTTCTCCCTCTCTAAGTGACAGACTGAGGGTCCCAGGGAGAATCTACACAGCACTATTATGATAGCCTGATTTATTTCCATTTTTAGACAAAAAATAATTGTTATAAAATGAGATTTCTGATCTTGTCCAATGATCTTGCCCAACCTCAGTGTACCCTCTCCCAACTTCAGAGGACCACTGCTCTGGACAATTTTCTGGAAAGCAAGGACCGTATTCTCTTCATCTTTTTTGCTTCAATTCAATCATAAAGGCTCTCTTTTAATAATAATAAACAATCAAATACTATCTTAAGTATTTTACAGTTATCATATAATCCTCACAAAAAAAAAACCTATGAGGTGGATATTATTATTATCCTCAAAATTACAATTGAAGGACCTGAGGTACTGAGAAGTTAATTAACTTGGGTAAGGTCACACATCTAGCAAGTGATGGAGCTGAGATTTGAACCCAGGTTCTAGGCTTCTAATAACATATCAATAATTGTATTCTGCCTCATCTGTGCATTGTGTGTGTGTATATGTTGCAAATATTTTCTCCCAGTTTATTGTCTTTCTGCTTTTTAAATGCTGTCTTGGAATTTTAAAAATAAGTTTTTAATTCTAATACATCTTTTTAAAAACTTATTCTGCTGGCCACTTTCTCCAATATAATGTTGAGAATTCATGATAGTGGGATCATTTTACTAGTCTATTTTTTAAAAAGAACATTCTTATATATTTACCATAAAACATGGTATTTTGCTAAAGTTTTTTCATAGGGATTATTGTGGTTTATGTCTACCTCATTTTAAAAATCGTTCTCATCTTTTCTTAACTGGGATATACAATCTTTATTCAAATTCTTCTACTACTATTATTTAACTTGTAGTAAATTCCTCCCCTATGTATGGACTTTTTGAATTTCCTTGTTATTAGTTCCTTATATTTTAAATGTATTTTAGATTTTTGGATCCAGATTTATCTTGAAAGAGAGGTTTCTGGTACTCTCTCCTTGTCTTTCTCTCTCTCCTTTTTTCACTCCCTTTCTTGTTCCCTCTTCCTTTTCATCTTCCTCTTCTTCCCCTTTCCCTGGCAAACCTTTCACCTAATCTTTTGCAGAATGGGTAGCCAGCTTGGCTCTCTTCTTGGTCCTGAGGTTGGGACTATGTCCTTCAGTTTCCTTAGCTCTATAGGTACATGTAAACTCCAGCCCAGAAAGCAACTGCAATACCTGCTCCACAACACTTCACCAACAGAAGACGCGTTCCCGCCACTGGTTTTAAACAGTGGGCCTGGCTCAGGTCCCCATCCCATTGTGAAACACGTTCTGTCCAGCTGTCCTACATAAACTGGACTCCTGGCTGACTCCATCACTGAACAGCAAGCCAGGAGGCCAACAGGACACCCTCACTGTTTTGCTCTCTACTTTTCATTTATATTTCATTTCTGGTCCATGGAGAACCTTGTCTTATTTTCAAGCACAAAAATCTTTTTAAATTTCTCATTGTATGGGTTTTGTTTTTGTTTTTAAATCTGGGCAGAGAGGGTGGTACTTAAGTGCACAATTTACAACATTATCTCAACAGAAGATCTGTTTGTGCTCCCAGTAATGGGCACATTATTTACAAACAATTGATGGATCAATGCAGATGTACACAACTCCATTTAAGGAAAAAATAATGCCTACCTTAAAGGACTTTCTTGAGGCTTATTAAAGTAGTTGGGTAAGACTTTTCCATTTGGTTTTGCATTTTTCAGTTAGTTTTATGCCATCTGAGTTAGTCCTCTGAGGAATGTCTGATTGGTAAACAGCCACTTGCAGAAGATTGCACAAAACCTTCCTATTCTGAGCTGGCTTCTGCCTGAGGGGCATGTTTTGGAAAGGAGTCTAGGGACTTTATAACTGGAAGGGAGGTGTGAACGCCAGACTTAACAAAGGAAGCCACTTGGCCCTGGGATGGGAGAATCTGGTGGTGTGAGAAAGCTAAAGCCATTTTGGACTAGAATAAAATGAGATGCACTGTTTGAAAGAATTTTTAAAAGTATAATTCTAAACCTGTAATGCAGTGTTTAGCAATCAGGAGACTTACTTAATCTCTCTATGGTCTGATTGCCTCAGACACAAATCAGGTGAAATAAATTTTGTGCTTTCCACAACCCATACCATATGCTAAAGGTTGGCTAAGAGTATCAGTGAAGCATTTTCAGCTTCCGAGAGGGAAAAAGGGCAGCATTGCGTATATTAATTTCTTAAGTGTTTTCATATTATTATTATTAGTAAGTGCTTCAAAATATTTTATGAGCTCTTCTGATTTAGAGGTGTTTATTATACATGCTTTACAATTTGGTTATTTATATTGATTTCTTTAATTTTACTTTTCTCATATGTAATTCAAAGAATTTAATAGGAGAACTTGGTTAGAAAAGGCACTAAAACTCATTCTCTTTTTCTCACACAATAAAACTTAAACCTCTAGGGGTAACTATATTTTAAAGATATTTGTATTCACCGTAAGGCAAAGCTCTGTCTCTATTCCCTCTTTGAGACTGAAAAGAATTCCCATCTAAAAGGTGCCTTTGGGGTGGCCCTTCTGGGTAGAGGATGACCCAAGGCTGTAAAGGACAGCTGTGTCCAGCATCTGGCAAACCTGCCAACCTGTTGCTGAATCTATATTTGGCTGCCAGAAAGTCTCTTCTAATAAATAAAAATAAATGCATACATGAAGGGACCAGATGCTATGGAAATAATTTTGCTCAGTTTAAAGATGGTTTTTATGAACTATAATTTTCAAGAACAAGAATTTGCCTCTGAACAGGCTTTAATAATGGAAACTGAAACAGTTCTAAAGACGAAAGGAAGGCTGATGTGTTTGAATACCCACAGAAAGATGTATTTCCTAATGTGAGGTGACAGGTATGAAATGAGATCACAGAATTGTTGGCATTTATAAATATATTATTTATATTCTCTCCTGAATCCAGGTACCATACTGTGATTTTTATCCAATAGTTAAAGAGCTGTGAACCCTGATAAAATTTAACCAAGAGTTATTGTACTTGTATCATTACAAAAGGAGACCCCTTTTATTGCTTGAGTTAAAAGTCTGTCCATTTTTATTTTAACTCTGATTTCTGTAAGCTTTTCATCTATTAAACTGTATAAAGGGTTGAACTTGACAAATTCTTCAGAGTTGTAGGGACTGCACCAATGTTTCCTGCCCTTTAATCACTTTTATATGTTTTACTTTGATTACTGCAGGATAAACCAGTGTGATCTGAGGATCAGAATCTTCTAATCACTTGCCTGTGTTGCAGAAGAGGCAACATTCCCATTCTGGGTTGCATTATTGGATGAGTAGGTCTAAAGCAGGGAAGCTGGCATTTAAGAACACCTACTATGTTCTAATCTCTTTCAGATAGTGTATCATTTGATCCTTACAACAGCCTTATGAAGCAGAAAACATCATTTCCATATGTTCCAAGGGGGAATCAAAGGCTCAGAGAGGTAATAGAACTCGCCCAAAGTCACACAGTAAACAAGTGGAACAGGGGCAATACCAGCCCAAGTCTTCCTGACTTCAAAGGCCTTGCTAAGTACACATTCCTCTGTAAGATTTTAATGCTCTAATACAAGGGCACCAAGTGGGGTGGGTATAAAGAGGCTTTCAGCTTTGTTCTTTTTCTTTCAGTTATGCACTTTCAATGATAAAAAGCAGATGCTAAGTGTGTTGACTGGAACCAGAGTGCACTTTAACTCGCATCTTTTCTGTGGGTCAAAGTTAGATTCTCCCCAACAAAGAGATTAAGTAGCCAACCTAGATCCTCCTTTCAGTCTACCTCTCCAGTCCCTGGAATGCCCACTTGTCACCATCCAGGTGTCCCCTAGTCACTTCTCAAGCATTTATTCCCAAAGGAAAGCTTCATTCTTTAAATATGCAAGTATTTATCAAGGACCTATATATCAGCCAGAAACTACAGGAGAAATGGAAGATGTAAGGATACAGAAATAATACATAGTTCCTGCCCTCCAGGAGTCCACAGTAGTGCAGCGAGGGGAAAGGCATCCAACTAGATAATTAACTACAATGTCACAAATATTATAAGACAGATATCAAGCAAGGAAAATAAGAACACAGTACGGTGAAATAGACTCTCCCTGTGGTATCTGGAGCAGCTTCTCAGAAGTGAGCTTTCTCTTGGGTTTTGAAAGTTGAATAGGAAGTTAAACAGCTGAGGAAGAGAAAAAAGAGAATTCCAAAATAGGAGAATTGTATATATAAGGGTGGAGAGGAATCAACCTGCCTGGGAGTGGTTTGATGTGACTGAGGTAGAGAGCAAGAAGGAGAGTGGTGGCATGTACAGTTTCCTGTGGTTGCTGTAATAAAATGCCAAACACTGGGTGGCTTAAAACAACAGAAATGTATTGTCTCATAGTTCTGGAGGCCAGAAGTCTGAAATCAAGGTGTTGCCAGGGCCAGGTTCTCTTTAGTGGCTCTAGGAAAAAAATCCCTCCTTGAGTTCTCCTAGTTTCTGATGGTTGCTGGCAATCCTTGGTGTTCCCTGGCTTGTAGGTACAACAGTCCAGTCACACGGCCACCTTCTCCCTCTGTTGTGTCTTCACATCATCTTCCCTCTATGTGTGTTTGTCTCTGTGTCCAAATTTCCCACTTTTCTAAGGTCAGTCATATTGGGTTAGAGTCCACCCTAATGGTCTCACTTTAACTTGGTTACCACTGTAAAGACCCTATTTGCAAATAAGTTTATGTTCTGAGGTACTGGGTGTTAGAATGCCAACATATCTCTGGGGGCAGGGGAACCCATTTTAACTCAAAATTAAGGCTGAAAAGGTAGGTTGGGAACTATTGCAAAGAATCATTAATCTGACAAACTTTAACGATCACATATTATGTGCCAAACATTGTGCTGGAGAAAAAATGGTTCCCGTCCACAAGATGCTCAAAGATTTTTTGAGCTATGATACAATGAATTCAGGATGTAGAAACAGAAAGAGGATTGTATCACTCAGCTATTGCTCTATAATTAGTCACTCCAAACTTGATATCTTAAAATAACAATCATTAACTATTGATCATGCATCTGTGGGTCAGCTGGGGGCCCAGCTGATCTAGTCTGCATTTTTCTGAGGAGGCTCAGCTTCAAGTGTCTCTCATCTTTCTTCAATCACTGGGCCAACTGAGGCATGTTCTTCTCATGACAATGGCATAGGAGTAGGACAACAAATAGAAATAAGTGAGGGATGTCACTGCTGTCCATATATCACTGGTCAAAGCAAAATTTATGGTTTAACTCAAAGTTCAGAGGGAGCAACTGCCAAGTCACATGGCATGGGGAGAAAATGTAGGATGGGTGAAAAATTGGAGGAAATTTGCCATATGGATACTGCAGTCAAGTTGGACTTTGTAAGAAATAGGCCTGAGGTTATGTGTAATAGATAGATGGTAGACGATAGGTAGGTGGGTAGACAGGTAGGTAGGTATGTAGGTAGATAGATAGACAGACAGACACACAGACAGACAGACATAAAATTATTATTTTGGTAGTGCATAGCCCCTTGGCTCTCTTTACAGTAGGCTACAGCTTGTTTCTGTAGAGTGTCTGAAGTCAAACTCTCTCCTTTCCATACTTTTTGTCCTTTTAATCTGCTCTTAATTTGTTGTCAAAGATAGGAAAATCTTATATTCAGTATAAAATGATAAGGACTGATAATGATATAAAATCTTCCCAGGAATATATTGAGGGACTCTGTCTAATGGTGAATTTCAGGCATCTATGACAAAATTTGGAGTTAAGCACAATCTTCTCACTACCCCCACATAGACAGCCACCTATTTCACCCATATATAAAGCAATTATGATGCTAAAGGATACCAGAGAAGTCTCTGTACCTATTTCTCCTTATCAATTATCACCAATTGAGGGTGATGCTAAGGGCTGTCAGGATGCCTTATAGAAATGTAGATTCAATCTAGACTTTGGGGCTGTGTTGATTTGTGTGCTCTGACAACATCTTTATGCTGTCAGTACTCACTCAGAGCTCTTCTCTCCTCGTTATTGTCATTAATATTATCCTCCTACCAGTAAATGTGTACTCAGCCTCACTGCCGTGGCCTCCCACAAACCTGAAGTGTGAAGCCATCTCTGGGCTTCTATTGGCAAGTGAATTACAGCATAAACCATACGAACTCTTAATCTGTGAAAAAGAGAAGGCTCTGGGGTGCCATCATGCTTGATGAAAAAGAAGCACATGTTTGCTTTTATAAAGAAAAAAATCTTAAAAGGAATAAATGACTCTTCAGGTTCACTTCTAATAACTAGAATTTTCTCTTCAATTTTAAAAATAGAGCATAGTCATAGACAATAGGAAATTATAAAAAGACAAAACAAATAAAGACCATTCCTAACACCATCACCCGGAGATAACCACAGTTAACATGTTAATGTTTTTCTTTCATAGAACTCTTACATATACATAAATATGTGATTTACATAAAATTAGAACATGGAAAATAAATGCTCTACTTTTTTTTTTCATCACTAATATTATGAGCATTAACCCAGGTCATTTTCACTAAATATTACTGAGGAACATGATTATTATGCCTTTAGGGTAGTCCAACAAATAGAGTGATACCTTTTCACTTTTACATTTCTTCTTATCACATTTGATATACATGAGTCAAAAAATAAAGTCCTCATTTTAAGGATATTCCTTGTTAAATATTAACTTTCCATTCTCAGTGTTTGTCATAACTTGAGTCCCCTAGAAAGCACAGCTTGTGACAGAGAGTACATGTGCTATTAATTTATCAGAAATACAATTCAAGGATGCGGAAGTCAGGGAAGGGGAGAGAAGCAGGGAAAGAAGAGCCTACATAAGAATGTATTATTAAGCTGGCCACCACA
>NW_011888865.1:6418664-6425315 GCF_000151845.1 Pteropus vampyrus
TTATTATAACCATGGAGAATGAAGGTTAAGCCTAGGGGCTCTGGATTCGGAGAGATGTAGTTTCACCTTTGGTTTTTCCACTAGTGGGAGTATGTGTGGGGGGCACATTCCAAGCCTCACTTCATTTATATATAAAAGAAGAATAATGATAATGTGAACTTCACTGGGTTGCTGTGAGAATAAAATAATACATGTAAAACACTTAGTACACCACCAAGCATATATTAATTCGATGAATGTTAATTGTTTTTATATTGTTCTGATTTCACAGTGAATTTAAATTCATTATTCAGGATCACATAGCACAGCCAGGACTAGAACCCTTGTTTCCTGCCTCCCAGTCTAGTGATATTTCCTTTGCGGTATAACAATGAGGAGTATGGAAGCAAGCTCCAGACTCTTAGCCTTAACATCTAGCACAACATTCTGCATGTAATGGATAATCAGTAGATACTACTGAATAACTAACTGGCAGTAGACTCCAGGTCAAAGTATAGTGTGGCTAATTTATCATAAAAATAAAATGTTTTTCAAAGCTTTGCTTGACATTGCTTTGGAGAATATTAAAGATATTAAACATTGTTTGTTCTTTTGGCCAACCATCTAGTGCTAAACATAGGTACTCAGATCATAAATCCTTCAAGGATACATATTGCTTTAGCTGAGTTGACCTGAGCACAGAGGTGTTGAGAAGTTAATTCCAGTTCTCAAGTGGAAAGTAGGAGGTGATTGGACTGGCTGAGGGAAGGAAAGACTTCTTGCTTCGGGCTGAGGAGCAGCCTGGGGCAGATTCCACGGCCCAGGCATCTGAGAAGGGGGAAGTAGTTCATGGATCACGAGTCTGCCTCAGTGGGTCTCTGACAAGCATGATAAGTCCATGTAGGCATGAAAAGTTTAGATTATTGAAGTCCAGCCAAATTGGAACAAAAGGACAGAGGCTTCCTTGAGAAAGAGCCAGGGAGATGGAATCCATATCCTGAAATATGTACCTGTGCTTGTTCTCTGGCAATTCATGATTCTGGAAAAGCATGTTGCTGGAATTTTTCTGTTTCATCACCTGAGTATTACTACAGTGGACTTCCTAGTCACCATTTGAGTATCTATTATATGCCGCAGATTGTGTGTATATATATAAATTATATATGTATATATAATTTATATATATATATATTTATATTTAATCCTCATTTAATCCTCCCAATTCCCCTATACCTATGAAGAAACGCAACCCAGGGTAGGGTATTTATTCTTTTTGCTCACCACAATAACCTCAGTGCCTAAAAGTGTCTGGCAGAGGTAGGTTCTCAGTAGCTTTTGCCAAATGTATAAAAAAGAGATTATTATCCAAAGCTGGAAACTCAGAGGGTTAAGTGATATGTACAAGCTAGGAAATGGAGGGGCTAAGTCTGGAACCCAGATCCATGGAATCTCACACCTTGCCCTCAGCCACTGCCCTCCTTACTCTTAGTGGTTTTCCTGCCTCTGGGCAGTTCCATTTTCAAAGCAGATCACACATCATTAGTGCCCTAAATCACTCTTCATCTTGTCATTTTTCAACTGAAAATCCTCAATGTATCTCAGCTGCCTTAAGATGACATTCAGACTCTCTTACCTAGCATTCCAGAACCTTTAAAACCTGGTCTTCACATTATTATTTTCTACTAAAGCTCCCACAGAAAAGCTATAGCCCAGCACTCTTGCTGTCCCTAGAGGAGCGCTTATGCATTTCTTCCCTCTATATTGCTCCCTTTATATATGTTATTTGAAATTACTAATTTATTCTGCCCATCTCTCTGAATTCCTTCCCATCCTTTAAGATTTAGCTCAAGTTGCACCTCTTCAATAAAACTTTTCTGAATATTTCAGCACGGAATAATTTCTCATTTCCAAGAAATGATAAATCTCTCATTTTGTGCCCTACTCTCTAGGCAGTTCAATAATGTTCCTTATAATTACTGGTCTTTATTAGAATTATAACACAAGTCTATAAAACTAGAATGTAAGAATATTGAGAGCAATGAGCATGGCCAGAAGCAAACAAAACAAACACTATATCTAGCACATAAGAATTATAGATTGAAGGGTTAAAGCAACTAAATATTTTAGGTTAAGCCAGCCAGATGGCATATATACATATATGTGAAGTTATTGAGTTAGAACATAAAAGAGCTAACTCTTACATCTTGATACTGTAAAATGTCCCTTCCCTTTTTTCTTTCTTTGCCTCCTCACCCTTTTCTGTTGAGAAGGCCCTTTTGTGCCTTTGTTGCAGGGCAGGGACTGCCAGTGCCGGGAGACAGCCCACTGTGAGACAAATGCAGGGTTATATCAGCCTTGCAGCTAGGCAGGAGTTCAAAGATCCTGGCTAAGATTTCAAACTGGCTCCATTCAAGAGCTATGGACTTTTGAGGGACAAATTTTGCTGTGAGATTATTGCTGACGCAGTTTCGCAGTGCCTTCAATAGGGATATGATGAGATACCATCTAACAACCCAGGACAAGTCAGGGACTGGCAGGGTGAAAAGCAAAGAAAAAGAAAAGATTATAATTTATCAACCCTTGTAAATGCAAAACCCCAATGATATACTTCTTATACTGAGGATGGAAAGATCAGTAAGACTTAATACTATTGTTCCTTCCAAGTTAATCAATTGTTATGAAAATGCTAATGGATCTGACAAATATGTGCCATGCTAGAGTGGAGGTAGGGAGACGCTATCTTTTCCATGCACTGGCATCTGCCACCATAATAAATAAAAAGCTGTCTAACTTTGTTCTTCGAGGGTGGTTTCTAATCCTTTTTGGGGAAGAGCATGATTTGTGCCGAGCAATCTCCCGTCAACAGCTGTTCCATTCCCAGAAGAATCCAGTTGCTCCAAGAGAAAATAATACTGGGAACAATCCCTTGAGAACTGTCCAGGAACCAGACTGAGGCCTCTAGACCATATGAAGCAGAGACACATTTGAGATCCTAGTAGTGGCTCTAGAAATCTTTTTCAAATAGTTGTCCACTTAAAAAATGGTTTCCTTTTTTTTCTGTACAATAAAAGCAAATTGGGGACTTAGAGACACTCTGAAAGGGACAGTGGCTCTGGAAAGGAAGCAAGTATAAGTATTACACTGAATTAAAATTACTGCTGACTTGCTGTAGGGCAATGGTCCCCAACCTTTTTGGCACCAGGGATGGGTGCTCCTATGAGAATCTAATGCCTGATGATCTGAGGTGGAGCTGAGGTGGTGATGCTAGTGCTGGGGAGCAACTACAAATACTGATGAAACTTTGCTCACTCATCTGCTGCTCACCTCCTGCTGTGTGGCCCAGTTGCTAACAAGCCATGGACTAGTATCAGTCTAGGGCCCAGAGGTTGGGGACCCCTGTTCTAAGGCACAGTAAAGGTGAGTAGATATAACTAGAGTAGGTTGCAACATCCTTGAGGCGGGAACTTAAGACATGCGGGAGTGTTTATGGCATGCATTTATGCTTACACAAGTAAATAAGTGGGCTAATGAATGAATAAAAGTACTAGACTTTTCCTTACTGAGTACATTTAGTCCAAGGTTATCAGGATATTGTAAGAAATCCTCTACCACAGTTAACATTCAAATTTACAGTAATTAAAATCTGATGTTTCCTAAAATCTCTATAGCTTCCAAATAACCTACTATAATAGGCTAAAGCATGCATGTTTGCTCAGAGTTTAAAAAAACACTCTGCTCGCACTAAAAAAAAAACTAAAATAAAATTATGACATAATTTCTAAATGTTACTTGTTAATATCAAGACTGGGCCAGCTTCCTTGACTGTGACCACTAATAAAAACATTCTGTGCTACTTTCAGGAGCTGGCAGACGCTCCACAGATTTGTAGGAGCTTTTCACACCACTCTGGCCTCTTACTAGCTTCCTGGAGCAGTGCTTCAATACCTTGTAATGCTATTACTTTCACTCCCAAACAAGCTCAGAAATATGTACTTAGAAATGAAATTTTTTTAGACATTTCTTCACCTAAGCCTTGTGATTCGGAAAGGAAGAAGGCTCTATCAAGAAAATCAATTTTGTCGTAAAGGCAAATAAAAAGTTATTGGCACCAGGTTTCAAATATCTCAGAGAAAGTAATACTTGCAGCATGGCTAAAAAAATTACTAATTTTAGGCACAACTTGAAGAGAAAGAAAATACTTTCCATGTAACTCTTTAAGAATTCTTTCATATTTCAAGTTGCCTAATCCACGTAAGTAATCTAATTACTTCTTAAAACCAAAAAGGATTGCCTGTAATTACTTGCCTCAAAATTCCCTTCTCAAGTTTTCAGAAATTGTGTTGCCTTGTGGCTATGATGACAACAATGTTTACAAGGAGATCTTGTAAAGGTCTCCTTAAGATCTTTAAGATGGAGGAGTCAGGAAATGCTGGGCTGGCCTCCTCTCAGGACCACATCAAAATTACAACTAAACTACAGAACCACCATCAATGAGAATCACCTGAAATCTAGCTGAACTGAAATCTTACAATGAAGAGCATACAGAAGAAGCCACGTTGAGACTGGCAGGAGGGGTAGAGATGCAAAACAGGCTGCCCCCCGCCCCGCCACCCATGGCAGTTGAGAAATGGGAGGGATATCTCACCTGCGGAGGTCCCCCCAGAGGAGCAAGCAGTCCCAGCCCAACACTGGATTCCCCAGCCCATAGCACCAGTGCTGGGAAGAGAAGTCCCCACAACTTCTGGCTGTGAAAACCAGTAGAGTTTATTGTTGAGACAGAGAGCAGTGAGACTCTCAGGTGTCCATCTTGAAAGGCCCATGCACAAACTTACTCACTGACGGACTCACTCGCTCTGAGCTCCAGAGCTGGGGCAGTAGCTCAAAAGGTGCCAGGGACATATGGGGAAGAACTGAATAATCTGGCTAGGTAGGGCTTGAGGGGCAGCTTTCTCCCACACAGAAGTGCTGGCAGAGGTTATTGTTCCTTTGTTGAGCCCTATCTCCCTCCAGGTATAAAGACTTAGGTGGGTGTATTTTCTGAATCTCCATCAACCTGGTTAACAAGGTCGTTCTTCTCTAGAGATTCCCGGAGACCCTGCCCCACCCAACTTGTGTGCCCATCCAAGCAGTTTCCAGTGGTTTTTTCATACAAACAACCTGTCTTTGCTCATGCTGCAGACTTTCCTAAAATCTCTCAAAGGTTCACAAACAAGCATCATCTGCCCTCAGTATGCCCTGTATCTCTGGCTGAGCAGCCTTGAGACTGGTACTAGTGGCAGCTGGCCTTAGTTCACAGCTTAGATCCTCTCTGGCAACTCCAAGCTGAGCACAAGTGGAAAACATCTGAACGTTGTTTTGTGGCTCATGCCATGTGGCCCTGGGCAGGGCATAGGAAGCAGCTGAACTTAGCCTGTGGTGCGGCCCTTCCCAGGAGACTCCTGGGCTGGCATGCCTGGTGGCCACTTCAGACTGAGCCAGAGCACCACATGGCCACTTCCACAAATGACATACACAAAAGGCAGACTGGGCAGGCATCAGAGCCCTTCTCTGTAGGGTAAGTTCCTCCACTATAGTTACAGCCAGTCCTCACAATCTATCAGCCTAAGGCTCAATCCCTCCCACCGACGTGCAAATAGCAACCAATGCTCAACTGCAATAGAAGGGCATACACAACCCACATCAGGGACACACATCTGGAGCACCTGGCTTAGGTGTCCAGGGAGACTGTGCCACCGAACCCAATAAGACACCTACTACATAAGGCCATTATGCTAAGACCAGGAGATATAGCAGCTTTACCTAATACATAGAAGCAAACACAGGCAGGCAGCCAAAATGGGGAGACAAGGAAACATGTCCCAAATGAAAGAATAAAACAAAACTCCAGAAAAAGAACTAAACAAAATGGAGACAAGCAATCTACCGAAAGCAGAGTTCAAAACACTAGTTATATGGATGCTCAATAAACTCAGTGAGAACTTCAACAAAGAGATAGGAAACATAAAAATGGGGAAAAAAAAAACAAAAAAAGAACCAGTCAGAACTGAAGAATGCTATAACTGAAATAAAGATTACACTAGAGGGAATCAATAGTAGATTAGATGAAGTACAGAATTGAATCACAACTTAGAAGAGAAGTTAGCAGAAAACATCCAATCAGAACAGCGAAAAAGAGAAAGAATCCAAAAATATGAAAATTTTTTACCAGACCTCTGAAACAAATCAAATGTACTAACATTCACATCATAGGGGTATCAGAGGAGAAGGGAGAGAGCAAAGTTTTGAAAATCTATTTAAAGAAACAATGACAGAAAATTTCTCTAACCTGGTGAAGATAATAGACCTAGAGGACTAGGAAATGCAGAGAGTCCCAAAGAAAATGAACCCCAAAAGGCCCACATCATGACACATGATAATTAAAATGTCAAAGGTTAAAGACAAAGAGAATTTTTAAAGCAGTAACAGAAAAGAAATTCGTTACTTATAAGGGAGCTCCCATAAAGAGTGTCAGCTAATTTCTCAACAGAAACTTTGCAGGCCAGAGGGTTTGGCATGAAATATTCAAAGTGATGAAAAGCAAGGACTGACAACCAAGATTACCCAGCAAAGGTAATATTTAGAATTGAAGGACAGATAGAGCTTCTCAGACAAGAAAAAACTAAAGGTGTTCAT
>NW_011888865.1:6425365-6468596 GCF_000151845.1 Pteropus vampyrus
CAAGGACTGACAACCAAGATTACCCAGCAAAGGTAATATTTAGAATTGAAGGACAGATAGAGCTTCTCAGACAAGAAAAAACTAAAGGTGTTCATCACCAACTCACCACCAAGCCACTATTACAAGAAATATTAACAGGACTTCTTTAAGGAGAAGGGGGAAACAAGATTCTTATGTATGCTGCCTACCAGAGACTCACTTGAGATCAAAAGACACACGGAAAGGAAAGGGATGGAGAAAGATATTTTAAGAAAATGGGAACAAAAAAAATGCTGGGGTAGCAATACTATCAGACAGAATAGACTTTAAAACAAGACTATAAGAATAGAAAAAGAAAGACTCAGGAATCTCATTTCTGCATATCATCCAAGGAAACCCAAAACACTACTTTGAAGGGACGTGTGTATCCATATGTACACTGCAGCATCATTTACAATAACCAAAATATGGAGGCAACCTGGGTGTTTATCATTGGATGACTGGATAAAGAAGAGGTGGTACAGATATACAATTGAATGTCACTCAGCCATAAAAGAGAATGAAATCTTGCCATCTGCAACAACATGGATGGACCTAGAGGGTACTGTGCTGAGTGGAGTAAGTCAGATAGAGAAAGTCAAATGCCATATGATTTCACTTATATGTGGAATCCAGAGAACAGAATAAACAAACAAACAAACAAACAAAAAGTTCATAGATACAGAGAGCATTTTGATGGTTGCTGGATTAGGGGCTGGGGAATGAATGAAGAGGTACAATTTGGTACTTACAAAATAGTCATGGGGATGTAGAGAATAGCATGGGGACTATAATCAGTAGTATTGTAATACCTGTGTATGGTGTCAGATGGGTACTAGATTTATCAGAGTGATCACTTTGTAAGTTCTATAAATGTCTAATCACTGTGTTGTATGCTTGAAACTAATATAATATTCTATGTCAATTATAATTGAAAAAATATATATATATATAAAATAAAAGAAACAATGTTCAGAAGGTGCACAGATTTAAATTCCAGTTCACATCCATGCAAGACTGCACTTACCACTGACAGGAAAATCAAAGCTGTTGAGGCAGCAGGCGGCAGAACTTTCCCCACTTTAATCCACTTCTATTATGATTCTAACAATAGGAAAGATGCATCCAAAGTGTACTTGATACTGTATCAGAAAGTACTTCCTTCTGCCAGATCTTGGTAGTATAAAGTCCTATGAATCAGGGTATAAAAGAAAGAAATTTGTGAACAGAGCTCAGTAGATGCAGACACTGGCTCTCCCCAAATGGTTAATTTATCCTCCCTGGCAGGTCTCTAGTTGGATTCAACACCTTGAAGATACTGTAGATGGTTTTACAACCAGCTGTGCCTACCTAAGCAAAATGAATTGGTTAATTGAAGCAATTACCTGGTAGTTCAAGCCCAAACACCTCCCCATTGGGGACAAAGAAGATAGATAATTTGGAGTTTTTGCCAAATTAGTCAGACTAATTGACTATGTCCTGTGCACTGATTTAAAGGTTCAGTTAAAGGGGTATGGCATTTCCATCCTTGAGTATACAAAACAAGGCTTACTCTCAACTGTGGGTATCTATATTCATGTTAAAAGTAGGAATATCTAGGCTTCTGGTTCTCAAATTTTAACAAGCATTAGAATCACCAAGAGAGTTTGTTACAACTCAAATTGTTAGGCTCCACCTTCAGCATTTCTGGTACACTTGGTCTGGCATAAGGCCTGGAAAAGCTCATTTCTAACAAGTTCCCAATTGATGGGCTTGCCCCTGGTGCCTAGGGATCACATTTTAAGAACCACTGATTTAGGCCTCTCTCTCTCAAGAAAATGAAGAGTGTGAGGTTTCCTATGAGCAACTCTATGCTCTCCTATCTCTCGAAAATCCAAACAAATAAGGCTGAGGTGCATTTATTCATTCAACAATTAAACATTTTGTTGAGCAGCAGCCATGTGATACTCACCTTGGTGATGCAGAGATAAAGACCAGCCTTTATCCTCAAGAGGCAGACTTAAAACCAGATGAAGACAAGGATAAGGCCGTATGAGAAGTGACATTGTAGAGGTAAAGACAAAGTACGACTGGAAATACAGAAACTTCACCATGACTGAAGGTCACCAGGAAAAGTTCCGGCTTGGTACAACAGCAAAAAACTGACAATAAAGGTATTAAGGTTGAGAGGTCTATTGATGTTCATGAATCAGTGTTACTGAGTCCAGGGGCAATGTTAGATTCGGGTGCTTATCATGGGTAAGCTTCCTGATATCAGGGACCATTTATGCTGCAAAGATCTCCAACATCTGCACCTCTGTACATAGTAGGTTTTCAGTGCATGAATGAATTACTGTCAGTGCATCTAATCTACTCTATAGAAAATATACTGAGTAAAGTAGCTTGTTTCAAATAGACTCCTGAGTCAGAGCCATAGAAAAAGAACTCTTAGTTACCACAAATCTGGTTTGAAGTTGGATTGGTAGATTTGAAATGAAAAAAACTGAATCCTATTATCAACTCCTTGAACCTGCTACTTCCTCATAATCAGTAGTTTTTTCACGTTACTGAAAATCAACTGTATTTGGTAAGTAGTAGTTATTTTCAGGTGAACAATGTTGTCAGAAGAATAGATGATGTTCTTCCAGCTTCCAACAGCCATGGATAGCAAGGTACTGGTTCACGGTGACATTTTTGTTATGCAAATAGTTTGATGCAGTTCACTTTTGAAAAACTATACTGACATTCATGTCTAACATTTGGCCTGGTGAAATGAAATGGATATTAACTGGCTAGGCTAAAGTATTCTAAAAATAAAAGTAAATATACCTTTTCATGATTTCAAAATGAAAAAGGGGTCTATATTCTTTAATTTAAGGCGATAGGCCAATATTTATTTTTAATAATACTTGGCTGATTCAATTAAGATCTGGTTTAAAAAAATCAATTACTATAATTTGTTCACCAACCTCATGGAAAGGCTTTTTTGTTTTCTTTGGTTTTGAAGCTCCTTAGTTCAGATAGATTTCTTTTTAACTTTCCTTTCGGCATTAGTTTATGAATACAGTAGAAAAATCACATATTTCCTCCTTATAGCAAGTTGAAGCAATTAGAAAAAGTCTCCATCCTGTGTCTATACTATTTTTTGGAGTGTACTAGAGAAGAAAGTAAAGACTGAAGCAGTAAGCAGCTATGACATGTAGGCAAATTTAGACAGTGAAGTAGATAAGCTCTGACTACTTTTCCAACTCTTAAGATTTTAAGGAACTTAGAATAATGATTATCTCACTTTTTTATTGCATAGTAACTTTCTTTTCGATTGGTAAAAGAATGTCTTAATTTACAAATAAGTCATGTTCCAAAAGTCTGTAAGTCAGTTGTTTTAAACTTGGAATGCTTTTCCCACAGAAAGATGTTATAAATTTTCATCTAACTACATTAGCCCACATAACCATATTTCATTCATAATATAACTTATCTATTGTATAGAAATATAGCAGCAGAAAATAAGTATCCACAGTTTGTAAATAATTTAAAGTAGTGCTTTTGAATAAAAAACTCTAAAATTTCATCTCAGGATACTTGAGGAAAAGGTTTAATTAGAGGTCAACAGGGTAGATGAAAACTTGGTGAAGATGTTGATGTGGGATCCTGAAACATTTATTAATACCACAGTATTTGATGACATTTATAATATTATCTCAAAACATATATTAAGTGTAGCACTAAATACCCTGTTTGCTTATTAGCTATGTTAGTGCTGAACTTTAGTTTATTTATAAATAGAGGAATGAAAAATCCTCCCTCTGGGGTGGTGGTGATTGTTAAACAAACAACTGGAAGCATTCATTTGTAGCATTCTCACTGTTACATTTCTTTATATGATAAATGATGACTTTTCCTTTGGCTCAAAGATCTAAGAGGGCATATATCTCATAAGTTTTTGCTAGCCATTATATCCCCAGCCCTCAGCAGAGAGTAAAAGTATATAGCTGCTCGAAACGTGTTTTCTGAATAAATGAATAAAAAATTAAAGAGGAATGGTTTAAAGAATACAGAATTGTAGATGTATGAAGAATGAGTGTCTGGGGGGGAGGAAAAAAAATGGCGTAGATGATAGAGGCTCTGTTTATCCCTCCGGCGACCAAATCAAAACTGTGACAGAAACAAGGAGCAGTGGCAAGGAAAAATTACCTGGGATCTAGATGAACAAGCCATACAACCAGGGAGAAATCCAAGAAAGCACCCTGCAACGGCAGAAGGTAGGACAGGGCGAGGACAAGGGGCTGTCTGGTGGCTGTTCCGTCTCCAGAGGCTGGGACGGAAGCTGTGGCAACAGCAGCGACAGAAGCCTCTTAAAGGGGCCGCGTCCGCGAGCGGATTTTCGTGTCCCATTCGGCTGCGCCCAGGGGGCACCAGTGACTTACAGGGAGACACTGAAGGAGTGAGGGCCGAGGAGATATTCGCTCTGTACAGCAGTGCTGGCAGTATCCATTGTTCCTTGTTCAGCCCTCCCCACTACCAGTGCGCCAGACACAGCGCCACCATAGCTGTGAAGTCATCAAACTGGATAACAGAGGTCGCTCCACCCAGAGGATTCCCTGAAACCCCGCCTCCCCCAACTCGCGGCTCCACCCAAGCCACATCCAAGTATATCCTTAGCAAGTCAGGTGCTCCTTGCTGAGTAGCGCCTAGACTTACACTGGTGGCAGCTGGCCTCGGTTTCTGGTGTGGCCTTTTGAGGCAACTATAAGCTCAGCATCTGTGGATTGCTTGCTGAATCTTCACAGGTGGTCCCAGAGGGGGAGAGGCTTAGGCTAAGTTTGGCCTGCAGCTAAACTTCTCTCAGGACTGTGCCACTAGACACCTACTTCAAAAATCCACACTAGTAAGACCGGGAGACTTAGGAGCTTTGCTTAGTACATAGAAACAGACATGGAAAGGTAGCCAAAATGGGAAGACAAAGAAGCAGAAACCATATGAGAGAACAGAACAGAGATCCAGATATAATGGAGTCAAGTAATCTAACAGATGCAGAGTTCAAAACACTGGTTATAAAGATGCTCAATGAACTTCATAAATCCAGTGAGAACTTCAACAAAGAGATAAAAAACACAAAAATGGAAATTATAAAAGGGAACCAGTCTGAAATGAAGAACACATTATCTGAGATGAGAAGCATATTAAATGAAATAAACAAAGGAATAAACAAAGTGAATAAAGAAAAGGATCAAATGCCCTATCTAGAGGACGAGAAAGCCAAGGACGCTCAAGCAGAATGGCAAGAGATAAGATGCCAAGACTATAAAAATAATTTAAGGAGCACATGGGACAATATTAAGGTTCAAATATGTCTGATCAGCGTAACTAAAGAAAATCAAGATGTGGAACAGCTGTTTGAAGAAATAATGATGGAAAACTTCCCTAACCTGGTAAAGGAAATGGACATAAAACTCCAGGAAACTCAGAGAATTCCAAAAATCAGGGATCCAAAGAGGCTCACACCAAGACATATCATAATTAAAATGCCAAAATTTAAATAAAAATAATATTAAAAGCAGCAAGAGAAAAACAGATAATTACTTATAAGGGAGCACCCATAAGATCAACAGCTGATTTCTCAGAAGAAACTATGCAGGACAGTAAGGCTTGGCAAAAAATATTCAGTAGGATGAAGAACCAGGATCTACAACCAAGAATACTTTATCCAGCAAAGCTATCATTTAGAGTTGAAGGACAGATAAAGAGCTTCCCAGACAAAAGTAAGCGAAAGGAATTTATCACCCCTGAGCCAGAATTACAGGAAATGTTGGAGGAACTTCTTTAAGAAGAAAAAATACAAGACTCACTGCATATTAAAAGACACACACAGACTAAAAGGAAGGGGATGGAAAAAGATATTGCTTTGATGGACCTAGAAAGTATTTAGTCAGAAAGAGAAAGATAAACACTATATGATTTCATTTACATGTGGAATCTAAGGAATAAAAAGAACAAACAAATCAAAAACATACTCGCAAATATATTGGACAATTTGATGATGGACAGAGGAGAGGAGAGTTTGGAGGGCTGGGAGAATGGAGTGAAGGGTTAAAGAAGTACAAATTAGTAGCTGATGGATGATCATGAAGTTGGGGAGCACAGCATAGGGAATGCGGTTAGTATTAATATGATGGCTAGGTAGAGGGGCAGGAGAGGGAGGGAGCAATTGAGGGCACTGTTCTGATGAACTATATAGATGTCTAACCAAAGTACTGTATACTTGAAACTAATTTAAAAAAAAAAGAGTATCTAAAATTACATTTATTATTAGTCTGTATGTAGCCACAGAGAAGAGAGTTGTAGCCAAAGACAGGAGTATAAAAAGACATTTAAGGATAAGGACAGTTGGCAAGCCAATTTACTTGGTAAAAACCAAGTAGTTAAGTCTGTCCAAAGTTTGGTTGTTTCAGAATAAGGGGGATTGTGGTTGATCAGCCTTATGATTGTTAAGTGACAAAGAAGGTCCTGTGCTAGTATAATTAGTGATGTGCACCCCAAGGGTGGGGCAGTAGGAGGGGTCAGCATAGTGTGCAGGTAATGCGTGGGTGGAAGCTCTATCTGTAGAGTATTTAAAAAGAAAAGTCAGTCTGCTTTTTAGTGTTACTATATACCTGAAATTAAAAAAAAAAAATATCAGTGATAAAATATTCCTCTATAAGAAGATTTGGTCTAAATTCTAAAAAATTCCCACAGCTATTGTTGCTTTAATTAATTTACTATTGAGTTTTAATTTGGAGTTTGTAAACTCCAAATTAGCACATTTTAATTATTCATCTTTTAATAAGCTTTGTGGTCTAAGAGGTAGTTAACTCAGAGAGCTTCTAGTTATATAGTGGGGCCCCAAATAGGCTACATGTTTGTTTTAAGAGTACTTTCTTAAGAGTTTGGAATGATCCAAGTTCATCTCAGGTACAGTTTGTCTCCAACCCCTGAGGTACTACATATTCCTATCTTTAAACAGATTTGAAAAAGTAATGCTAGCACAGTAACTAAAAACTTGAAGAAATAGAACTTGAGTTCTGGACTAAATTTTTTCATGTATAACATTTTCCTTAGTCTGGGTTCTATAGGGGATCTTTCGAGGGACTCTGAAACAACTGAAATCGATGCAAACAGTATGTATGTATACATGTGTATTTTAAAAAAGAGATTCCAAAAGTTTATTCAAAGAGTTCTGTGACCCAAAAACAATAAAGAGCCACCGGGATAAAGCATATCCAATGTCTCTTCTATATACTTTGATGTTTTATAATACACAGAGTGAAATGAAGAAACACTTTGCCGAAAAAGTATATGAGTTAAAATTACAGTCATATATGAAATATATGTCACTCTGAACTATGAAATGTAGTTTTGCAAAAGGTGAATTTGAAAACTATGGAGCTTTATTAATTAAGAGCAAAAAGGATAAATAAATGGTCCTATTCGCAAGTGATTCCTTTATATATATAAATTTTATGGATTGCATAATCTAGAACATCTGAAACATCATTTCATTGCATTTGAATAAAAGTTTGGTCTGTAACAGTTACATGGATAACAAGATATCATTCTAGATCTGGAGTTGGAATCATAGAATTTTAGCATGGAAGGGATAATAGTAGAGTCTAAACTTTGTTCTGGCTTCTAGCATTGACTTTAGGCTCAGATGATATAAAATAATTGCCTAATGATATGTCTGTAAAAGAATAATAATAGCTAAAATTTATTGGTGCTTACAATATGTCGAGCACATGCTTTTATGAAATATTTATTCTTACATTAATCTTATAAAATAGGTACTATTATATGTCCTATGTTACATATGAAGGAACGAAGACCTAGAGAAATTAGGAAACTTATCCAAAAAAATATAACTTGAAGGTAGAAACTAGGATTCTAACTCAGTCATTCCACCTCCCTCCAGGGCCTGCTCACTTAACCACCAACCTAAATTGACTCCTTGTCATGACTTTACCTGTTTCCAAATATCCTATTACCATAGTTTATTGACAGATCCACTTCTATCCCAATTTGATAAACACCTATCTTTTGATTAAATACTTCCAGGAAGGAAATTCTCCCTCTTTCCTCAATAGTCCATTATAGTAACTAATTCTTCTTTAAAAGAAGCCATTATTAAATGTTTTATGGAAGGCTAACAAGGTAGGCGCTGGCTCAAATATCACACTAGATAAGTTCTTTTGTGATCATCAATTTTATAAACACAGGAACAAACTGAATGGGATTAATGAAAGATCTGGGTGGGATATAATTAATCACAAACAGGAGCCAGCATATGTGTGTATTTGTGTGTGTATATGAGTATATGAGTATGTATATAGATATATGCTATAGGGAATTTTGAAAAATCATTTGTCTATTCCTTGATGTAAATATATAGGATTAATAGTAAGTATTTACCCTAGGAATGCCGGAAAATAGAGCCTGATACAAGGATTTACTGAAAGTACTTTTTTTGGGGAGCGTGATCCTAGGGAGCATGTGAGGGACAGAGCTGGGAACCCAGCAAAGGATAGAGAGCCAGTATAAGGATGTGTTATCAAGCTGGCCACTGCTTCAGGTGACTGGCTGCTTAATTCAGTTAAAATCACCTGAGGAAGACTATGTAACACATTTCAGGATCCTTTGTTGGAAGATGGAAAGGGGATTTTTTATCCATGGACTCCCATCTCCCACTGGTCAAAGATTTACCACAGGGTGTTTAATCTCTCAAACTTCTTTCTGGGTTTTAGTCTACACTAAAACTTCAACTAAGAAGCCTCTGGGTGGGAGGAGAGATGTAAGAAAGGCCTAGGGCTAGACATTGTCAGATTGCTCCTGTGTGAAGCTGGTTGGAGCCATTTAGAACTTGTTGCCCCCACAGTGGTTAAAAGAGATGGGCAAGGCCCAGAGAATCTAAAGTGGAGCATGGGAGGTGTTATAGAGCAAGTAACATTATATGATAGATTCATAGTTTTTTGTTCTTTTGGCCTCCTTTCCTATAAGGATTTCAATGTTCTATATATATGATATTCATTAGATCTAATAGAAGATTCTCAAGCTTTCATTATCTGCTCATTCTTTGGATATTTATGTACTAATATTCATTGAATGTGACAGGCCCTGCATAGGGAAATGGGGAGAGAAATATAAATATGAGAAACAGATCTCTGCTGTCATAAAGCTTACTGTGTTATTAACTCTGTGCCTACTACACTACTAGCACACAGTAGGCAATTTTAAAAGAAATAAAATGGTCTTCTAATACAATCAGTATTAAATGAGTATTAAATGCTATGCAAATCTTAAATGACCAGAGGAGTCTCCCACTAGGTAAACTACCCTATTATCCTTATAGGAAGTCTCTTACCCGCGGGCTGTAATGGCTTGTGCCTGTCCTGGGAGTAAAGACTGTTATCTCTGTACTACCTAGGAATAGGGGAGGCTGAAATTTAGACATCTTTTTATATTTATCTTTGTACTTAAGGTGCTTTCAAGACATAAGTGAACATTCTAGGAGCTGGAGTCAGGAGCATCACAAGCAGCAGCAGCAGCAGAACCAGTGGCCACACCTATCTATACTAATCTGGCAGAAGGTAGAAGATGCTCTGTCTTACTGCTAGCACTCTTTCCTTGAGCATCCCATCAGCCAAACAACTATCAACTGATTCTACCAAAGGACTTGTCTTCAGGAACCAACTTGTTTCAATATTTCCACAGAAGCACTCAGGTGGGAAATATTTTGATTCATTAAAATCTTTGATGCACGGTTAGCTGTATTCTGTTGGTCACAAGGAAAATGCCATGCCAGGGACATATTTATATGGTAATAAACTTTTCAATGCTCTCGAAAGCTGCTGACATAAAAACCTGAATAAAATTATTCAAATGATAACATTTTGGAGGCCAGGCAAGTCTTCCTAGTCCCGTTGAGGTTTCCCTCACTCCAGACCCATCTTCTGGCCTTATGTGACAATGAAGCCCTGCTGATTACTTCCAAATTAGCTGATGTATAGGGAGCTGTCACTGTTCTTTAGTATTCACATTAAACATTCAGGGGCGAGTGACCAAAGCATGCCATGTGTTATGGGGGCAGTCAAGGTGGCAAGGCTGCTGGAGGCTTTCAAGGAGAACTTTGCACCTGTTGGGAGTGGTGGGGCCATTGCCTAACTGTGATAGGGCAGAGGCTCTGGGCTGGGAGCTGGAAGGACAGAAAGAAACAGAATTGGTTGTTCAAAGAGCTCGCTCTAGTGGCTGAGCACAAAGTCCCCCAGTAGCAATTCCTACCTGGCTCTCCAAAGAGAATTTCATGGTTCAAAAAAGTAACGATTTCTTCTGGAGAAGAAATCTGCAGGCCTGGTGCCGCTATCCCCAGAAGCCAAAAGTTGAGTTGGAGAGAAACCGCCTGGGAGAGAGCACCTGAGGCAACGCCTTGCTTGCAGGACTGCTTTAGGGATCAGCTATGCATTGCTCTGCGTGGGGTAGGGGTAGGTCGAGATGGAAGCTGGTAGGTGGTGGTGGTACTGTCGATTGTCTCTCTGCTTTGAGGGGAAGAAAAAGAAGAGCAGAAGAGTGAAGGTACACAGCTGGGGCGGGCATGGGGGAGACGAGTGTAGGTTCTGCTGCTGCAGAGTGTGTTGGGGGTGTGTGTAGTTTGGGAGTCTTAGAGAGTGTGGGTACATTAGTTACTGGAATAGGAGGTGGACTGGCTGGTTGGAGTCGCAAATCAAACCCCACATCAATCACTCATTCCCTTCAGAGTGCCTCTCTGTCATTTCGATAAAAATGTTTAAAACAATTTGGGGGCAGGGACGGAGGAAAGAGAATGTGCCAGGTTACCTTTCTGGTCTAATACTCCTCCCTTCTTCAAAAGATTGTCAGATGACCCAGGGTCCAAAAATGTATGGGGAAAGTAGTTGGAGCCCTCTCTGTGTGGCGCATTTGGAATTAAGAGGTACACATTTGATGGTGTAATCTTCACGCTAGATACTAACCTTGGGATCTCAGAGAAACCATTTTCACTTCGATGTGCCTCAATTTCCTCATCTGTCCTAGAAGAGTAACACGTGCTCAACCTCGGCGCGGGGCTGTGGTGCAGTTGCGACTGCAAGCAGTGTGTGTGCTCTCTCTGAAGTCTGCGCCACGTTTTGCCAGAGGCAGGAAGGCACGTTGGTGTTATCCTCAAGCCCCGAGAGACTGGTAGAGGAAGACTCGAGCTCTAAAATTAGTCCAGCTTTCAGGCCCGGCGCCGGGAGCGCCCTCCAGCCCGCCGCGCCTCCTTCACAGCTCCCCTCCTCTCCCACTCCCTCTCCCCTGCGCCGCGTTCCGAGATCGCTAGTCATCCCGAGCGCCCTTTTCTCTCTCTCGCCCTTTTCTCTCGCGGTTGGGGAGGAGGCAGCGAGAGAGATGTGAGAGGGGGAGATGATGGAGAAGGACTTGTCCGTGCGTCGGCGTCGGCTGTGATGGAGAGCTAGGAGCAGCGAGGTGGCGAGCAGTAGCGGCGGCGGCGGCAGCTCGGAGCGGACGCGAGAGTCGGCGCTCCTCCCGGTAGGCTGCGCTGTGATCTGGACTGCGGATTGGGATCTCGCGCCCCTGTGCCCCTCCTCCCGCTGCCGTTCTCCTCCCGGCATCCCTCCTCCGCCTGCAAGCCCCCGTGGCGGCGGCAGCGTCCCGAGCGCCGAGCGCCTCCGCTCGCGGCTCCAGTCCCGGCGAGCGCGCAGCGAGCTCTGCAGCGGCGGCAGCCGGGTGGCCAGCTCGCACTGGGCAGGAGCGCCCGGAGAGGAAGACCACGGAGAAAGCGCCTGGTGGAGCAGTGGATCGCCGGCGGAAGCAAGGGTGCGTGGAGAATTTTAGAGTGATTTTTTTTGGCCGCCTGGTGCATCGTCTGGAGCGCGCTCTCCGGAGCACAGCTCCAGCTGCCGGGTGCATATGAGCTGCGAGGTGGGCTCGCGGAGGCAAAAGCCGGCGGAGCGCGAGGGGAAACTTTTCACCTTGTAAAGTTCCTGCCTTGGTACGTCTTCCAGCCGCCGTCGCCGCAGGGACGGGAAGGAGATTCGGCCCTACGGCAGTAGCGGGGATATTGGCATGGAGAGTTGGCTAAGTTTGGGACTGAGGATTTGGGGACGAGGCTCGAGGGGCTTGGGGATCGGTGCACCCATCCCCGCCCCCTCTCAGCCCCAGCTGCTGGGGCAGGTGGATAAGAGGGTCCAGGCGGTGAGTCTGCTTGGTGGCTTGTGCGGGTTGGGCGCAGCGGGATTGTTCAGATGCTTATGGATGCACTTGAGGGACCCGGAGGCGCAAGTTGGGTCGTTTCTTGGCTAGGCGTGGGGCCGAGCTGTGAGCCCAAATGCACTTTAGCCAGGGAGGGGAAGGGTTTACCAGACAATCTGTGGGTCTGCTCCACACTTGATTCCGGCTTGCGGGGTTCATGGGCAGGGGGAGATTTACTGAATGGCAGCTGCTCTCGGATTGGAGCGACAGTCTTTTACGGCTTGGCGGGAGGAAGGACTTTTCCTGCTATCTTGACAGGGAGAAAGAAACGGAGTGCTTGGGAAGAGTGCATGATTTTTGGCGGGCGTGAGTGAAGGTTGCATGTCTTTGAAAAGCAGCGCGGGCCTGACTATCCTGGGGGGTGCATTGCAGCCTTCTCTGGGTCGGGGGGCAGGAACGCGAGGGCACGCCACCTCCGCAGTCAGGGCCCCTTCCCAAGTGGTTCTGGATTGACCCCCTCCCTGGGACCAGTATGGGTGGAGGGCCGAGGTGGGGGTATGAGGGGCGCGGGCGGGGAGGCAGCCGAGGTGGCCCGGACTGTCTTCGCGCGGCGCGCACTGCGAGCCAGGATTTCGCCAGTGGGGGTCGCTGAGCTAAAGTGCATCTGGCCCCCGGGCTTGCGCGGGGTGGCAAACACGGATATTTTTAGCAGTGCTCGTGGTCCGTATTCCTCCCTCACCTCTCTCGCTGACTTCTGTCGCGTGTTTTCCGAGATGGTTAAACATTGACCACAATTAGACTTCGCGGAACTTTTATTGTTCACTTTTCTCTGCTCCACTGTCGTGTGCGGGCGTGCGCTTGGGTCAAGGATGTGGGGTGGCGGGAGTTTGGCAAGCTAAGGGAACCTCCTGAGCAGCCTGAGACTGGAAGAAAGGGTGGGGCTCCCGGGATGTATATGTGTGTGTGTGTGTGTGTGTGTGTGTGTGTGTGTGTGTGTGTGTGTGTGTGTGTGTGGCGGCGGCGGCGGCGGCGGCGGGAGCGGTGGCATCCTGCAGCTCCGTATGATGAGGGCAACCAGGCAGAGGAAGGAGGTCTCCGAATGAATATAAAGAAGGAGGGAGGTTGCAGAGACCTGGCGAGGCCCGCGTGAAGGGCTAGAAGTTCCTGGGAAGGAGAGGCGCCTGCAGCCCGGAGCGTGGGCGGTCGGTGGCAGTGGCCCGCGTCTCGGCTCTGAATTTTCTCTCACCGCCGTTGCGCGCGGACTGGGATTCAGCTTCTGGTTTCGGCAAACCTGCAGCAGCCGCGGTGGGAGGGAGGGAGGGAAGTACGGACCACGCTAATGATGGAAGAGTCTTTTCTCTTCTCTCCTCCCACTCCTCCCCGCCCCCAGACTCCGGAGCGTTTGTTTTCCAAGTTGGATCCCACTCCCATTTACAAGTGTCAGACAAACCCGCGCGAACCTCCCCCACTCACCCGGGCCCCAGCCAGACGGGAGAGGGGGCGGAGGAGAGCTGTCTGGACAGCGCCTAAGGCTGTGCAAGGCACCGTTGGAGGGCTTGACCAGCTTGGGTTTACACTTGTGGTTCCTTGATGCTTAAAAAATATGCATAAACAAACAACGAAACGCAAACCACCCCGGGCCACTTGTATTCCACTGCTTTTTTCCTCCTTGCCTCGGACGTATTAATTTTCTGGCCTCAATGCTTGTCTTTTCAAAGGCAAGTCGGGGGCGGCGGGAGGAAGGGGGCGGGGGAGCAGGCCAACCAGTTCATCACGGTGGATTTGTGCTCCTGGCTTTGTTGCTAGGATTAGATTCTCTGATTGCGTCCGGGCCGAATTAAAATAAATGCAGAGACGGGGAACCGACCAGAAAGACTGCAGACGACTTTGCCTCTGATTCAGGCGGCAAGTTCAGGTGGTGGAAAAGGGGAAGCCCGCCATCTAGGAATTGACTGAGGTGCCCACTTCTCGATATCGATCAAAGAGAACCCAGATTTCGCTTCCACCAGCAGGCACTGAACTTCTCTTAACGTTTATCGAACGCTTGAATGATGTTTTGGTTTGTGATGTGGAGATTTGAATCTGAGAAAGAAAAGAAGGGAGGGGATGGAAGAAAGAAAAGCAATTGAGAGGTTGAGATTCTGCAGAATCCTGGAAATTGCACAGAGCCAACTGCTCCTTTTTTTTTTTTTCGAGTTCTTTTCCCTAAATTGGAGCAGTTGAGCAGTGAGAGAATAAAGAACAGCCAAGAAAACTAGGGCGCCAAGAGACAAAGACAAAAAATGCATAATAACTTTAGCGCTTTGATGTGCTTTTTTTCTAACAGGGTTGGGGTGGGGGAAGGGTTTTTAACATATTTGCAAGGAGAAAAGTTGTCTCTTAGAATTAAACCGAATGCAGATATTTAATCGTAAATCCTTGTTATTGCCATTTTGGAACTTAGACAATGAATGGTGCTAGGACCAGTTTCTCTGCACAGGCGCTGGGATGAGAAAGTTCCCAGAAACGTCCAGTTATAATGTCTTCATATCTGAACCACACAGAGAACTCCACATGAAAGGCAGCTGGCTCAGAGATCAGAAATCGGTCAGCTGCTGGGTTGGCTCCATCTCTTGTAGCTGCAGGATTTTCACAGCCAGTGTTTGTTGTCGCCCACCCCCACCTCCCCTTTTGCATTTTCCAAATTTCTTTTTTTTTTCTGGTTCCTGGCACAGTCATTTTGGGGGATTTTTAAAAATAGTCAGGACCCAGTCTGTCTCTTAACCAGCAATTACAGTTATGCTGAGCTATTCAGAAATGAAATGAGTAGCAATAAACAGTGTATGCCCACTGACCTGTATGCTATATGGTTATTTTGCCAGCTCATGGCTTTTTGTAAAGCAGCAGCTCTTCAGGCTGTTCACATAAGATGTGTCGGGTTATGTTATCCTTGCTTTTTTCATTTGCTACAGAATGACCTGCTCTAATCTGGCTGATGAATTATGTCAAATAGAAAGAAGTAGGCAATTACCAATGAAAAAAAGATATTTAGTCATTACTGGCTGGTCTGAGGAGTGCTCTCTATGGCTGTTGTGTTATACTGTATTAATAGCTTTTAATGCAAATAGGACCAAAGTGGATTTACCTTACTATTCATTAGGGTGAGTGTGGCATTCCATGATACCCACATCTGTCCAGTAGGCTTGATAGGTTGGTTGACTTTTTCCTTTGGGGCACGAGGGAAAGGATAATATTGGGGGTGTTTGTTTTTTTCCACTGTAGGTAATTTCTGTTTTTTTTTTTTCCTTCTGTAGGAGTATCGAGTGGGGATCATCTGATGGGATCAGGTGGGCCAGTCCATTCTGATTGATTTCCTTTGATTGCTGAGGAAGGACTATTGATGATACCATTGCCTTTGTTGATTGTGACAGACACCAGGGTGGGCTGAAAATTTGAAAGAAAGAAATTTGACAGAAAGAAGGAAGCATTTCCTGCCTAATTTCTTCTTGTAGATAAAGGAACCCCTGATTTCCACAGATATTCACAGTCTTAAAAATTGAAGAAACACAACCCCTGTGTATATAGTTTTGCTTATTGATAAAATTTTTTGAAATCTTTTAAATCTCTAATTGTTGACTATGTCGTTATGAGGATCTTTCTACTCACTTGTAAGGGTTGGGTTTGTGATTTATAGCCTGTTCTCTTGAGGACAGCCACAATACCTACTGCCTAATAGGCACAAAATAAATACTTGTGACTTGAGCATCTTCCTTTGGGAACACTTTGAGGGTAAATATTTTTTCTACATTTTGATCAATTTGATTCCACAGGCTCCTCAAACTTACTGATTTTTCTGTCAATTGAAGAATATCTACTCCTTTAATAAGCTTTTTTCTTTTTTTGTTTACATTGCCTCTTTTTCCCCAAATTCCTTTCTAATTTTAAGAAAGCTTGGCTTCCCTTAAAGAAAAAAAAAGATTCAGATTAATGCCACAGATTGAATTTATTGAGAACATATTTGGCACTTAACTATTGATTTCAAGTAAGTTTCTGATCTACCAAAATAAGCTATCAGTTATGTGTAACAGCGACAAATGACCCATTCTAGTAGTTCTGAAATGGAACGGCACTCTTCCTGGTTAGTCTTAATTTTAGCCTATCCTTGTATTGAGATATTTTTATTTTAAGCAGAAGGAATGATGATTTGAGAATGAATTTACTGGCATTATGATAGAGAAAATAGAGAACAGATTTCAAAACAATGATTAAACCCTTAATATAAGCAGAGGTCTTACTTCCTTCACTGGATAGATACATAACAAATGTGAAGGGCCCTGGTGGAGGTCTGGGGAGGGTTGTGTGACTTTCCTTCCTTAGACGTTGCTTTTTGAGAATGTTGCCTTGCCTGGACAGAAAAGTCATACAGGGGGCCTTGAGAGGGATCCTTGAGCAGAACAAGAGTTTAGTATTTCACCTTTCTGACCTTTCAGGGTTCTAAGACTTGATTATCGCCTCTATGTAATAAATTAACCCTTACCCTTGTATGTCTTAAGAGTATACCTTTGTTTTTATTCTGTAAAGTCAGGCAGAATTTAAAGTTATTTAATTTTTTTCTTAAAAATTCTCTTATTTTTTTCCTATTTCATTTTGGTTTCTATTATCTCTTTATAAATTCTTTTATTTTAAATTTATTTTCAGTAACTTATTAAACTTACCTCCCTTTGCAAGGCAGTAGGCGAGATTTACATATATTCTTTGAAAAGGAAAATACATCCTTTGTTTCTGTGTGCTTATTGTTTTGTTGGGAAGATGAGAGATACCCATGTGTACAAACTAGAAATCAACACATGCCTATATTTGTTATTTGACAAAAGAGTATAAGTGAACAGGATTAGAGGAGAGAGAAATTAATATGAGCTAAAAGTAAACTTTTAAGAGGAGTATAAAGAGAATAAAACCCAATTTAATAATTCTTAGTGAAACTCTAATGTAGGTAAGACACCACAACATTAATTCTTTCATTTATTTAGGATGGAGCTCCTTTTTGGAAGAACAAACTCATGAAATAGGCTAAACAGGCTGTTGGAATAGTTGGAATATTAGTCAATGTTTTGGGAAGACACCAGAATTTATTTAGCCCCTTTTCTCCATTATCTTTTTGTAGTTCCCTCCCACCCCCTGCAACTTCAGACAGGACCTTTTGGTGTTTTAAATGTGTCAGGGAACATGCAGGTGCATGTGCCTGCCATCACTTCCTCTCCTATAACACATTGTGACTTCCTGATGGTTGCATTACCAGTTCTGGGTTTTGTAGCTGACTGTTGGTAGTATTAAAAAAGTATAGGTGCAAATAAGCTACTTTTTAGGGGATCCTTTTAAGAATAATTTTTGTTGTTTTCATAACATTAAATAGGTTGTTGATGGCACTACCTGTCCTTCAACAATTAACTCTGTGAGGCTTCTTATACCACCCAAAGCGTCCAGAATTGATCGTAAAGCAGTTCTCAACCTTGACTGCACTTTAGAATCACCAAATGCTTTTACAACAACTGATAGACAAGTTGCATTCAGACCATTTAAATCAGAATCTCTGGGGATAGGACCCAGGCATGAGTATATTTTAAAGCCTCGCAGACGATTTTATTGGGTCGAGAAATGCTGCTACAAAGGTTGTGCATCAGATCTGGCATTAGAATTCACCTCTGCCCAAAGTGCCTGCCATCACTTCCTCTCCTATAACACATTGTGAAATGTGAATTCACATTTCACATTGGGAAATGTGAATGAAAATCAAGAACACGTGCTCTTCATTCTCCTGCTGTGAATGTAACCCCTGAACTCTATACTGAGTTGAAGGTGAGCTGGACTAGCCCTGAAGGTTCCTGGCTTCCTACCTCTTGCATTTTTTGGTTCTCAGTTTTGCCACTGGTTAACATTCCTTCTGTTGCCCAGTGTGGATCTATCCTCAGTTGCATTCTAGTTTACCTGCCTTCTCCAGACGGTAATCATAGCATGGTCTGGGAGCTGGTCAATGAAATTTGGAAGGTTTCAGACATCTCCAGGAACAGAAATACCTTCTCTCTTTGTATTGGACTCTTGCTCTTGGGTCCGTTTAATATGTAATTCTGAATTTGGAGAATGAATTCAAAGGAGTCTATCAATATTTGCTCAATTCTCTTCTTTGTAGGGATTATAAGAGAGATGTCGCATAAAAAATGAATCATGTCCTGAGGGAGCTTACAGTCTAGTTGTGGCTAAAGATGTATACTTTTAAGGAAAACAAAATCACAGCACTGTTTAATGTTGGAGGTGGAAGGAACCTACTAAGTTTGGCAGGCATGCTTCTGGCATATGCTGGGAAGAAACTTCATTCTTCTCGAATGAGGTACTTGGTGTATTCTGAGTTCCTCGTTTTCTTCTTTTTGAGGCTTAGTTATGAATCTCAGAGTTAGCTTTGGCACAGAGTACTGCAAGGTGTTTTGTCCTTTAAGAATCTGGCATTCAAGTCTGTTGCTTGCTTTTTTAACATTAAAAAAAAAAGTCGAGTAAATGGTATGCCTAGTAAAACTACTACCTTCTAGAATGTGGGTGAAAAGGCTAGAACTTTTACCTTGGATGTTCACCATGACTTGCTGATACTTGTACTGTGCAAAGCAGTTACAAATAATGTTTCAATTATTCTTTTTCTTTTTTTGAAATGTCAGAGATAAGCCCAGTTGTTGAATGAGGCACAGATATGAAAGGTTAACTGGAGGTTTAATTGTAACTTCAGGACTTCAACTAAATTAAATTCCAAACAATCTGATAAAAATTATAGCCTTTTCAGTACTGTGGAAGGTTAAAAAGTGAGCATGCTAGAGCTGCTATGACGTTTCACATTTTGATAAGTAAACCCCTAATTATTAATGCTACTAAATATCATTGAAGATTATTTAACACTTATAAACATCCGAAATTATGCCAGATTATACAGATTAAATCTAGTGACAAATGTGCTTAATGACAGTATAAATGTCATTTTTTTCTATCAGATAAACACTGTGTGTGTGTGTATATGTGTGTGTGTTTGTGCACGCACTTTTCAGAAGCAAAATGATGCTGTATCTTGGGAGGAAGGGTATCTTGGTCTTTTTTGAAATCTAGAGCATCTACAAATGACATTGTGTTGATTTTTTAAATATCTAAGTGTGATTAATATTTGGGCATCTGAAGTTTGTTTTTAAAGTTATGCTTTGAAATTCTTTATTTGGCTCTAAGTGGTGGCTAAATGATGGCAATTGGTGTGATTGGTTGAGCAGTGTGTTATGTGATTCATGTGATGCTAGACTGGAGTTTGTATTTGCAGTTTCATCAGATTGGCCTGGCTGTAGAGAGTCTCACTGTAAAGAAATGTACACATCGGAAGTAGGCCAAATGCAGATGACTTTAACATTGTTAGAGTTATGGAGAAAGTGGGGTATGACTCCCGCATTTCAGAAAAAGTTTCATAATAACAATTTCAATCAAACGAATCAGAATTCAGAAGTGTGTAGCAGTATCCCTTGAGAATTTGGTACCTATCCGATAGAACTGTAAAGGCATTTCAGAATGTCAATTAAATGGAAAAATATGCCTGGAATTGAATATAATTAAGAAATGTTGAAGTCTGGTGTCTACATATTCAGACACTGTATTAAATGGTTTAATTAGTGAACCAGAATTTGGATTTATTGACAGGTCTCTTGCTCATAGCATGTTTCACTCATTAAAAGCTCATAATGTCTTGGATCTTTTTAGCTGTTGGAACTTGACCGTTTGCCATTGTGTGGTTCTTAACATCAGTGATGTGTGCTTTTTTTTTTTTTTGACTTTGCAGCTCGATTAGGATGATATTGCATCTTCTATCCATGGCCATTTCCATGGAGCGAATGCATATTTCCTAACATGAAGTGTCACCAAAACATCAGTCAGGGCTTTGTATCACTGAAAAACAAGGGTTGGGGCAGAACAATATTAATTGTCCAATTTTTACTCTAGCATTTTAAAAGTTTGTGAGATTAATATCTTTTTTATAATTGTTAGCTCTATTATTTTTATCTAATAGCAGTTTACATTTAAATGCACATTTCTCTGTGTCCTTTTCAGTTTTATGGTTGATGGTTTAGTGGTAAAAATTGTCCTTACTCCAGACTGTTGGCATGGAAAAGTTTCCAGTCATACAGGTGATTTGGAAATTATTTTTTAATATCCTTGTTGTGGGATATATGTCTTTTTGAACTTCATTTGATGATTATAAATGCTTGAAAGTACTGCAGTTAGTAAAGAAATAATTTGGGAATGTGACAACAAGTGAGGGAAGGAAAGACATGGTTCACCAAATCTGTGAGGATTTGTCACTACTTGTTTACAATTTAAATTTTAGCTGCCTCCTGTACTGGTATTAATGTGAACAGATAGATTTGTAAGATTTCTTAATTCCTCATCTTCATAGGTATGTTCTCTAACTAGGAGTCGTTTAAAGTAATCTAGCATTCCATCTTTACTGTAGTCATAGCAGATCATTCACAGTCTGGGTGAACTAAGTACACATTATATTGTTAGTCTTTCTGATGGCCTGTGCTGTGTTCTTCAAATCCATGTTGTTATTGGCAAAAATGTATTGAGTGCTCTTATTACCTTGGATTGATTTTGCATGGAGCATATTAAACAAACATGGTGCCTGACCCTTCAAAAGTTAGCTTTCTCCATTGAGTGATGCTTCCTTAGAAAGGCACAGAAAAGAGTGTAAAGTATATGTGACCCTAAGTCAGAAAGATGGCACCAACATCTTTTACTGAGTTGAAGTGACATTGTCTGCTTGGAAGTCCCTGAATTAACAATGAGACAATAATACCTTTCATTTATATTCAGGAGACTACTACAGTGAAGAAACTATGCAATCTAGGCAATTGATTGCAAATGTAAGACAAAAACATACAATACCACCAAATCAATTTCCTAGATCTCCTTGAATTAACCAATAATTAGATAATCTTTTACTTTGGAAGTGTAGATTTTGTATATGTAATTATTTGTGTTAATCACTTTATTCCCAAGTTGTATTCAGCAGTGCACACAGTTTGTTCAATTTATACTCTCTATATTTCTGTTAAATAGGTAGAATTAATAACATACCTACTCTCCAAGGAGAGAGGGAGATATGGATATTTTATGAGATTTGCCACTTTCATACAGCTCGTCAATGCTTGTTATAATAATCAAAGTGAATAAGCCTAGATTGTTTTTATACAATAGATATGCTTTTTAATGTGAGTGTAAATCACATTTTTCAAAGCAAATCACATTTTAAATGCATTTAAATAGGGAAAACTCACTATCGAAGCAGATCCTGTAGCATATTCTTTTGTAACATAAAGAATGTTTTACTCCTTTTTAATTTACTGGTTTTTTAATTCTAAATATTTGTACATCAAATTTCTTAAAGAGAGGCAAGGGTGTATACATATGGGAAATGCATTTTCTTTCAAATACATAACGAACAGAAAGTTAGGGTTTGGCCTTCTCCCTTAGCACCTCTTAGGAAGAGAAGCGCCAGAGGGGAAGCAAAAGGAAGACGGAACTGGGCTGGAGCTAGAGAAGATACAAATGTCCGCCTTATTTATGGAGTCACTGAGGAAATGTAAAGCTTAGGAGTTTCTGGGCAGTAGATTCAGGCCAATTCCATCCAGAGTTACACCTCTGACGATATCACCTCTTTTGTGAAGATACTGAATAAGATCATTTCCATTTCCAGACTTTGGAATATCTAGAGAAGTATCCCTATCATTCAAGCTTCTCACCTTCTGCATCCCCCCATCCCCCACCTTTTGCTCTCCTTGTTGCCTATTGGCCCCTTTATATCTCTCAACTGCTGTAGTCATTACTTGGAGCCCTATGCTATCCTAAAGTTTTGCTTAAACCTTACCTCCTATACTGCTTTTCACAAAGATGTTCTCAGGTCCTCACTACAGTTTGTATTACTATTATGGCACCTAATCCCATGTGCTTTGTAATGGAATTACCTGTGCTTTGTCTCTTCACTCACTAGATGCCATTATTCTCAGGGCTCAGTGACATATTAATCTTTGATCCGCCACTCTTATTATTCCTGATCTTACCAGTGTTTAATATTTAAAAATAAGTGACCATATTTGTTTATGTTCAACTTGAATAGTATATCATTGACTTTCACAATGGTACATCTGTGACCAAATACTGAAAAATGCCCCTGAGGTATTAGGACTGCATTAAGATTCTGGTACTAATGGAAGTCCACGTTTTTCTAATTCAAGGAAAGATCCTCTCGGCATATACACTCAGGGTCTTGATTGTTCTGTCAATCCAGGTTCTGATATCCAGGTTCTATCAAAGCTGTGGATCTTTCCTGTAAGTTCACAGTGAGTATGATGGAGACACCAAGAAAGCATGCTGGATATGGCCAAATGTCTGGTTATCTTCCAATAGCACTACCTTGTTTTTGAGGCAGTCCTGGCAGAAGAATTATGTACTTGGAGGTACATTACCCATAAAGGTTATTATGTACTTGGAGGTACATTACCCATAAAGGTTGATGTTCACAGTCAAAGGTAAAATATGCTGGGAAGTGGGAGCACATCTCAGTGCTAAGTCTATTCCGTCTCAGGAAAGCAGAGAATGTACCTAAGAATGTTATTTGGAGGATCCCTGGAGCCTTTCTAATTTGTATTTAAAATTTAAACTATTCATATACAACTGTGCTATAACTGTCGTTAACACTAAGTTGCAATCAATACACCATTCCAGTGTAAACTGAGACAAGGAAGTGCTCAGGGGTACTGCTTACCTAGTTCTTAACCATTGTGGATAAGATAATCTTGCTTTAAGGGTCGAAGTTATAGTGTCTGGCTTATAGTAAAATTTGTGTGTGTGTGTAAAAGAATGCACAGAGTTACCTGGCAATAATACAATAGATTAAAATGTGAGTCTTGTAAAATTCTGAATATCTTGTTTTTTCGATTACACTGCACTAAAGCATTATTTGAGGGGCATACGAGTAAAATCAACGTGTGTGTTTTGGGAATGTCAAATTATAAGAATGTTCAATAACTATTTGTTGAATGAATGGAAATTGGAAAAGGCTGCATCTGTCTTTCAGACACTGTCATTCTGTGAGCTTAACAAACAAGATCTCATTAATACCAAATCCATGGGAGCATGAGAAATGTGTAATGCTCTTAATTACTTATTAAGTGATTTATGTTTATTGAAAATTGGCTTGAAGGTACACTGAACATAATTCATAATATAGGATTTAGGTGAACCTAGATACCTGAGTCTTTTCTGTACTGAGAATGTGCTCATAGTTCAGTATTGGAATAGGGTGGTGGGAAGAGTGATATTTTATTTCTAGAAGAATTTACTGAGAAGAGGAGATGATGAGCTAGACTATAGAGATCTTTTTCTTATGCTCCTGTGCCTTTTAGGTTTGTGTGATTGTTCCATGCCTTCATTCTCCAGGCACACTTTGTACGTGTCTACAAGCAGATGAGAGAGAGCGAAGGCACTTAGGGGCTGATGGAGGCAAATGTGAATCCAGTTTTTTCCCTATTAACTCATGAGACCTGCTGGGTAGCAGCAGGCATTACCAGACATTTAATTGTGTGCTAGGTAAGGCTGGCACAACTCCAGCACCATGGTAGAGCAAGAATTACACTAATCAGCTGGGATATACTGCATATATTGATTAGAGTTGGATTTTGTTATGCAAAGAAAAAAATCCATATAAATAGTGGGAAAGTAATTGAGAGTAATTAAAAAGGCAGAGAGTTAATTCACCGTTCTTTAGATGAAAGGGCATTTTGATCCTTTGCTTCCATGCTGATTTCCAGGCAGGCTGGAGCAGTCTCCGGGGCTGAGTCTAAATGGTGTGATGCTGTTACCACTGAACTGGAAAGAGAGTCAATGGGCAGCTGTGTAGGTAAAGCACTGGTGATCGAGTCGCAGCAGTTCCTTCTGGGCGGCTCTTTGCTGTTGGAAGCCTTTTTGTTTGTTTGTTTGGGTCTGGGGGCTTTTCATTTCTTTTGGTTATTATTAATATTCCTGATGAGAGCTGAATTGGGACCCCAGTATCTTAGCGAACTCTGATGAGAACGTTAAACTACACTGGAATTATTTGGAATTCCAGCACGTTTTGCCATTGCTTCCTTCCTTGCCCCAACCGAGAAGGCTTTGTAGTCATTTGATGTCACAGAAAATATTTCACCTGTGAAATGATACCTGGAATAGGGTATTTATACACCCGTTCTTGCCCCTGGGCCCTTTTACTCATAGACAGTGTCTGCCACAAAATATTGCTTAATGAGTATATACTGAATGGATGAGCAAATGAGCTATTATATAGGTTTTGGATGCTGGAATGACTTAGCATCTTCTAAAGAAGTTACAGATATTGTTTAGTGGACTTTCAAGTATTATTATGATCTGAGATCCTGAACAACAAGTAGGAAAAGGGAAAAGAGGTTGGGAGACAAAAATGGCTAAGGTTTATTGAGAATATACTACATTAGGCTCTTTGCTTATGTGCTTTTGTTCTGGCATCAACTGTTTTCTAAGAGGTGGATGTTAGGATCATCATTTCACTGATTACAAAGATATGGGTAGGAAATGAACCTTAATTGGCAGGACTGGGATTTAAATTCACAGCTCTTGCTGACAACCAGGGCTTTTTGAATATAACCCACACAAATCCCCATACTGGAAGAGGAGGCTGCCCTCATGCTCTCAGAGCTTGGTGGTAGAGACTGAAGATAATGCATGAACATCAGTCAGAAATTTTTGATGGCCGAGTATTTTCCTCCAAAAATTTATGTGAATTTTACAGTCTACTCCATAATATGTTTGTTTAAATGTAAAGCAGTATTTTAAATTACTTAAGTAATTTATGGTTTAAATTACTTAAATTACTTAAGTACTTATATTTTTCCTCAGAATCTTTAATTAAAATTGACCCACCTAAAAGTTGCTCCAAGTGTGTCATCTGGGACACCTCTGGAATTTCCATGTGGAGAAAATCAAAGGTGGCAGTTTGGTTGGAAGAGACACTGATGGACCTATCTTGAAATTTTGTTTCTATAGCAAGTGTAGTTTTTTAGATAGCATGCCTATTTACTTAAATTACATGCTTTAGATTTGCAGTAGTCTGGGGCTGTCAGAGATGGGAAAGATGCTAGAACTCCTCATGATTCCAGTTAGTTTATCCAATAGCTTTAAGTACTGTTGATGTAACTGCTGTTCATTGAAATTGGAGAAGCAGGCCCAGTACCGTACTGCCCTGCATTATTTGAATAACGATAACTCCGGCAATGACAAATACTACACGTACGGTTAATTACAAAGGGATATTTTATTATCCAGGTTTTACTGTATGGATGATAATGTTTATGGAAGAAACTTGAGAAAAGGAGAATGTGGATAAAGAGTCAAAAACAACATTCACAAGATTCCTGCTGGACAGCAAGCATTGAATTGATATGAGAGTATTAAAAAGGAATTCTCGACAGTATTAATAATGGTTGTGCAGCTTGTACTGAACTTGCATTTGTTTAAAACTTTATCATTTACAATTTTTCGTTCATTTTTGCACTTGCCAATAACAACGAACATGGATAAGAGGATTACATATATTATCTCAATTATCTCCCAACTCTGAGGCAGGAATTATTATCTTTATTTCACAAATGAAGAAATCGAGGCACAGAGCCAAGGTGACATGGTTTAGAAGGTGTCTGAGTTAAGATTCTGACTCGGCTTTAACTTTACCACCTGTGCTCTTTACCCCTCTTCTAGACCAACACTTTTTCTCTTCTTGAGGAGTTCTGAGTTCCTGGCCTGTCCCTAGCCTTACTTATAGTTATAAGATCACTCTGTAGTGATCCTGTGAAGCATCCAGGCTTCTCCAGACTACAGTATCCCTGCAAACTCCTGCCAGGGCATGACAACTCTCGTTTGCTTTTCTAAAACTTAAGTATGCACCTAGGTTAGTAGGAAGCAAATTGAGTGCCTCCAGAGAATCTTGAAAATGACTTTGACCGTCCAGGCTAGTCTGATAACAAAAGGAAATGGAAAAGTTATGCAATGCCTAATAAATGTGGCAAATGAGTCATTTACCACCTACTGGAACTAACTTCAGAATTTTGGGGATGTTCTGAGTTTGTGTCATATTACTCCTGAGAGTGGGAAGCTAGAGTCTGAGTGAGTGACTTGTCATGCAGTTTTCCATGGCCAGGCTTGCACAAAACGGATTGAATCAAGAAGCTGGAAATCTGCTATTTTCTGATTTGGGCTTCTCAGCTGAATGTAAATAAAAAGATGGAAGATACAATGTAGAAAATTGCATTAGCTTGATTAGGGGTCTTATCTGCATAAAAAAGTCTTTGAATCACAATTACCCTCTGGCTTTGGACCCTGGTTTCTTGCCTTTTCTATTGTCAGGTCCAAGGTCATTATTAAAAGACTTCCTGTTTCGTGGAAGAAGACTTAATGAAATATTAATTTCATTGCCCCAAGTAGATTCATATGGTCTGGTGAATAACTTGAGGCTCTGTCAGAATCAAAAGTAATAGAGTTATTTTTTATGCCTTTGGAAAGGTGGTTCAGGAATTTGAGTTATAGGCAGCTAAAACTGAACTTTCATTTTGCCTGTCTTTATGACAGAAATGAGTAAAAATCTTTATGTTCTTTGGTAATTACTGTAGTGAACAAGCATAACTGAGTAAGTTACATGTTTAAGGAATCATGGAGCAGGATTTTTGGTTTTGTTTTCATTTAATTGCACTGTGACTAGGTTTGAATTTGATACATGACTCTGGGAGAGAAATGAACTTGTGACATTTGAAGCTTGGAAGTATTTTTCTTTTCTTTTTTTTAAAACATAGGTAGAGCTGGAGTATTCAAGATTTTGTTGAATGCCCTTTCAGTTTGTAACTGCTTAAACACAAAAGCTTGACTTCAGTGCTGTTTTTGCATTGTTCTTTTGCAGCCGTGGCTTTATGTGTAATGTAATCCAATGCATTAAAAAGTATTATTCCTCAACGGTGAAGAAAAAGCCCTCATCTACCTTAGTAGTGAGTGGCTAATGATAATAATACTTGCAAGCATAATTTCATGAAACAAAATAAGACAAAACAAAAACAAACCCCAAACTGTAATTGAGGGTTTTTGCATCATTACAGGCAGCAGCCTCAGGCAGTAACAGATATACTTTGAGACAGTTTGGCTAATTTTATTGACATATTGTTTTGTCTGTTGTGAGTAGACATGCATTATTCTTGGCCCTAGTAACATATATCAGTTGACAAAAGCCAGGAACTTGCTTACCTAGTCTCACTTTGGAAATATCCTTGAAAGTTATTATTTTATTGTTCTTTTCAGCTGGTTTTGTTCACAGAGTGACTCAGTAGCTCTACGCATAGCTGTTTTTCAGACTATTTTATAATCCGTACTGTACCCCCTTCTTGCCCCTCCCCCCAGCCCTGCTTTGCTAGAATCATTTCTGTTTTACTTTAAAAAGCAGTTTGCTTAACGTCACAACAAAATAAAGCATGGATTAGAAACAGCATTGCAGTTTCAGACTTAATGCCTTTGTGACATCTCATTGCTATGCAAATGAGATTCAAGGAGGTCATCCCTTTAGCAGTTGCTCCAGCCCTGCTATCTACTTGATATTCGATGGCCAAACTTGCTAAGCATTCATTACTGAGCTAGCCTATGTGTTTAACTCTTTGTTGGCTTTGAACCTGCTATTTGAGGCTGTTGAACTTAACAGCTCCTTTTTTTGGGCATTTCATTTCAGGGACCTTCATGCCTCCTCTGCTTCTCAGCACTAAGGTTTTCTTAGGAAACCCATTACTCATATTTTCAAGATACACTTGTTTGTATGCCAAGACAGTAGTGGGAAAGCTTATTTGTGATGTGTTTCCTTGCCGTCTCAAGTATTTTTATCATTGCTAAATACTTTATTTTTAGATACATGTTTTATTCACTTGCATCTGTGATAAGTTCATGCAGATATTTCATAGAAAAATGTGTGTCTGTGCTGGTAAATGTTCATGTAATATTTTAAAATTAATTGTCTGCAATTCAAATTTGATTTCATCTGATTTAACAGATGTGTTAATAGTAAGTAGTTACTGAAGGTGGTGGAATCTGATTTTAATTCAATAAGAACCAACTACTTTTAATGAGTATAGATTATTGCTGATGTTTTATTTGCTTAAAGGGTGTTTTTAATTCACTAATACGATGGGTTTTTTTTTTAAATATGATTATAAAAGTATGATTCATTTCTCTTAATTCCAGTTTTGAATGAGCCTTTTGCAGTTTGAGCAACTGGCCATATTTTAAATGGTTAACTCATTAAGCAGTTATCTAGTTAGTGATTATTTTAGTACAGTGGATTTTTTTTTTACATACTTAGAGATACAGAGCTGTCTAGACACCGACTTTGTTCTGAGATTTTGACTAAAATAACTACTAATTCAAAGAAATTGTACCTTACACTTGGTATTAGAAGGCTGGGGAACTGTGAAGAATGTACATCTTACACAGCAGTCTCCTACACATTTAGAATTAGATGGTACCATTGATGGGAGTGGCAGTTTGAGCAACCTTGTGTTTAAAATTCTAAAATAAGATTTTGACTCTCTTCAAGGATTAAGAAGGCATTTCTGGATTATGGTATTGAATCAAATACAGATTTTTTTTTTTGAAAGATGGTCCTTCGTCCTTTTGTAAACCAGAAACTTTCTAAAAGTATCTTATCTGACTGCTTACTGGTGTGAAGTACTGCTCAGACATCTGATAATGACAAGTTATATTGAATTTTGCTGAGAGAGGCATTATGTCTTCATGATTTTGATCAAGGACAGTAGAAAACTACTAGTAGTTAAAATAGGGTAACTATTGAAGGGCCAGTTAAATGCAACTTCGAAATGAAAGCTTAGAAGCTGAATTTTATGTAGTTCCCCACCTCCTCTTCTGTTCTTTCTTGGCTCATAAATATCCATGGGGCTCTTTTATGCTGTGGCATCTTGTGGGTTGCTGGGACAGTCAAGGAAATAAAAATAACACTGTTCTTGACCTCAGAGAACTTAAGGTATGCAGATGAGATAAGGCCTACAGGTAAACACCAAAGAATAAGTGGTATTGCAACAGTGGTTGTGTTCTGCTGGTTCTGACATGTAAGTGTCCTCTCTGAATTCACCAGAGAATTGGTTTCCCATCTGAACTTATGGTCACCTCTGAAAGCAGGACTCTCCTTTCAATGCTGGCACATCCTAATATAGGAGCTGAGGGTGGCTTATTACTCAATAATTACCACTTGAAGAGTCAAGTTTCTCAGCTTGATGCTCCTGATCTGTCCTGGCCAAGTCCTTTATTTATTTAAGAAATGATTAGAAGGAAATTTTATTTAGCAGATGTGTTCCTGGAAAGAGAATGTGGAATCTTTGGAAGTGGTTTGTTTGTTTGTTTGTTTGTTTTGTGGTGAAATCTTTTCACTTAAAGTATCTCTACAGGTTATTCTTTTGTAAAGAAACACATATAATTTATGAGTTGTGAATTTGAAGTGACTAAAACAGTGCTAGAAATTTAAAATCAGGGGATCATTGTATTCAATTTGCAGATTATCCTGGTGCCTGGCGGTTGCCTCTCTCTATTACCTTCCTTTTCCAGCTAAACCAGATGTTGCGTGCCATACCTGTAGAATTGAAATCAACCAATATTGATTAAGATGAAAAGAGGAGAAAAGTTAAAGAGTACGTATTAGCTAAAATGAGATAAGGTCTGAATTTCATTTGTCTCTGCTGTCATTGTTTCCATTACCCCAGATGATTCAGTGCAATGTGTTCAAGCGTGGGTGAATTATAATAGCAGTAAGTTTTCTTTTGGGGCTTTTGGAGAAAGTTTTAAAAATGAGTTTGCTCAGAGTTAGATGGAAATTTTTTTTCCCAGAAGTTTTGATAAGAAAAAATGGCCCTGCTCTGTGTTTTAGGAAATTGCCTTTTTTCCCCCCCTCTAAACAGAAAACTGTCAGAAAATCTTTTAAAAAAATTAGTAGGTCAGACATTTTGCATTTTACCCAGTTCATTGTTTTAGAAATCTACCTTCTTGTTACAAAGGGTGCTGGTTAATAAATGCTTTACATTCACTGTTGTCATTAGTGTTTGCAAACGCAATGTTAAAGAGTTCTACCTGGATCCTTGGCCCACTAATAGGGTAAAATGCTACCAGATGAGCCACAGTGCTTTGGTTTGTGGTCTAGAGTCTGAATCGTAAGCCAAGGACTTAATTTTAGATCCAGATTCTAAACCATGAACTTTTCACTGGATATCATTTTTAAACAATGGAACCAATCTTTATTAAAATATCTTAAAATAGTAAGCTTCAACTATGTTGCTGCTCATTATGTATAATGATTGATAAAGATCAAAGTTAAAAGAAATGAGCATCCAAGTATATTTAATGTCTTTCTTATGATTTCATTATGATTCATATCGCAATCCTTTTCTTATGTACACACTTGATTAGAATGCTCCTTTCAGCCTTTACCACTTTTTCATCAGCTCTAAGGTCAGAGCCTTTTTTGGGTATTTAGAAGAGGCTTTTGAAGTAGCTTACCCTATAAGACTTGCAGCTATTAAACTGACATAGAAAGAAGGGAGGAAGATTTTTGAAATGTGACATTTCGAGGTGATTATATTGTTTTGTACTGTGTTTATATCATAGGCTCCCCAAATGAACTCCATGCTGCTTTTGGGTAAAAACCCTTTCACGTTCACTTTGTAGCTGTGCATGGGATTGTTAGATCGAGTAAATAAAAACACAGATCTCCAGTTAAATTTGAATTTCAGATAAACAGCAAATAATTCCTTACTAAAATATGTTCCAAATGTTGCATGAAATATATATTTTATGTGGCAGTATGACTCCTGTACAAATTACAGCTTATCCTACAGAGAGTGCTGAGAAAGGGTTTGTTGGGTGACTGAATGAGCTTTCAAGTGGAACTGTCTGGTAGTTAGTTGAAAATACTGATTTAGAACACAGTAGAGCTAGATGTAAGAGTCACCGTCATTTGCATGGAAGGTACCTGAAGCCCTGGAGATTGTCTGGGATCATTGTGTAGATGACGATTGGTTCTCAAACTGTAGTGAGCATCAGAATCACCTGTGAAACATATTCCTGTGCCCCACTCTGTAATGTCTGACTCAGTAGGCTTGAGGTGGGACTCAAGGACTGTATTTCTAACAATTTCTCGGGTAATGCCAGTGCTGCTGGTCTGAGACCAGACTTTGGGGGCCACTGTAGACACTATAGAGAGGGATTGGCAAACGTTTTCTGGAAAGGGCGGGATAGTAAATATTTTAGGCTTTGTAATGTCTCTGTCACAACCACCCAACTCTGCCTTTGTAGTTTGAGAAAAGCCATAGATAATATGTAAATGAAGGAGCATGGCTATGTTTCAATAAAATTTTATTTACAAAACCAGGCGACCGGCCCAATTTGTCCCATGGTGGCTGCCATAGTTTGTAGCCACTGCTCTAAAGTGGAAAAAAAAAAAAAAAAAGAGTCAAGGACATCCAGGTTTAAGAATTGGGCCGACAAAGATGAACCAGAGAAAGAACAATCTGAGCAATGGGGGAAGATAAAGAGGAAGAGAGTATCCCCCAAGCCAAGGAATCAGAGATTTTCAAGAATGAAAGCATGAGTCACTCTCATCAACAGTCACAGGGCAATTAAAGATGCAGAGATGGATGAATGCTGAAAGAAGCCCTTGGACTTGGCAGTTAGGATGTATTGACTGACCGTTGACTGAGTGGTTTGAACAGAGTTGTGAGGAGGGATGCCTGCCAGATGGCAATGGGCTGAAGTAAAGGAAGAGGTGGAGGCAGCAAATTTTGAATACTCTTTCAAGAAGTTTGGCAGTGAAGGAAAGGAGGGAGTTTGGGGCTGAAGCTTAAGGAGAAAGTTGGGTTCAGGAATTTTTTTTATGAGGCCAAGAGGAAAACAAATATGTTTATAGGCAAAGAGGAAAGGACCAGTAGAAACAGGAGCCTGGGCCACAAACACATTGTCTCCTAAGAAAGTGGTACCCCACAAGCTGTGTAGCATGTACTGAAAAGGGAGCAGATAAAAATACAGAGAAGGAGAGAGAAATAATGAAGAAAAGTTCTCAAAAGAAACAGGATGGGAAGATAGTAAGAGAGTCTGCAGGGGCTGCACCTTGCACTGGAGAAGGGGAAGTAATTCCTTTAACACAAGAGTGGGTGAGGATCACATCACTCCGATTCAGACGAAGGAAGCAAGGAGGTTCCCAGCTGATTGTCTCTGTTTCCTTCGAAAAGTTGGAAGCTGGGTTAGAGTGAAGAGATTGTGGAAAAAGTTGGGATTTTAAGGAAATCAGTGAAGGTTTGGAGTAGGAAATGAGGCGGAGAGTACACCAAAGATAAGTAGTATCAAGTGTTCCAGGCAGCACTGAGGGTTCTACTGGGGTTGGAGCTCATTTATTGCATGCACATTACTCTTGTTGTATGGAACTTCCCTGTGGTTCTTAGCAGCCTGTAACTGTTAGAAACAAAACAGATGGAAGAGTTGCTCAGAATTGCAGGTAGTCAAGAGATAATGAGTCAGAAAGACATCAAGTCATAGAATTTCAGATGCTTGTAAATGGGACTATTAAGGAATATTAAGCAGATTATATTAAGAAATATGAAGTGGAGAAGGAGATGAACCAAGACTGGTACAATGATCACAAGTTTAAGTCTTGGTGAAGAGGAAGAACAGGTTTGGAGGGAGGCAGAAGGGAATTGGAGAGGGCTGAAAATTATTAGAGACGTTGGAATTTCTTAGTGATGTCAGATATGTGGCAATTCTAAGGAATGACAAAGGCCTGGGGTACGGCTGTGGAATTAGGCTCTGAAGTAGAGTTGAGAGGAGTCTTGTCAGAAATTGAGATGAGTGTGTTGTGTAGTTAGGGTACACCTTGAAGTCACATGATAGCAAGAGAAAAGAAAGCGCTTGCCACAGCAGGGAGACCTTATCCTCTACCTGCCTTACCCTTTGTTCCTGGCTGAGCCTTAAAACCATCTTTTCTTTTGAGTTTTGTGGCCCCCCTGTCCAATCCTTGCTCATTTTTGTCTGCCTTTGTCCTTGCCAGGTGTGACGTACCTCTTCTGTGACCAATGAAGCAATTCAGCACACATTTTCGCTCTCACTTTCCTCATTTCTTCCCCCTGGCAAAAGCATGAAGAAAGATTACAGATACATAGGTATCTCTCTATTGGTAACTTGAACTCTGTGATTATCCTTTCCTAATCAGACTGGAGTCATTTTCCAGTTATAAAAGAGAGATCAAGTCTTCCTCCCTACCAAGCATTATTAGCCGTTAGGCACTGCTGAACATTCTCTGGTAACTTCAAGTCTGTATTAGCCGACTTCTTTGAGGAAGCCTATCTGTTTTTAAATATTTGGACTCACATGTCTTTCATATTCAATCTTCTGTTTGAGATTACTTTCTAAAAGCTGGATTCTTTCCTATTAAAAAATGAAAGCTCATGTACATAAAAATTTAATAAATTAAACAAGAATAAAATTTAAATGAAAATTTGAGAAGAGTTTCAAACAAATGCTTAAAATGGATTGCTGATAGAGGATCCATGCTTCAAAAGAAATATCTCCCCATTGCCCTAATCCTTCCTTTCTTCCTTCTCTTTCTTACTATACAACCATTTTCTTTCATCTAAAGAAAAGAGGACTATGTTTTAAATTTGCCTTTGTCTTTGAAGCTTTTTTTCTACAGGGGTGCCTTGATTTATATCTCCTACTCTCAAGTATCAGTTGAAAAATCAAGAGAAAATGAATTGAAAGAGTATCAATTTTTAGTTTTTGAATCAACATCTCACACTGGGTTTCGTATCTCATGCAGACAGTATTACCCTCTGCATATTTTTCTCCAGTTTGGAATTGCCAAAGGAAAGATATAAATATGAAAGGTAATGAATGTTGGAGAAAGATTATTAGAATAGTTCTATGAATACCTTATCTGTTTTGCTGGAATGTATAAAAGTTTGTCCTTTGACTAAATCTGTTCTGAAAATTTTACTGTGTATTTGACATCCATCATTATATTTAGAACCAAAATGTCAAAAACTATTTTAAAAATTTATTTTAAAAATCTATAGACCCCAACTTAGTTTATATATATTGTCATTATGGAAAATAATAGGTATTAGAAAAAGAAAAAACCGATAGGGACAGAACTTGGCAGTCAAACATAAGATCTCAAAACTTACTACATTGACGATGATATTTCTGCATACATTTTGAAAAGGCGTATAGTTTGGTGTTTAAATAACCTGTACATAGGCAATTTTTAAAGGGCAGGATAAATTCTAATAACATAGCTTACATTAGTGATCATGGAAGGATATAAGAATCATGGACCATTGGACTGGAAGAAACTTTTAGAGTGAATCTGATTTAGTCTTTTTTTTTTTTTTTTTTTTAAACGGAGTGAGGTTCAGAGAAGGCTAATGAATTGCCTGGGATCACATAACTAATTAGGGACTTGGTGAGGGGTTAGAATGCGATATTATAAAATCTGAATTTTGTGCTCCGTCACGAATTGGCCATCTTATTTTTAAGCACTTGCATTTTCAGCATTTAATGTTCAATTTCAAGGTTGTAGTGGGTGTTTTGAAAGACTTATTTGTGGTTTAAAAGTAAGTTAACATACTAGTTACATTTTGCTCAGGCAATATGGGAACATTTTGACAGCTGTGTCATTCTGGAAACAAACATTATCACCTCAGATGAACTTGCAGGAGTAATTGAGATGAAAAATGATAATCAGGAGGAGGAATGAGAGATTATAACAAGGCAGCCTGTGTTTGTAAGTACAGACCCACCACCTGTTGACTTAGGAGAAGTGAAAATGCAGAGGCACATGCAATCTGAAATGTCTCTCACTCATCAATCTGTGTTTATCAGAATTGGAGGTCTTAGTAAGTGAACTGAATGCTTTCAATCCAGGCATGTCAGTAATTGCCATCGACCAAGCGTTCTGTCACACCTGTCTGCTTTTCTTTCTTTTTCTCTTTACTTCATTACATATTGATTGACTTCTTGGGTTTTACAAGTTCATAAATCACCTTCTTTTAAGAGGCTTCTTGGCTTTTGTGTGTGTAGACTGAGAGTACTGGAAAAGATTGATACACGAATCACAGTAACAAAGAACTTCATCTTCCTTCCTTCAGTTTCATATGTGAGAGTGAAGCATCAAAAGATAGTGTCATTATGATGAAACAGATTTAAAGGCAGTGCAAACACCTCATAAAAACCCACGGCGCTAGCAGGCAGTCCTTGGTTTGATGTAAGCGCTTGTGTTGCACACATGGAAGTCATTGGAGAGAGCTGGAGAGACTTTACAACGAAGAAGAGAATTTAATATTAATTACATAATGAGATGCCACCCTTGCAAATAATGACAGCTATTTTATTACCTGATTGCAAATCTGTAATCTTGGTGCAGCATAGAATAGATTTTCAACTGTCTTAGAGGGTTACATTTTATATTCCCTGCAGTAAAATATTAGTTGAGTTGATACCTATGATTTCTTCTGCTTCTAAAATTTTCTGAATGCATTAAACCTTAGGAATTGAAGTTTTATTATTATGGTGAAAAAAGTCTCATTGTTCTTTCTGCTGTGGACATTTTTAATTCCTGTTTTATGGAGGATGAATCCTAAAACATTGATTTCTTATAGTTTCTAGATACGAACTGCTGTATAGACTTTGCAAAGATTTTTTTCTATTGTTAGCATCTAAGTGGTTTTTATTATAATATAAACCAGTTATATGACATTTTAAATTCTTGTTTTATAGATGAATCCTAAAACATTCATTTTTTTTCCTGTTTACAAACTGGTGTATGAACATTGAAGAGATGGTTTTCTATTTTTAGCATCTAAGTGTTTTCTATTATAATATAAACCAGTTATATGGGACGTTTTTATGGAAAGGCCTGTGCAACCGCAGGTTGTACCATATTAATGCCTATTGTCCTCTTAAATAATAAGTAAGTCAACTCTGTAGGTTGGTAATCCAGTATTAGCAACAAAAAAATATCATAGTCCAGGCAGTCTTTAACAACTGATTTAATTTGGAGATATTCAGTCATTCCTGTCTGAATTAATTTAATTTCTGACAGCCAGTTTAATACTTCAAAAGGGAAAAAGAAAGCAAAACTGCATTTGAGGATGTCTGTAATTAATTGAGCTGACTTCTGAAGAACTGCAGACTGCTAAACCCTTGCATGTGAGAAGTGGCTTATTCTGAAGGGACAGTGCTTTGAAAGAGCAAAACAACTGAGGCTTGAGAAGAGAGTCTCTGAACCAGTTTCCACTTCAGTGATTCAGAGCCATTGCTTATGTTTTTTTCTGTGAGGATGAGGCAGGAAGAGGGCAGAAAATGTTCTGGGAGTAGCTGTCATTTCTTAAGGGAGTTTGCAAACAGAATTTACAGGCATCAGTATGTCTTTTACACTAGTTTAATAAAGTGACATTAACTCTCACAACGTTGCATCAGAAAGTCAAATCAATGAAGTGATGTGATGAAGATCGCCATATTTACTGTGGATCAGTTTCTACAGTACATGTGGTGGTTTCTTGAGACAGTTTTAGTAAACATACAGATCCAGAGAAATTCTCTTTAAACCAGAATCCAGAAGCCCACATGAAATAAATTTCAAGTGCTTTGGTAATAATATGCATCACTATTTATTGAAAGCTAATACTGTGCCAAGTACTGTATAGATCATCTTGCAGAAGCTTTCTTGCCTCTAAAATAGGTACTGCCCTTCATGTTTATGTGAGGAACCTGACGCTGAGGGAGACTAACTTGTTGATGATTCCACATATGATAGCAATGGAACCAAACAAAGTATGTTGGAGATCATAGATTTTTTTCTAAAAATTATGGTATGTATATGTTATGTTATACTAATTGAATTCATCTAAATATTTGTCTTAATTTCTTTAGGAACATTTATTTAGACAAAAAAACAGGTACTTAAATCTTAAAACTAAGTTACTGAAATAAAGTTACCTCATGATGATCTGACTGTAAATTTTCCACAACCAGGTATTTCTCTTATGCTCGGTTTTTTTTTTTTTTAACCTCTTCTCCAGAAACGTGCTTAAGGATATTTTAGTATTAATCAAAGTTGAAATCTTTTTAAAAAAATAAATCTGCTTGGTAAAGGCCCACAAATTATATTTCTTAATTATAAGTGACTTTTTCGTTAATTCATTGAATTAACAAGAAATTCGAGTGCCTATGTTGTGTCACCCCTTTGAAGCTGCCAGGGATACATGAGGGACATGACAGGCAAGGTCCTGCTGTCATACTTATGGTTTTTGGAGAAAGATAAATAATAAACAAGTTCTGATTTGCTTTTATCTACTTTCGAATTACCCATGATCTAGAAAGACCCTATGAACATACTGATGTGTTGAAAGTGCCATTAGTTTACTTGGAAAATCGTATCTTTCCTCTGTTTTCCTGTAAGAAACTAGACAGTAAAACACCGGTTACTTTAAAAAAAATTATATATATAAAATTTCCATCCCTCTACCCTCACCCCTTTGGCGACTATCAATTTATTCTCTGTATCTGCGGGTCTGTGTCTATTTCTATTTTGTTTATTCGTTAGTTTTTAGTTTTTTGTTTTTAGATTCCACATAAATGAAGTTATGTGGAATTTATCTTTCTCTGACTTATTTCACATAGCATAATACGCTCTAGGTCTATCCATGTTGTCTCAAATAGCAAGATTTCATTCTCTTTTATTGCTGAAATCTGAATCAAAGGAGTGGTAAACATTAAAAAATAAATTAAAATGTGATTAAGTTATCTGGGGTTATATGTTACTTCATTTTCAACAATTATTTTATGAAATATCAATGCTTTGAGCACCTTGAACTGGTCAGAAATGTGTAAAGGGATAAAAAGCCACTTGATTGGATGGACCTTTTGGAGAGGCTCTGGGGCATCAAGAACCACACATTTGAGGAGAGCCATGATGTGTCAGAGGGAAGAATATAGAAAATAATTTTAGCATCTTTGCCTAAGATCAGCCTTTTGCACAATCCTTGGAATTTACAGCTCTTTTACTAAGTCATGTGTCTGTGTCAGTGCTTGGTCAGTGAAATGGAATCAAATGGAATGAAGTCCTTTAGGCTTTTCTGCCTTTTGTGACCATCTCAGCCATCGGTATTGCCCCAAAAGTGATATGGTTAAATAGCTACAGAGCTAGGACTAGAAATTTTGACCATTTCTCAGGAATCCTGTGCTTATGGTTCTTCTTTGAGGTGACATCAACCAGAGGACATCTTTCCTCTAAATCATGTCACCTGCGAACCTTGCTTGGCTGCGAACACCGCATTGGAACCATGTATCCTTTCTACTGATGTTTCTTCGCCCTGTCCACCTTAGTCTCTAACAGTCATGTGCTAGTGTGAAAGTTTTTTCCTGAGCTGTGGTTCCCAAACCTAGTTGTGCATCATCGTCAGGGGAGCTCTAAAATACAGATTCCCAGTTTCCTCTGACTTAGCCACTTCATACTTAATACTTGGCAAAGAACAAGCAAATAAGAACTGGTAAACATTCCTCCAATAGCAGTGAGTCATTATTTCTCTGAACCTTCACCAGCGAAACTGATGGAAAGGCATTTCTTCATCAACTCCCCTCCTTTCCTCCTGGCCTTAGAACTCTGGAGTAAGTTGCAAATATTCCATGTTGCTTTTCCCAGGGGACTCAACTATCACTCTGAGATCAGCAGTCAAGCCTAAGTACCTCCTGCTCCTAAAATTATTGCCATACTTTCTTACTACTACTGCCTTTTTGCCTGAAACAAGCAATGTTTTGCAGGAGTTTGGGTGTATTGAGTAGACTCATTCACTTTTTCCCCATTGCCCAGGGAGCAGCCTCTCCAGTGTATTTTTCATGATCTTTGTGCAGTGGTCGGAGGCCGTGGGCAGGACCCTCCCAAGTTTGGCCAAGTTTTTTGTTGTAATGCTGAAGCTGATTCCCTATTCCATGTTGCTGACTGAATCAGGGTAGTATGTCCTTTCAGAGGGAGCAACATTGATCTGCCAAGCCATAGTAGGGCTATTTCCCTTTCTCCTATTCCTACCTCCTGGGTGGTTTCTACTTCCTTCCATGCATTTCAAATTTGTTCCCTCTTCTTTTTGGGAGGGCTCTCTTTAGTTCATCTGTCATCCCCTTAGTATATGTAAACATCATTTAAAATGCTAACTTCATAGTTAAAAGTATTGCCCTTTGTTTTTATGTGTTCTTATTGCTTATTTCCTTGGTTTCTGCTCTGAGTTTTTCCCCTGTGGAATGGGACTTGGTGCTTTCATTTACCAAAAGTACCGAGGACTTATTTATTGGCTTTTTGTAAAGGAAACCAACTGGAAAGCTTAAGGATAATTATTCAGTACTTGGGATTTATAGAGAGCATTTCTTCACAGTAACTCAGGTTTCTTTTAATGTGAAATAATACCCTTCTTAGACAAAATTATAACCACAATTTAGCCATATTTTTCTTCTCAGTACTTTTTAACAGGTAGCTTTTAAGAAAGTCAGCCTCTGTGAAGGATTTGTTTACTGCACAAACATCCAAGGTAAGTGGTCTAGGCTGACAGCAGATTCAATGAGTTATAGACTCTCATGTGGGAAAGGATTTAGAAAAGATTTCCAGTCTTCTATTATTGATGAATTCTGGACTAAAAAGATCACATCGTGAATTCCTAGATTGCTCTGAGATTTAATTCATTTGCATTGGGATACTTGAACTAATTCAGATCAGGTATCAGTAGTTCTGTAACCTTTTAAAGCTTCCTTTCTGGACACTGAAATCCTTCATGGAAGCTCCACATTTGAAATAGATAAAAGTGAAGTCTCTCTGGTCACAGGGGAAGAGAGCTCCATATTTTTGTGGGCTCTGGATTATGGGTAATTATATTATATCCTCCTTTCTATCTGGTATGTGTACTTCATGCTGAGAGATGGAAGATGGAGGCAAAGTAGAAATCCAGCAAATCTACTTTTTTCCCTATCATCTGTGAAAACTATACTGCCTCTTCTCAAACACTTGTTAGCCGAAGATTCTTTTGATGAATCCGATTTATGTATACATTCCTGTTACATTAAGATTAGAGATAAGTTCCGTTTAGAAATAACTCTAAGAATAGTATTTATATTTTATTTTCACATTGAAAACCAGTCAGATTTGCTTGAGCCTCAAAGAGTGTGTTTATGTAAAATTAAATTAATGCTGGCAGTGAGCTGCACTTTTCTTTTTTTTCCTAAATGGGAAACGGGTTGAAGAAAATTATCAATTGGCTGAAAAATTCCACTGGGCAGGAATCAAGAATCCAAATATTGTAGAAACAAATCCACTGGCCACTTTGCCTTTAGATGCTGTGGCTAAAGTTAACCCTGGCCTGTGGCCCCATGAGCATCATCAGAAATCTGTGTTGCCTGGTCTTCCAGACCAGGATGGGTCCCTCTGCTGGATCCCTTTACAGGGTCTTCCCTCGTCTTGTAGCAATAATACTGACTTTAATTAATTACTTGTAAGATTTTTAATTTTAGAGTTTTCTTTGGTAAATTTTATTTAATTATTTGGATAATTTTTAACTATAGGGATTTTAAAATAAAACTCTCATTTGCTTATAAACACCTTGTGGGCAGATACCACGTTTGACTCTTCATTATTGGATCCTCATTACCTAGCACAGTCCTTGCAATGTAGTAGAGACTCAATAAGAAAAAGCATGTTAGATGAATGAATAAATGAATGCTGAAGCAGTCAGATTTTACAGTTTTATCGTTGAAGAGGAGCTGTTGTGGGTACTTTGAATATCAAGGAGGTAGTCTGTTGGAGTAGTTAAGAACATGCTGCTCTGCATTGAGCCTGGCTTTGCCACTCTTCAGCTCTTAGGATGTAGGGAATTTATTTAAGCTTTCTGTGCTTTAATGTTCTCTGTAAACAGATGATAATAATGGTACCTACCCTATAGAATCTTACGACTATGAATTGGGGATCTGGCACATAGTGAAGGCTCAGCATGAGGAGCACAGGAAGTATGAAAGAACCTGCTCTAAGACTAAGTAAAGGAGCAGATCTGCTGCCATATATTTTTCAGACTGTCACTAATTAGAAACAGGGCCTTTACTCTGACAAAGGTGTCAGGAGTAGGTGCAACTGGAGAAGGCATTGCCCAAGTAATTGAAATGTACAGGTGACATCTACCCTATTACAGCAGAGAAAATCAAGTAAAACTAGAACATTTAGTCTGATGCAAATGCCTTGAAATTTTGTGAAAAACTGATACACAAAATTTAAAAAAAAAATCTCTCTTTCTTACCTGGATGTTGCAGTGTGATAATGGATAATTGTTACTAAGCCTAAATGACACCGAGTACCCTTTTTTGTTTCACCTTTTCCTGGTTCCACTTTGAAAGAGTTTGGCATCCATCTGTTGGCATGGCAAATAGATCCTTTTCTGAGTTACTCTCACCATAGCTGTCCCAAGCAGGGTGAGGCGTCTGGCGAGACCACCCTGGGAAGAGAGCACATTTAGTTCACACACACTGTTAAACTGCTCATGGTTTCCCTCAGCAACAGAGGGAATGTTTTAAATGTTTGGAATTTATAGTCAAGGAGTTTCCAAGTGAGCAAGTTTATATATGACTCATTTGTAAAGTTCATAGAACACTGTAGGTCATAAGATAAAAGCTGACCTCCAAATTTAATATTGTTAATATTATAAACCAGGAGATAAGTAAATAAAAAGGAGATAGAGAATTAGAAAACTAAAGTGCAAAACCAAAAGAAATCCAGACGTTATTTGGCACGTGTGAAATCAGGCCATTTCTAACTGTAAGGAACTGTGGTTCTGTTAGGTTTAATAGTAATTTAAGTGCTTTTATTAATGTTAACATTTACTATGGCTTTACTCTGGGCCACAGGATGTTTTTTGCTATATGTTTTATATGCGTTGTGTCAAGATCATCTTAGTTCCACGACGTAGGTATTTTATGCCCATTTTACATTTGAGAAACAGATTTAGAGACATCACTTAATTTGTCTGTGATTATATAGCAATTGAGCTGTAGAGACAGGATTGGAACCCAGGTCAGCCCTGATCCCACCATTATACTCTTGACCACAGTTGGGCTGTAAATTATATCATCTCAGCCCTTGGGAAACTTGCATACTGTAACACTAACAACAGATCCTAGGTTGGTGAGCAAACCTTGCTCCTTTCCCTTACTAATGTTCTGAGAGTTCTAGAAGTTGATAGCCTGCTTTTGACCATTCTGGTGTCGAAGAAGAATCCCAAATAAAAATGTGTGCCCTAGCTCAGAAGTTGTCACTCCTGAGGATGACAATACCAAAAAAAAACCCCACATTTCCATGAGGTGAGTCTTGCTAAGGGAGAACAACTATGGTGAGATTAACTCAGAAATTCATAAAAACCTGATGTCGTCTTTTCCATTTATGCCTAGGATTGTTTTGTCCCCTTGCAAAAGGCAGAGATCCTGGTTTCCATAGCTGTTTGCAATTTCAGTTCAGGTCTCGTTATAAAGTTTACATTTAAAACTTTGCAGTGGTACCAGGTTCAGGCTAAATTTGAAAGTAGCTGTGGGGGAGACAACTTTAACATTTCCCCAGGGAAGTGGACTGGAAAATTGCTGCAGAGTGAACTGTAGGGAACAATCTTGAATTGGTCTCTCGGGTTGGACATAATTACCTAATGGATTTTCCATCTTTCAAAATTTTAGGAAGGAAAAATTGCCTTTAAAAAAAATAACCAAAAACGTGAAACCAGTAACCTCTTCCATTTTTCTTCAGGACTATGAACTCCTGTCCTCTTGTGTAGCCTCTGAGAGTGGT
>NW_011888865.1:6468866-6470243 GCF_000151845.1 Pteropus vampyrus
ATTTTTCCATAGATTCTAAAGGTATTTGTTGAGTGCTGTTTGCATACCAGGGTTTCCTGGTCGGAGGGGCCATTTACATAATCAGTGTTTACCCAGAACACTCCCCACACTCCATCCTCATCTTGCTTGGCAATTAAATCTGGAACCAGAGACATTAAAGCCAGTTTCCCGCACTCTGGACACATCCCAATACCATTTCTATTTTATTGTGTATTTTTATTCAGGTTGCCGCAGGATGACAAAGTATTTACTTGCTCTCCTACTTTTCTTACTTTTACTATTGGCTGATGTGTGTAAAACACATGTTTGGCTTGGAGAATAAATATGCTTCAAGAGAGGGAGCCAGCCTCTGTGATCCCAAATACATTCATTGAAACAGCAAGTGTGAGTGCTTGCTGTGTGCCTAATGTTGTGTTAAGGCTGAAGTAGACCCATAAGTGAAGCAAACACCGTCTCACCGCTTTCTTAATTGGGAGAAGTAAGTCATTTATAGAAGAAATGAAATTACCAGATATATATGGAACCAGTGCTAAGGGATCAAAATGCTACAGAATTCAAACGAGAGATTTCACTTTGGCTTAAGGGGGTCATAGGAAAGACTCATTTGAATGAGTCTTTTTTTAAACATTATTTTTCAATTAAATTTGACATTCTATATTAACTTATATTAGTTTCAGGTGTAGAGCATAATGGCTAGACATTTATATAATTTACGAACTGATCCTCCCGATTAGTACCTACCTCCTGACATTGTATGTAGTTATTACAATATTATTGACTATATTCCCTATGCTGTACTTCACATCCCTGTGACTGTTTTGTAAATACTAATTTATACTTCTTCATGCGTTCACCTTTTTCACCCAGCCCCTCAACTTCCCTCCCCTCTGGCAATCACCAGTTTGTCCTCTGTATCTGAATCTATTTTTGTTTTGTTTGTTTCTTTTGTTCTTTAGTTTCTGCATATAAGTGAAATCATATGGTATTTATCTTTTTCCATCTGACTTTTTCACTTAGCATAATACCTTTTAGGTCCATCCATATCGTTGCAAATGGTAAAATTTCATTTTTTTATGGCTAATATTCCTTTGTATGTATGTACCACTTTTTTATCCAGTTGTTTATTGGTGGGCACTTAGGTTGCTTCCATACCTTGGCTATTGTAAATAGCGCTGTAGTGAACCTAGGGATGCATATATCTTTTTTTGAGTTAGTGTTTTTGTTTTGTTTTGTTTTGTTTTGGATAAATACCCAGAAGTGGGATTTCTGGGTCATAAGGTATTTCTATTTTTAAATTTTTAAGGAACATCCATATTGTTTTTCATAGTGACTTTACCAATTTGCAGTCCCACCAATAGTGCACGAGGGTTCCCTTTT
>NW_011888865.1:6470293-6474255 GCF_000151845.1 Pteropus vampyrus
TTCTACATCCTTGCCAACACTTCTTGTTTTTTGATTTATTGATCATAGCCATTCTGACAGGTATGAGGTGATATCTCATTGTGGTTTTAATTTGCATTTCTTCGATTAGTGACATTGAGCGTCTTTTCATATGTCTGTTCGCCATCTGTATGTCCTCTTTGGAGAAATGCCTATTTAGGTCCTCTGCCTATTTTTTAATTGGATTTTTTTTTTTTTGGTATTGAATTTCATGAGTTCCTATGAATTTCGTATATTGACCCCTTATCAGATACACCATTGGCGAATATAATCTCCCATTCAGTAGGCTATCTTCATTTTGTCTATGGTTTCTTTTGTTGTGCAAAAACTTTTTAGTTTGATGTAGTTCCATTTGCTTATTTTTTTGTTTGTTTCCCTTACCAAGAAATATATCAGAAAAAACGTTAGAGTAGTGTTATAGAGTTTACTGCTTGTGTTTTCTTCTAAGAGTTTTATGGTTATGGGTCTTACGTTTAAGTCTTTAATCCATTTTGAGTTTATTCTTGTATGTGGTATAAGAAGATGGTCCATTTTTATTTTTTTGTATGTATCTGTCCAGTTTTCCCAACACTATTTATTGAATAGCCCGTCTTTACTCTATGTTATATTCTTGCATCCTTTGTCATGGGTTAAATGACCATACAGGCATGGATTTATTTCTGGGATGGCTATTCTGTTTCATTGATCTATGTGTCCATTTTTATGCCAGTACCACACTGTTTTGATTACTATAGCCTTATAGTATAGTTTGATATCAAGAAGCCTGATAAATCCAACTTTGTTCTTCTTTCTCAAGGTTGCCTTGGCTTTTTGGGGTCTTTTGTGGTTCCATATAAATTTTAGTATTATTTATTTTAGTTTTGTGAAAATTGCCATTAGTATTTTGATAGAGATTGCATTGAATCTGTAGATTGCTTTGGGTAGTCTGGCCATTTTAATGATGTCAATTCTTCCTAACCATGAGCACGATATATGCTTCCATTTATTTGTATCTTCTTCAATTTCTTTCTTCAGTGACTTAGAATTTTCCAAGTACAAGTCTTTACCTTGGTTAAATTAATTACTAGGCATTTTAGTTTTATTGATGCAATTGTAAATGGGGTTGTTTTTGTAATTTCTCTTTCTCATAGTTCATTATTGGTATATAAAAATGCATTTGATTTCTGAATATTAATTTTGTATTCTGCTGCTTTACTGAATTCATTTATGAGTTCTAACAGGTTTTTGGTGGAATCTTTAGGGTTCTCTATATATAGTATCATGTCATCTGCACATAATAACAGTTTCACTTCTTTTGCAATTTGGATGCCTTTTATTTCTCTTTCTTGTGTGATTGCTGTAGTGAGAACTTCCAATACTATGTTGAATAAAAGTGGTGAAAGTGGTCATCCTTGTCATATTCCTGATTTAAGGAAAATGCTTTTAGCTTTTCCCTGTTGAATATAATGTTAGTTGTGGATTTGTCATATATGGCTTTTATTATGTTCTCTCTATTCTCACTTTGCTGAGAGATTTTTATTACAAATGGATGCTGGATCTTGTCACATGCTTTTTCTTGATCTATTGATATGATCATATTATTTTTATCTTTCACTTTATTAATGTGGTGTATCACATTAATTGATTTGAAGATATTGAACCAACCTTGCATTCCAGGAATAAATCCCACTTGATCATGGCGTATGATTTTTTTTAATGTATTGCTGAATTCGGTTTGCTGATATTTTGTTGAAGATTTTTGCATCAAGGATATTGGCCTATAATTTTTTTTTTTTGTAACGTCTTTGTCTGATTCAGGAATCAGGGTAATGATGGCCTCATAAAATGAGCTTGAGAGCTTTTCCTCCTCTTGAATTTCTTGGAATAGTTTGAGAAGAATAGCTGTTAATTGTTCTTTGAATGTTTGGTACAATTCACCTGTGAAGCCATTTGGTCCATGACGTTTGTTTTCTGGGAATTTTTTGATTACTGATTCGATTCCGTTAATAGTGATCAATCGGTTCAGATTTTTTGTTTCTTCTTGTCTCAGTCTTGGAACATTGTATCTTTCTAGGAATTAATCCATTTCTTCCAGATTGCCGAATTTGGTGGCATATAATTGCTTGTAGTATTTTTTTAATAATCTTATGAATTTCTGTGGAGTCAATTGTTACTTCTCTTTCATTTCTGATTTTATTTGTGTCTTTTGTATTTTTTTTTTTTGATGAGTCTGGTTAAAAGTTTATCAGTTTTATTTGTCTTTTCAAACAAAATTGATATTGTTTGATCTTTTGTATTTTTTAAGACTATTTCATTTATTTTCACTCTGATCTTTATTATTTTCTTTCTATTACTCACTTTGGCCTTTGTTTGATATTCTTTTGTTGTTGTTGTTTCTTCAGGTGTAAGTTTAGACTGTTTGAGATTTTTCTTGTTTCTTGAGGTAAGCCTGTATTGCTATGAATCTCCCTCTTAGGACTGCTTTTGCAGTGTCCCGTAGGTTTCAGGGTATTGTGTTTTCATTTTCATTTATCGCAAGGTATCTTTTGATTCCTTCTTTGATTTTATTGTTAATCCATGTATTGTTTAGTAGCATGTGTTTTAGCCTCTACGTGTTTGTATATTTTTTAGACATTTTTTTGTAATTGATTTCTAGTTTCATTGTGGTTGGAGAAGATGCTTAATATGATTTACATCTTAAATTTATCGAGATTTATTTTGTGGCTACCATGTGGTCTGTCTTGGAAAATGTTCTATATACACTTGAGAAGAATGTATTTTCTGCTGCTTTGGATTGAAATGCTCTAAAAATATCAATTAAATCCATCTGGTCTAGTTGTCATTTAGGACCACTTTTCCTTTGTTGATTTTCTGTCTGGAAGATCTGTCCATTGGTGTCAATGGGATGTTAAAGTCCTCTACTGTGACTGTAGTACTGTCAGTCTCTCCCTTTATGTCCGTCAATATTTGCTTTGTATATTTAGGTGCTCTTATGTTGGGTGCATCAATGTTTACAAGGGTTATAGTCTCTCGTTGGATTGATCCCTTTATCATTATGTAATGTTCTTTGTCTCTTATTGCTTTTGTTTTAAAGTCTGTTTTGTCTGATGTATGACTGCTCTAGCTTTCTTAAAATTTCCATTTGCATGAAATATCTTTTTTCATTCTGTTGCTTTCAGTCTGTGTGTGTCTTTTGATCTAAAATAGGTCTCTTGTAGACAGCAAATTTGTGGGTCTTATTTTTTTCATTCAGCTACCTAATGTTTTTGATTGGAGCATTTAATCCATTTATATTTAAAGTGATTATTGATAGGGACATATTTATTGCCATTTTATTATATGTATAAATACCACTTCTTAAAGAAATACACTTAACATTTCTTATAATACTGGCTTGGTGATGGTGAATTCCTTTAGCTTTTCCTGTCTGGGAAGCACTTTATCTTATCTTCAGTTTTAATTGATAGTCTTGCTGGGTAGAGTAGTCTTGGTTTTAGGTCCTTGCTTTTTATCACTTTGAATATTTTGTGCCAATTCCTTGTGGCTTGCAAAGTTTCAGTTGAGAAATCAGCTGACAAGTCTTATGGGAGTACCCTTGTAAGTAACTAGCTACTTTTCTCTTGCTGCTTTTAGGATTCTCTCTTTGTCTTTAACTTTTGCCATTTTAATTATGATGTATCTTGATATGGGGCTCTTTGGGTTCATCTTGTTTGAGACTCTGTACTGGCTGGCTGTGAAGATTGGCCATGCCCATAGCATATGAAGTGCTTCAGAACTTATATGTAATTTCCTTTGCCAAGTTAGGAAAGTATTCTGTCATTTTTTTCTTCAAATAGTTTATCAATCCCTTGCTTTCTCTCTTCTCCTCTGGTACCCCTATGATGCAAATGTTGTTATGTTTAATGTTTTCCCATAGTTTCTTTAAACTACCCTCATTTATTTAAATTCTTTTTTCTTTTTGCTGT
>NW_011888865.1:6474305-6478283 GCF_000151845.1 Pteropus vampyrus
GTACCCCTATGATGCAAATGTTGTTATGTTTAATGTTTTCCCATAGTTTCTTTAAACTACCCTCATTTATTTAAATTCTTTTTTCTTTTTGCTGTTCTGATCAGGTGTTTTGTGCTACCTTGTCTTCAAAATTGTTGATTTCATCCTCTCCTTCATCTAATCTATTTACAGTTGATTCTTTCTGGTGTATTCTTCATTTCAGTTATTATATTCTTCATTTCTGACTTTTTAAATAGTTTCTATGTCTTTTTTTATGCTCACTATCTTTTTGTTGATTTTCTCACTGAAATCATCTATTCTTCTAAGTTCATTGATCATCCTTATAACCAGTGTTTTGAACTCTGTATCTGGCAGGTTGCTCGCCTACATTTCATTTAGTTCTTTTTTCTGTAGTTTTCTCCTGTTCTGTTAGTTGGGACATGTTTCTTAGCTGTCTCTCTGTGTTTGTTTCTATGTGTTACTTAGATCTGCTGCATCTCTCATTTTTGGCCAGGTGACCTTATGTTTTAGATTCTCTATGTGTCCCAGTGGCACAGTTTCACTGTCAACCTGTGGTAGGTGCTCCAGAAGTGTCTCATGTGGGTCGTGTGCCCTCCTGTTGTAGTTGAGACTTGATTGCTGTTAGCACGTCAGTGATTAGATTGACTCTCAGGCTGGCTGGCTGTGAATATTGGCCATGCCCACAGCATATGAAGTGCTCTGTGGGAGCTCACCTTATGGAGTGGGATTCACCTCAGCAGGCTCCTGTGCCTGTTGAGACCACCCGTTGTGTATGCTGCTTGTGGGGCTAATCAGGTGGTCCTCTGTTGTGGTCTGATGCGAGCCTCTGGGTATTTTTGTTCTGTAGCCCTTTGGGAGAGGCTTCCGTGCAGGCCAAGGTCAGCTACTGCCTGTGACTAGCCTGGAACTACCTGGCAGGAGTTACAAAGTTTTTTGCAGTTGGTCCTGCCATCGCTATACCTGGAAGCACATGGAAGAGGACACTTTGTGACCTGAGGTCTGCTGCCACTGGTACCGGGTCCTGGGCTAGGTCAGCAAGGGGGCGAGGGCACCCCAAGGTGTATAGCAGCCTGTGGGTTGGCCATAAGCTAAGCAACTGAAAGAGCCTGGGGGCTGTACATGAATTGGGTGAGGTATGGTCCCAGGGAGTCACCAGGGTGGGCCAAGTGGTATTCCCCAGGTTAGTGCAGATTCAGTTTTGGTGCCAGTGATGAACCTGTGGCCACTTGAAAAAGTCTCAGATCACATGGAGGCCACCTTGGGTCCTCAGCTGCCCAAGATTTTTTCAAGAAATACTGTTGCTTGGGCTGTGGCTAGTTACACTCCACCAAAAGTGTCTCCTGAGGCTTGCGAGCCAAGGCCTGTTGACTGCTGCTGAAGGAGCCTCCTGCCATGTGCGGGCAGGGTTGGCTGCCCAGCCATGAAAATGTCTCCAGAAATGCACAATTTGGCTGGGTTGGGATCTCAGGAAGTCACCAGGGTTCACAAGGCCAGTGCAGATTCAAAGTAACCATGTTGGGGGAGGGCTCAACACAGGGAAGATGGTGCCCACCTGTACACTGCACAGGAGGGGGGCTCAACTCAGGGACAGTGAGTTGAGCCCCTCTTCTGCCGGCCCAGAAGCCACACAACTCAGTCTTCACTTGTATGTCTCTCTCACTGCCCGAGTTGCCGTCCCTCTGTCGGAGCCCAGGGTGAATACTTGTCAATGAGTTTGGGCATTGGCCCTTTAATGAGACGTCTGGGTTTCAAGCAGCCTGCCATCTCACCTGGATGGTTGGAATCTCCACTGATTTTCACAGCTAGATTTTGAGCCAGATTTCCCAGTCTTGGAACCCTGGGCTGGGGAGCCCTGGTTTGGAGTTAGGGCCTCTTGCTTATCTGAGGGAACTTCCTCAGCTGAGCTATCCCTTCCGATACTCAACCACCACATGTGGGTATGGGGCCAGCTCATTTCTCATTTTCACCCCTCTTACCAGTCTATATGTGGCCTCATCCTTATAACCTTAGTTATAGCAGTTCTGTTCAGCTAGTCTTCATATGGTTCTCCAGGAAGATTTTTCTATAAGTTAGTTGTAATTTTAATGCTGGCAGGGGAGGAAGCAAGCACAGTGCTTACCTACTTCGCCATCTTGCCTGGGACTCTGCTGTAGTCTTGACTATGCCAAGAAGGGATGTTCTAGCTAAGTACGATAGCATGAGCCCTGGATTGGAAGCACAGAGGTGACTGGCAGAGGACTGTGCATGGTTTCATTTAGAGTACTGGTTGTGTGGAGGGTGGTAGTGGGAGAGAAAATTGGAGTCAGATTTTCAAGAGTCTTGGGTGTCAGAGAGGAAGCTTAGGCTTTGTTAAGTAGACAGTGAGGATTCACTGAAAAAGTGTGAGAATCTTGACATCATTATGAGAACCATGGAGGCAATGCAGTCTGCATAATGGATTGGCGGGACTTGGAGATAGAGAGAGATAGACACTAAAGAGGCAGGCAAGTTAGGATGAATGTCAATAAGAGAAGAATCTAGAGCAGATGGGATGAAGATGAGGTCCAGAGAACAAGAACATTGTGGAATGAGAACCAACAGTTGGACCACTGATTCAGTATGAAGGGAAAGCTGCAGGATTAGAGGGTAGATGGCAAAGTGAAAGATGGTGGCATAAACAGAATTAAGTGAGAAAGGAAGGATATGGGGTGTGTGTGTGTGTGAGAGAGAGAGAGAGACTGTGGGTTGTTGATCAGGGAAGAGCTCTGGTCGGGCTGACCTTTTTTCAGAGCTTGATCTGACACTTCCTTGGCCGTGTAATCTTGAATAAGCGGTTTTACCCCTCTGAGCATGTTTTCGCATCTGTAAAATACATCTTTAATTCTTATGACTTATTACTCCAAATATTATTTGTTTAAGAAAAATAGAGAATGAAATGTTTCAAGCAGTTCTCAGAAAGTAAAAAAAGGGAAGAACAGGAAATACAATATGGAAATCTTCTGAACTTTCTGCTGCTGAATAAGATTTAGACTCTTGACATTTAAAGCGGAAAAATATAATTTAATTGAATGATGGAAAGATATGTTAATTAGTGAAGAGGAAGTTCCCTCTTTGACACTGAATATGGCAATAATTTGAGTGGAGCCTACACTGGTCACGTTTATAATCAAGGCTAATTGTGCAATGGGTAATAAATAGGAATTGAGTTGAAATTTTCAGAGACCATACTAATGGACATGTAATGAATATTACAAGCTTAAAAAAAAAAAGGAACTGTTCCTTCAAGTTCCTGTCCTACTATCATATGTGGTAGATGACACAAGATTTCCACCTTGGAGGGGTGGTCTAGGTATATTTAGTGCTCAAAACAGCATGTCAGAAACAACTGAATTCTTTCTCTACATCTAACAATTTGTAAATAATCTATGGCTTCTAAGTTACTTGAAATTGCGTTAAGTTGAATTGAAAAGAAACCAGACCTGTCCTTGAAAACTAATGGATCAAGCTTTCATAAATCCTGGAGGAGACCTAAATGACCTCCCCAGTTTTTAAAGGAGAACGTTTTTATCCTGCTTTCATCTCTTCTTTCTTTGGGCATTTTTCACATAAAGGATGGAGAGCAGAAGATGTGGTTAGTATGTTTCTAAGATGGGACTAGAGTTTGCCCTCAAGTCTTTCAAGCATAAGACAGTTTTACTTACCAGGGATAAGAGCTCAGGATGTAATATATTTTTGAGGCAGGAAAGTGAAGCTGAAGAGCTTTGTATTGCTGTAAAGCAGAAGTCTAAGCAACCATTTGAAACTACCTGGTTTCTTGGGCTGTTGCAGCTTTTAACTGTACCCTTCTTCACATTTAGCCCTCTTTCATCAGTTTTGATTTTGTTTCCTATTAGGAATGTTCCAGATTTAGCATCTTCGAAGTGGTGTGTGTGTGTTAGTTAAGAATATTCATTTGTGTGCTTGAACTCTGACTTTTATTTGTCTTCCAGGAGTGACATA
>NW_011888865.1:6479392-6483643 GCF_000151845.1 Pteropus vampyrus
AGATTCTTTTCTATTTTTTAGATATTTAAAGGGCTCATACAAGGTTTGGAATTGTACTCTAAGGGGAGGCATTTTGAGAATAATGTTTTAGTTTCCTCTTTCTGTCTTTTAATTTGGCTACTTTCTTATTTATGGAATTTATGTCCGAAAATCTTACTATGTGACATTTTACCTCAGCTCAGAATTGCACAGCAAAATTACAGCCACCCATCGGACCCAGTTCAGTACAACATTCACTCATAGCTTCCAGATCTTCTTATTATTCCAATCCTTGAGTGGCTGCATAACTTATGTATTAATACTTATTCCTCAAGAAATTTCTAAAAGCAGAACAATGTCACGATTAAGAGTTAAGCACAGTGTACTTTGAAAGTTCAAATCACTAGTTTTTGACTTACCCATGCTGGCTGAATACTAAAGCATTTTAACTATTCCTTTTATTAAGGATTTAGCAAATTAATGCCTTCTAATTAATCATCCAATTAAATTTATTCTATCCCCTTTCCCCTGAATTCCAGGTTTTCTTATTCCTATATTGCTTTTTTAAAAAATATATTTTTACTTTCTCACTTTTTAAATTACTTAAGTCTCTAGAAGAATAAATGGTCATTATTTTGCTTCCTTGAGACCTAAAGAAACTTGCACAAAGGCTGGCATATTAGATTAGCATTTGCTTATCAGAGGCATCTGAAATGATGGAAGAGTGACAAGAACCTCCAAGAAGAAATATTTTAGTGGAAATTCTACTATTGAACAGGTAATGAAATAGGAGACCTTTTTAGCTGCCCTTGATTGGTAATAACTGCTCATAGGTGGTTTTAAGAGCCTTCACCTTTCCTTCTCTTATATTTTCTTATAAGTAGGTATCTCTTTCCAGACGTTGTTTCAATAAATCTTTTGAGGATTGGACAGAAAGAGCAAGTATATACTCACTTTTACTGAGTTCAAAGGAGTCACTTGACGTATCAAGCTCTTTCCACAAGCTGAGGAAACTGTAGCTCAGAATTTGGAGAATTCAATCCTTGAACTATTATGAGATACTTTTAAGAGATTCTTGGCCTGGTCTTTCTTGTCAGAAGTCAGAAAAGATCATCAGACCCTTTCACGATATATCAGGAGTCTCAGGGAATTAGACAAATCCCTCTCACCATCCAGTGGAATTTTTGCTGGTCCTTTTTTAATAGGGCAGAGGGTGATATATTTTAAATAATTTAATGAAAGAATTGAAACAAGTTTTATTTTGATCATGATTTGAGAAATTAATATTTATCTTTCTGGAGAAAACTAGAGGATTCCATATGGGACTGTGATAAGACCAGAGTTATGAAACATTTACAGAAAAAGTGGTGGGATGGCAATGTCCATGTTTTTGAATCTACAACACCTGGCCAAAATGTGGGTGATTGTAGAGGCTTCTGAAGGATAATTGCCAGTTCTGTCCCATAAAGAACAGAATACAGAAGCATAGAGAAATAGAGACAATTATTCTGGTAAAAGCAGCTATCAAAATTAACCTGGTTTTCCTCAGGGTTTTTGGGTCTTATCACAGTCTGGAATTGTGTGTGTGCGTGTGTGTGTGCGTGCGTGTGTGTATGTGTGTGTACATTTATACATATGTCTATGTTTGCATATATTTAGTTATATAATCTCTATCATCTATTTACCTACCTACCTACCTACCTATCTACCTACCTAATGAGAGAGCATTTGCCTTTATGCCACATTAGAGATTTGTAAATAGGAAATTTATTTCTTGAAAAAGCTTTCATATTATCAGTACTATGGGAATGATAAACTTATCACTGCTTTATAGAGATTTTAAGGGTTTGCAAAAAAAAATGTTTATCCTTCGTCTAAAATTTCCTTACTCTGTTTGTAGAAGATACGAAGATTGGAATTGGAACTTCTAAGTAAAATTCTATTTATTTAAAAATGTTGTGTGATAAGTGTGGCATTTGAATAAAAGTATATGTGCCTGCTATAATTTTAAGTTTTAATTCTAAATGCTTAAAAATGAACAGATAGATGATGAAACATTCCCCCGGTGTGTCATCTGTCAGCATTGATCATATCCAACTTTGTAGTGCTTCTAACTTCCTCTCTCTTTTTTCATGTTGACTTACATTTGTAGTTATATTTCTAAGGCCTCCAGGAGCAAGGATCCACATTTGATATTAGCTCTTAGGATGAAAGAAAGCTGACACATACCAACAACCACCGTGTTCTAGGCATTGTGCTAGAGAAGCAGTACTCACAGAAGTGCCACATGGTAGGTATCATGACCTCCATTTTACAGATTGAGAAACTGAACTTCAGAGTAGTTAGGAACTATAGACACATAGTTATATCGAGCTGTTGACCAATCAATGCCAAGCCCTCAGTCTCATTCTGACTCTACTATTAAGCCTCTACTACCTTGTGTATTCCAGGTGTCATTTTGTTGACTTTGACTAATTTAATTATAGAAATGATACATAATAGAAACCAGGGTAACATGTCATTTTCCTCATGTCATGACAAACCAAGGGACATCAACACTGAGAGTGATGTTTTCTTCAGATTTGGATCTGGAATTCCTTGAACTCAAATTTTGAGCCTTGTTTTCTTGTACACATTTCAAGATAGAGGGACTTATTGCATTGGTTTTCACATATGAAGAAAAGAATATGAAAGTGCTTATCTACAGTATAAGGAAAGTATGTATTCAAATGGTTAAATTGTAGAAACCAAAGTTGTTTTAAGGACATTAAAGTCATCTCTGCCCCTTGCCCTGTAGAACAAACTATGCATTTAGAGAGAGCTTAACCAGTAATTCAAAATGACCACTATCACATACCATACACTTAACCGTGGATGAATTCCAGTTGCTATGACAATGGAAATATTTTCATTTTCTCCTTTTTAGAGTATAAACACATGAAGCTTGAATATTGCTTAAGTTTGCATTTCATATTTATCTTTTCCGACTTCATGTTACACAGAAAAAGAAGTGAGGAAGACACTAGCTATGCTTCTTTAGTATACAACTATGTCTCCCTTTCGTTCCCAGCCCCTAGTGAAGTTCCTGGAACTCATTGTGGCTGTCATTAGGCCACGCTGACATCTTTTCTTAGGACAGCCATGGCAGGAGATCACATCTTTCCTTACTATTACTATTGAAAGATTAACATGTATTTATTTCAACTTGGATTTGAAATCTAAATTTCCTGGGGAAAAGAATATTCAGAGTCAGAGATATTCCGTGCCCATCTTTTTAGATTATAAGGACTTTATTCTGTGAATGTTCTGTAGGGGGCTTTTTTGGCATTCATTAAAGAAAAAATAAATAGAAGAAAGGAGAAAGAAACAAAACAACTGCTATGCCAGGAGTATAGAAATCACCACATATCCCCTGCAACTTTTTGTCTTAGGGGGTCCTTCTTTGTGATTAAGAGGACCATTAAAGAGTCAGATAGCTGGAGATGGTTCGGCAGTTTTTGAGTTATCCAGGAGCTGAAACTCTGTGTTTATTTGAAGGCTAGAAAGCTTATCGCCTTTTACTCCACTGAGTTAATGACCAAAATTGTCAAGGAAATTAAAAACAAACAACTCTACCACCTTGTACTTTCATTTATCCCTCCCTCCACTATCCTCACTTTTCTTTTTTCCCCATCCTCCAATACTGAGTGAGTGCCAAGCACTGTGTTGGGAGCTGCAGATAAAATGGTGAGTGGGGCAGACTTCTTTTCTGTCTTCGTAGAGCCCCAGTTTCATGGGGAAGACATATGAGTAAAAAGGAAATTATAATATGATACTCGACATTATCTGAGAGGGCAAGGGCAACCCCAAGGCCTCACCAAGACCCCCAGTGCTGGGGAAGAATTCCCAGAAAATGGCTTAGGCCAGGGGAAGGGCAGGAGCCTTCAGGCTTCTTTTTCTCTTTCCTCTCTTCTTTCTTCCCCCTTTTCTCCATCATTTATTTCTATATTTTTTAAAATTAACGTTAGCATTTGTTTCAACTGAAATTATGGTTTCAATAACTATTTATTTTTAATCATAAGACAGGATTTGTAATATTTTCTTCCAAATCTACAACTTGGAAGGAGATTTAGCTCAGGTTCTAAATGCCTCTTTTAAAGAAATATTGAATAGTTTTTCATTAAGAAAAAGGGTCATAAATAAGCTATGTTTCTTTTCAAAATTCATCAAAGTAGCTCTCTGAGTAATTCATGCTGTTTATTTCATTCTCTAGTTTGAGAATCTGGCCTCACA
>NW_011888865.1:6483693-6534388 GCF_000151845.1 Pteropus vampyrus
GGGGGCTTTTTTGGCATTCATTAAAGAAAAAATAAATAGAAGAAAGGAGAAAGAAACAAAACAACTGCTATGCCAGGAGTATAGAAATCACCACATATCCCCTGCAACTTTTTGTCTTAGGGGGTCCTTCTTTGTGATTAAGAGGACCATTAAAGAGTCAGATAGCTGGAGATGGTTCGGCAGTTTTTGAGTTATCCAGGAGCTGAAACTCTGTGTTTATTTGAAGGCTAGAAAGCTTATCGCCTTTTACTCCACTGAGTTAATGACCAAAATTGTCAAGGAAATTAAAAACAAACAACTCTACCACCTTGTACTTTCATTTATCCCTCCCTCCACTATCCTCACTTTTCTTTTTTCCCCATCCTCCAATACTGAGTGAGTGCCAAGCACTGTGTTGGGAGCTGCAGATAAAATGGTGAGTGGGGCAGACTTCTTTTCTGTCTTCGTAGAGCCCCAGTTTCATGGGGAAGACATATGAGTAAAAAGGAAATTATAATATGATACTCGACATTATCTGAGAGGGCAAGGGCAACCCCAAGGCCTCACCAAGACCTCCAGTGCTGGGGAAGAATTCCCAGAAAATGGCTTAGGCCAGGGGAAGGGCAGGAGCCTTCAGGCTTCTTTTTCTCTTTCCTCTCTTCTTTCTTCCCCCTTTTCTCCATCATTTATTTCTATATTTTTTAAAATTAACGTTAGCATTTGTTTCAACTGAAATTATGGTTTCAATAACTATTTATTTTTAATCATAAGACAGGATTTGTAATATTTTCTTCCAAATCTACAACTTGGAAGGAGATTTAGCTCAGGTTCTAAATGCCTCTTTTAAAGAAATATTGAATAGTTTTTCATTAAGAAAAAGGGTCATAAATAAGCTATGTTTCTTTTCAAAATTCATCAAAGTAGCTCTCTGAGTAATTCATGCTGTTTATTTCATTCTCTAGTTTGAGAATCTGGCCTCACAATGAAAAATTATGTCCAAATACCCTTGAAACTATATTTTCTCTTTAGTATGGGCAGGAGCTAAAGAAGTGTCTTCAGGACCAAAATGCTATTTATTCCGTTTTTGACACGTACAAATTCTCCTTGATAAAATGTCATTAGGAAGTATATTGAGCTGCGTGGCCTCGGTTGATAGGTACTTTTCAGTTTTTATCAGTGTGTCTGTCAGAAAATTAAGTGTAATCTAGGGTGCTTTCATTTCTTTATTAGCTTGAGTGGGTATTTCATATTACGGCATTTAGTACATTTGCCTTGGAGAACTGCTTGTCCATTTCTGTTCTAACAGCCTCTGCCTGCTGTGTCTGGAGTGGTTGTGGCCGAAGAAGCTCTTTTGCTCAGCCTTTGATCCGAAGCCCTCTGTTCAGCGGTAGCAGGAATTGTTCTCAGAGACTCATCTCATTTGTAATTCTGTTTTGCAAAGAGCGTGTATCTTATAATTCTAGGGTGCCTATTTTGGCAGAAGTTTTATGGAAACACCATCTGAAAATTCGGGCGTGCTTTTTGGGTGCCTCTTCCCTATTTTACCTGATGATTTTCATTTTCTGTGATTCATGCTCCATAACTCTCAGTTAACTTTGGCATATCACCCATAGAGTTAGGTTCTATGAGCAGATGGGCCAGAGCATCTGTCTGTGTGCTGCCCTGTGCTGATACCAACCTTCTGGAAGTTTGCACTTTGCCACATCTCTACTCTGGTGTGGAAGGGCATTGAAAGGCCACCTGTCTGACACTGCTTTGCCTGTCAGCAGCTATTGCTTCCTAAATCCCACCAAATTGTTTACTAAAAATGTTTACTGGAAAAGAAACCTACTTAGCATTTGTGAGTTTATCATATCACCTGTTATTCAGGACAGAATAAATGGAACAGAAAACAAATTCTTTTTTTTTTATGTGCACCTATACTTCTCAAAGATGAAAACTGTGTAGAGATGCCTTCACGTTTGCAAAGAATTTCTGAGTAAATGCAGAAACCACCTATCAGAAATCTAATTAATTAATTAGTTCTATAGTTAACTTTAAATATAAGGAGAAAATTGTGGATAGCTTTGACTGGGGACAGGAGAATGAGAACACAGAAGCCAGAGGTTGCCTCCATAGCCTGGAAGGTACACAGAGTTTGAGGATGATCCTTGAGCCAAGCACTCTTGGCGTGTAGTTTGGGGAGGAGCAGCTTGGGAACAACTGCTTTTAGGAGGGAACAGCCAAAGGGTTTGGAAGTATGGAAAAAAGCAGTAATGGTGGTGGGAAATGATCCTAAAGAAATAGATCTACCAGTTAGACCTCTCACATTCTGACCATTTTGCATATCCTCTGATTAAGTGGCTAAACATATTTTTACCTAGAAGTATATTAAAGGAAAATTAAAAAAAAAAAAAGATTCCTTAATTCTGACAGTTCTCAACAGAAACAGTTGGTTAACATTTAAGGCTAACATCCAGAATTTCTTCAGTAATTTGAATCTGTGAATATCCCTTACATAACTGCAGAAGGGTCTACGTTTTGTGGAATGACATATTTGAGCACTTATTTGTTAGGATCTGGGGAGCTGGTTCTTCAGATCGAATGAAGCGGCACTTCCTCATGCAGGTGCTTAGATAACTTAAGAATTGAGCTTCTTTTTCCTCAGTTTGCATTACTGACATTATAGGCTTTTAGAGGATAAAGGGAGTTTAGTTATCTGCTTGAAGTCCATCATTTTTAAAAGACTGATCAGTTCAGAGAAAGAGGGAAGGGGAGTAAACCCCAGTGCCAACCCTGTGCTAATCACTTTCAGGTCATTGTCTTGTTTAATCTTAGCCCTGACTAATTGCTGTTATCCCCATTTCATATGTGGGGAAACATACTCAGAAATATTAAGTATGGGAAACACAGCAGAGGCAGAGATGAGTTTTTAAATTTAGATCTGTCTAGGGCCAGTGCCCATGTTCTTTCTACTACCCCAAATTAAGGCCATTCAATGATTTAGTGATAAATGAACTAGAAGCCAAGTAACTTACTACTCTAAACAGGATCTTTCCAATATATTCTACTACTCTACTTGGAAAAATTTGAACACGTATGCCGGTTATAAAAGAAATTAGTATAGAATTCCTTTTTCAAATTTTTTAAAAAGTAAAAATAGTTTTTTTTGAGACTTTAATTTCAAAATCTCCTTACCCCTACCTCTTTTTAAAGTTTGGTTCTTTGCAAAGAAGCTAATTGAGCTTTCAGACCATCACTAACTTAATTTTAATACCTGGTCATTCTTTTGTATGGATTTATTTTTCATTCAGATGATAAATATGCAATTGTGGTTATCCTGATTAATGTTGAACATGTTTCCCCAGGCATTCATAGAGAATTGACTAAAATATAAGTTACCCTTGGTTTCAGAAAACTCCTGGCATTTATAAACATGCACAAAATATACCTCTTGGTAAGCAGTGTTCCAACATATAATTTTCTCCTTCTTAAGGACAGGGGCAGAAAAAAAGAGAAGATGTTTTCAACGGAGATTTTGGTTACAGTAAAGAGAGACTATGGTTTGAAACCATTATTTTTACCATTTCAGCCTTTTACTCTACATAGGAAAAATTTAAAAAATGGATGTATTCAGGTGTTTTTAACATGACGAGTTGGAATGAAATGCAGAATCAGCTCTTTTCTCTTCTTCATCTCTGAGTATAACTATCACCGTATCTTAAATTGCCTTGGGTCAGAACACTGTTTGTTGAATTATTCAACAGTTTGAACTGGTAGAATTAGAGGACTCATTATTCTGAAGGTCAAAAGTTAAGCTAAAAACATTTCCTTATAGTTATAATATGACTTACAATGTTGACAGATTCCAGAAAGGCCACAGGAATTGCGAGATGTGTGGTCTTAATGTGCTAGAAGCACTCTCTTGCCTGGCCACTTAGCGCCCCACCACTCAAAAGTGCCCCGAATTCAAATCATTTAGGTCTGTTTTCAGACCCGTAGGCAAGTGTGTAGTAGGTAAGACCCCCACTGGTTCTTTTCACAAAATATTTGAAAGAGAGCAAAAATTATCTTACTGATTTATTTTTATTTTTTTAGTTTTATCCACATCCCATGAAAAAATGAACATGGGTCATATAATTAAACAAACAGAACGTTTTACTCTTCAGTTTATCTTTATTTGTTGGAAGAGCCTATGGCTTGAAATCATAACATGGAAACTGTATTAAGAAGATTTCTCATTAGAAGTGATAGAAAAAGAGAGGGTAATAGCAATACTGTGCATGTCCAGAGTGCTAAGTGCTCTTGGAAGGTAAAATATTTACTCGCCTTCTTCCTCATTTACTGGTGTGTAGAGAGTACTTAATGTTGAGTGTCATCATTTTAGAAATGGAGGAGATGAGTTTCAGAATAAAATCTCCAGGACTCCATTCCCTTGACACCAATTTACCTACTATGCCCCACTTCCCCTTCCCATTCAGCAGCCCACCTAGAAAGGTGGGCTCTGGGAAGTGTTCCCTCCTACATCCTCTAGCACCACCCAAGAATTAGTTTTTGCTGTCTGTCGAAGCTTACTTCTTTTAATATGCATTAAGTTATTAGGTTGAGCACTTCAGAAATAATTGATGGTGAGGCCATCTCAGGATATGATGTTCAATTACTACTTTGGCTGTGGCCACTCTTCTGTCCATTTAGGCAATCTCCAGGTGATTGATATCTTTTTGATCTGTATTTTCAGATTCTAAACTGCCAGAGGGGGTGAGATTTCTCAGCAGCATTTGCTATAGATGACCACTTCCTTCATCTTGAAATACTTTTATTTCTGATCTTCAGTTATATTACCCTGCCCTGGTTTCCTTCCCATGTCATTGGCCATTCCATCACAGTCTCTTTTATTGACTCTCCTACAAACTTCTAAATATTGAGAGTGTCTCAGGTCTTGAATTTGGTTCCTCTTCTTTCTTTAGCTGCATTTTCCTTCCTTACCTTGAGTGCTATAATTTATTTCATTGGTATTAATACCATCTATAGATTAATTACTCTTAAATTTATTTATCCAATGGAATTTCCACTTGGGTGTCTAAGGGATATTATACATATACATGGCTAAAGAGAACTGATTTCTCCATCTCCATCCTGAAACTTGCTTTTACTGCAGCCTCTTCATAAATGGCACCCCTAACCACCCAATTTCTCAGGCTAAAGACCTGAGTCACCCTCAATTTCTCTCTTTCCCTCATTTCCCACATTCAGACCATTAGCAAATCTTGTCACTTTTCCAAAGTTTTTCCCAAACCTAACTGTATATCACCATCTCCATTGTACAATCCTTGTTCAACCCATCAGAATCTCTCCCCTGGACTATTGCAGTGGTCATGAATGGACTCCCTGCCTCCAATTTTGTACTTTTATAGTCCATCTTCCATACTGAGCCAGTATGTTTATCAGGCCATATCATTATCTTGTTAAAGCCTTCCAGTGTGGATTCTCAGTGACCAGAATAGTACATGGTGCATAGTAGCTGCTCAGTAAACATTGGTGGACTATATTTGCCTCTTTGTTTCCATAGCTCTTTTGATTTATTATTCAAAGAGTGAGGTAACAGTTCCCTTTGATATGTTGGACTGAGTAAATTGGATTTGTCACATTCATCTGAATAAACTATCCTGCCAGATCCCATTAATCTTTTTAATGTAACTTTGCTTTTTCTGTCTTCCTATAGGTACCCAATTTGGAAGTGCATTTATTTTATGTTGCAAAACTATTGTTCCATTTTTTTAACCTGTCATGACGACACTTGGAAGAAAACTATACTGATTCCTTTCAATTCTTTGTTGGGTTGAAAGTGGTTTGCCATGAGATTGCATCTTTATCATTATATGGCTGTATAAGAATTGAGATCAATTCTCCCAAGCAGTCATTGCTTTCTACCTCACTTCTCCGGGGTTGCAGAAGGAAAAAATCCCTGGCTTATTCATTACAGAGATCTTGTTCGTTGACGTTGTTCTAAATTCCTACACACGTCAGATGTAGAGGTGGGAAGGAGATGATGGGAAAGATCAGTGAAGCCACTGAAAGGCATTAGAGGGGAAATTCAGGAAGGGGTTCCCATTGTTCATTGTACGCTGCTTCTATGGGAATCTTACCTGGTTGCAGACCACAAAGCAGGATAGAAATCTAGCACTTAAGTCTTAGTGGGCTATGCCAACTTTCTGGTTAGGTACTCTTTGTTCTAACATAAACTTTGCATTCCCATGGCACAATTAAACTACTCCTTTAGAGTTCCTAATAAATCCATCACATTTTGTGAGTTACTGAGTAGTGATGGTGATAGTGGTTGGGAAGATGAATGAGGCATGGATAATATTCAGAAAGCTCTTAATAAATATGAAAATAACCAACATAAAAGGCAGAATATGATTTGGGTAATAAGGGAGAAAGAAGCAAAACATGAGGATGTTTAAAGTAAGGAGAATTGTAGGTTGGAGGGAGGATGGGAGAGAATGAAGAGGGGTATACTGCATGGAAGAGGGGCCTTTTGAGTACTCATGGGATATGCAGTGGGGCAGCCCGGAAAAATGTGCCCAAATGACTGAAATGTTGAGGACCGGTCATCTTAAGGCCTCCTTTATTCTGTTATTGTTCATGACCTTGGACAGCCTTGTCAAGGAGAGGATTGCCAAGAAAGCGTGTTAGATATTTTTCAAAAGTAAGATCTGTTGAGCCAAATCAGCTATTCATCTGCAAACCTCCTGTCCAGCTGTCAGAGGGAGATCTGACCCTGTACCTTGTCCAGGGTTGTGTCTGCCAGCAGTAAATATGTGGGAAGCCTACTGCACAGGCCCTGAAGGGGCAGGTTTTCCATAAGTCAGATTTTTATGCAACACTTTCTACTGACATGCCATTTCCGAGTACCACTCCTTACCTCATAATTTTCTTCAATTTGATGCTCTATTTTATTTAAATAAATCGAATCCCATCCTAAATAATAGTATCTGTGAAATCACGAGTTTAATTTTACCAGTTATAGATTTTCCCAAATTATGTACCAACCTACATTTATCTCATGTGTTTTATAAAAGCGATGCCAGATCTGTTTATAGAGACCTTGTATCTTACGCCTTTAAAATCATTTCAGCTTTGGAGAAAAATAAAGTTACTTCTTCACTATCTTTGTTGCAGTCCCATTAAGTTCTTCTGTTTCATCGCCCTCTCCCCTCCCTGTCAAGACCTGACCCTCCCCCACTCCTCCTAGATTCTGTAACATTCTGAGCCTGCAGGGGTTGTAGAGGACATAAGAAAAAGATCTTGGGCATTTTAGGATTCGAAGTGCAATGAAAGAAAATTAGCGACACACTGAATCTCCATTTAATGGGCAACGTTGATATCTGGTAATATTTCCTGCGGTCCTAGTTGTAATAACTGTATAATATCATACATTTTATCAAAACAATTTAAAAGCCAGCAGATGAAGTTGTTATGGTGCCTCTGTGTAAAATGAAATGGAAATCAGAGGTCCTGGAAGATGGTGACAGAGGAAGAACAGCAAGGTCTATCGGACTAAATTTGGGGAAGACTATAAAGCTTTGTAGGCAGAATAGATTCTGAGGATTGAGTTAATGTCTGCATGGGGCTCTCAGTCTCTTGGACCCTGTTAAATCTGCAGAAAGTAAAAAATGATGTGCTCATCTGTTCATTTGTTTTAACCATTATTATTCTTCTGAGCTGACAGCATGCAAAGTTGCTTGATTTGTAGAATATTATTATGTTTATTAGAACATTTCTGGTATAATAAACAGACTTTATGAGGGGTATGCTATCAGCAGGTTGCAACTCTAGTGCATAGCTCAACACATTGGTTTTTATGGTCCATGATGAAATGTCTGCTGTTATCAAAGGTTTAATGAAAATTATGATGGTATTTCTTGGCTTCCTTATTAAAAATCAGTCTCGATATTTCTAAAACTTTCATTATTACTTTAATTAGTTTGTACTCTCATTATCTTTCCTGGGCACTAAGGTTCTTGAAATTTTCTTCAGCATTCTTTCTTTACTCTTTTCTTCACCTGCAGAATCTAGAACAGGATTATAGAGAAATGGTTGAGCGTAATTGAGGGAGATTTGTCTTTCTTTTTTTTGGAAAATAAGCATAAAATAGAAAAAGAAACCCTGTGTGTTTTCCTTTACTTTCACACTACTGCCCCACTTCGCTTCTGACACCAGATTGGTGGGTTTTCCACACATCAAGCAATTCTGTGACACCAGCTGGGTTTCCTACAATTCAATTTAGTTCTCATACTATCTACCTGAAGTTAGTATCAGATCCCATAGGTTAAGGGTTCAATCCCACAAGACTACTCTCACATCAGACAACAATCTCAAGTCTCGGGTTGTCACCTGTACTGTCTGACTGGCTATAAATCAGGGTTTCCATGACATCCTCCTTGGGTTTGATCATTTGCTAGAGCAGCTCACAGAACTCAGGGGAACATTTGCATACATTTACCAATTTATTATATAATAGAGATATCATAAAGGATATAGACAGAAGATATACATAACGCAGGGTATGTGGGGAAGAGCACAGCTCTTCCATGCCCTCTCCAGGTGAGCCACTCTCCCAGCCTTCATGTGTTCAGCCTTCATGTGAACACCTTCATGTGTTCACCAACCTGTATGCTCTCCAAACCCCATATGTTTGGGATTTTTATGGCAGCTTCATCAGGTAGATATGAGCAATAATTAACTCAGTCTACAGTCCATCTCCCTTTTCCATAAAATGGAGAGTGAGTAGAAAGTTCCAAGCTTCTAAGCATGGTTTAGTCTTTCTGATGACCATAGCTATGCAGGAACTCACCAGGAGTCACCTCATTAGAACAAAAGACTACCCTGTCATCCAGGAAATTTCAGGGGGATGCAGATTTATGATCACTTTAGAAGCATTAATTTACTTGACCTCTTCAGATTTATTTTCAAATCTCATCTTCTATGAATGAGATATGTCAGTTATAAAGTATTCTTAAGTAATTCAATTATATGGGACCTCTTATAGAAAATATTTTGGCCAAGAGTATACTTTTAAAACCTTTAAAAACATTTACACTTAGAGAAAAGCTTTATATTATTTCATTATATTTCTGAGATTTTATGAGTTTAGAGGCAAAACTATATCTTATTGATCTTATATCATCTTAATAGTCCCATTTTACTCATTTTATAAACTCAGAGGAAAACAGAACACTGAATTCTTAACCTTTTTTATGACTCTACGGGCACCTACATTTGTCTAGCCTTTCTCATGCGTTTATTTTTCTGTGCTATTTGCTTTCATGAAGGTTAACATGAAGAACTTTTCACAACTGTCGTAAACCCTTAAGTTCATGTGAAAGAATAGCGACTTTGTAAATGAGGATTGTTAGGAGATATTTTTCAAACAAGGACCCATTTGCACATGTGCATAATGATTACTTCCATATTTTAGTTGTGCATTTCAGGTATTTAATGCAGGATGAATAAACATAGCAACAGTAATAGAGATCTGCTGCTGCAGAGTGAGCCATGAACTCTGAACCCTTGATTCTTCAGTCTTCCCAGGCACCACACTGAAAGCAGGAGCCTCTCCATCCTCTCCATCTCTCCATGAGAGATGTTAGAATCCCAGGCCAAACCTTCATCTCTTTATCTTATGCTGGGTTAGGACCATAGCCCTCTCCAAGACTTCTCTTTTTGCTTTCTCCCTAGGAATCAATACTTACATGTAACTTCCCACTTTTAGCTTCTTCCAGCATTTAACCTCCTCAGATCTAAACTCCTGTGTCTGGATTTCAGATGCGGCCATAATTGGCCTCGATCTCTATATTCAAACTTATATTTCTTTAAATGCCAACAGGCCTCTCTAGTCATCTCTGGTCCCACTGACTGGCAGACATACCATGCTTATCTCCATGACATCAGTTATGACTCCCTTACCCTATCTCTTCTGAAGTGCATTTCCTTATATTCCTTTATTTTATCAAAACCTATCCTCAGAAGTCCATTTTGATCCTTACCTTCACCATCTACCCCAAATCACTGCTCTTCTTCACTTCAGAAGGCAGCACTTAGGTCTCTACCACAAATTTACCACTTAACTACCAATTCATTGGTTTACTTTCAGGAGCACATAAGCTATAAAATAAGAAACACCTCAAAAATGTTTATTTTGATGGTAATGACTCAAATTTGAGAATCATTTATAAATCAATGCTTATATTTTTTATTCTTATATTTAAGAATTCCAAATTTTCAGCAGTTTCCCTAACCTATAAAATGAAGGAGTTGGATTAAGTGTCTCATTTTTAGAATGTTTTCACCATTAAAATTTGAATCAAATTTAAGAATACAGTTAACATGTTCATTAAATCAAGTTTTGAATGTGAAAAGGAGACTACTTTGTGGTCATATGATGGAATCTTTTTTTTTTTTTCAGCTAAATCACAGCTCTCTGTGTTTGACTTTGCATGGGCACTTATTCCTGAACAAAAATGTTTTCTTTAGCTCAAACTGTTTTAACAAAATAATGTCTAAAACATAATTCTTTTTATTTCTATTAACATTATCAATCAGTCTAGCAATACATTTTTATCAAAGTAGTCATAAAATTGTAATATTGTAGAATGATAGAGCTGAAAGCAACTTTGAAAATCAATCTTAACCAGAATTTTGAAATATTCAAGACCCTAAGTAAGCATATTACTTTGGTCCGTGAGATAGATCAGATTATTGCTGAAAATATTCACTCTCTTCCCCAGTCTCCATGGGAGAAATGTATTTTTTGACTCTGAGATTTTAGACTTGGCCATATGATTTGTTTTGACGTCAAAGTTGGTGGAGTCTGGTACCTGTCTCTCAATGGTATGGTCACTGGTATGGTCACATGACTCCCTTTGGCCAGTGGGATATTAGCATTCATGACACAACAGGCTTGAAAGTTATCTTATACTTTGTCATTGCCATGAGCAGAATTTCTTCTGGGTAGTTACTTCTCTTTCAGCCTTGGTGCCTGAATAGTTATATATAGAGTAGACTCAGTCCAATTTGCAATGAAGAACCAAACTCAGCTCACCCACAACTGGAAGCAGAGATGCTGACTTGCCTACCTCACAGCTAACCCATGAGCATGGAATGATGTGCTTATTATTTTATTCCATTGGATTCAAGGTAGTTGTTATATAGCTTTATTCTGGCAGTAGTTAAGATAGTCTCATAGCCATATTTGTTATTAAATAATTTCCATTTCTATTTGAAACTTTTCTAACTTACCCCACTTAAGTTCTTTTCTGGGTTCACAGACACTCCCTTCCCACTCTAACACAGTCTGACTGATGCTCATGACTCATTGATGGCTTGCAGCTGCTAGCTTACTCTTTACTCTTTAGTGTGCCCACGTACTTCTGTTCCTAGTGCTATTAGGTGCTTACAAGAGTAAGTTTTACTTGTGCTCAAACTTGCTGATATCGGTCGTACTTACATGTTTTAATTAAATATTATATAAATTAGTGAAACATGTCCGTGTAGAGATAATTGCTTCTGGGAAACAAGGTATATGCTAGGAAAAAGCTAGTTTCCAAGAAGTTTCTGTCAAATCAGGAAGGTGACATAACTATGAGAATGGAAAAACTTGTAACATCCACAAGTTGCCTAAGTTATTATGACTTGACTTTAAAGAATGCCTAACTAGAAATCATAAGCAATGACCCATATGTGCTTTTTATATGAAGGAGCTGAAAGAGGCCTCGGCTCTTCTAAAACGATTGAAGAATGAACTTGTATTTATATATTTTATGTTAAAATTGCACGACTTTTTAAGACATGACCTTTTGCTTTAATCACCTTTTTAGATTAATTGACCAACTATTATATCAGAAAGCAGCTTTGTTAAAGGTGTTTCCTTAGAGTTTGTTTTTTATAAAAATGTTTTGGTATATTCATGGAGAATTTTGACTGTTGGAATAAACATTTCCTCATTTTGTGCTTCATGTCATAGTTCTTATAGGTAGGCATATATTTGGATGTTCTACACATTTAGAATTTGTTAGACCTCTTTGGATTTCCTGTGTGGAATTTTATAGGTCATATTTTTTGGTGGTTAAATCTAGAAATGTTCTTAGATAATACATACTAATGGAAGCTGGAAGCTGTGGTGGTTAGACTATCATATTATGTATAATTATATATTCTTTATGAAGTACATATATACAAACATATATTTCATAAATTATATATACACACTATTCCTATATAAGCAAATTGTAAGAAACTGTCCAAATAAATGGAAGAATAAAAACAAGTTGTTATTCATCTCTTTAGTTTTGAATTCCATTTGCATGAAGTTAATTTGCAGCATGCAGTGATTCATTTTAGGTCCCCTTGCCATGAGTGCCAATTAGAAAAGATTTGGTGATAGAGTGAGGGACATTTTTCTGGCGACGAGCCCACCTCGGGAGACAGTCAATCTCGACTATGATAAATACTGTGCTTGTTGATTAAGTGTGCCCTTTTTATTCCTGCGTATTTACATTATAGTTGGCTTCCTGTCCTCTGTGGTGGGTGCTACTGGATTCTAAGCATCACGGGAATGCCGAGAGAAGAGGAAAGGAAAACAGTAGTTCTGAAATAAGAAATGTCTGTACCAAGTGAATGAAAACTTAGGATGAGTAGCATAAATATGGGTCCAAAGAAAAATAATATCATTTAGAATTATACTAGTATTCCTTTTATGTAAGTTTATAAACCCCGTATACTGTGTATAAATGATATTAGGGTATGCAGATTTGTCTACCTGCCTCCCGTCCTTGGTGTGATCCTCCCCATGTGTGGCTCAGCTCTTCCTTCAGTGACTGCTGCTGAAAGTATCGTCTTCTCCATAGGTACAAACAAGAAGAGTAGGTCAATTTGGAGACAAAGCTCTGAGGTATTGAGGACATATCATCTGTCAGGAGTAAGAAGGAACATTGAATAAATGTTGACATGTGAAGATTCTGGAGAGAACCTGAACAGTGAATTTGAGATGAGGGACATGTAGATACCCTCTAGATTTTCTTTAGTCCATGCCACCCTCTCTCTTTGAATGGTCAACTATGGTTCTCTCTGATAGGGGTGCTTTGCTGTCGTTAAAATCAGTCACCGAATATTGTAGACTCCAGCAGCTTAGTATCTTTCATATGTATCCTTGTTTGCGCATTACTGTTCCCTTGCTTCAGGCCATTCTTTTGCTCCTGGATTATTACAGTAGCTCTCAAGGGTGTCTTTTCTGCTTCAATATACCCTCCATCTGTTATTGCCACAAGTGTGGACTCTGTAAATCACAAATATAATCATGTTCCTCTTTTCCTGAAAATATTTCAGTTTCTCATAACTAATTCTATGGTGAAGTTAAAACCCCATAAGTCAGCTCCCAAGACTATTTATGTTTATGATTTGGTCCTTGTCCATCTCTTCAGCTTCATCTCTATTCAGCCACTCCCTCACCCAACATACACACCCCTTTGATCTAGCCTTACCAAATTATTTGAAGTCACACTGTTTCATGACGATGTACCGTCATAAATACTGTTTCTCGTGCCAACGCTGCCCTTCCTTTCCTTTGTACTTTACTTTTATTCTTCAAAATTTAAGCCTGTTTAAAATATGTATGTACTTTTAGACTTAATAATTCTACTTCTTTGAAAAAAAATGTGCAAATATATTTATTGCTACTCTGTATAATAACAAAAATTACTGTATTTGAAACAACTTAAAAATCCAGCTAGGAAATGGTTTAATAAATACTATGCCATATTTAATATAGCCATCAGATTTATATTTTCATAGATTTTTGATAACAGGGAAGATCTATAAAATAAAACGTACAAAATACAAACACATGCATATGTATTCTCATTTATATATTTTTGCATATATTGCCATATTTAATGAGGAGGGGAAGAGAGATATTACAAATATCACTGGGAGGAAATATCTTAAAATTGATAGAAGCTCTTTGGTAAAATTATGGGTGACTTATTTTTTCTTTATATTAAAATTTATTGTTTTCCAAGTTTCTGCAGGTGTAAGTGTTCTATAATCAAGACAGCATTTCTAATTAAACACATGCAAATGAGCTCAAGGATCCACCTGTCCAGGAAGCCTTCCGTGAACTCTGCTACCGATCAGGATGCCTCGCTTCTGCATTTCCGCAGGCCTTGTGCTTAACTTCAGCTGTTCATCTGTGGCACTGAATGCTAATCACTGATTTATTCCTCTCTCTCCAATCCTAGACTATGGTATTCTTAAGGGCAGACATGAAACTTAAATGACTTTTCCCCAGAGCCTAGCACAGTAACTGATGGTGAGTGCTCAATCAAAGGGAATGAATCAAAAAACTAGAAATGAAGATGCTTCTGGAGTTAGGCAGCCACCCTAATCACTCCCTAGTCCACTGGTGATACCAGTAGACCTGGTGAACATTTAGACCTGGAAGAAAAGATGATATGTTTCTATTACTCCTTCTCCTGGAACTTAAACTAAGAGTCCTCATATTCAAGGGTCTTGCTATTCAGATCCCCATCCCCACTATCTGACCTGTACAAATTGTGCCCCTTCTTACAAGTCTGTTTAAAATGCCATCAGCTCCTTGAAGCTCTTCCTGGTGCTTTTATTCGGACTAGAGATTTTAAATCTCTTTATTAGGACTTTTGCCTTATATTAGTTATTTTTTGTCTGCATCTTATTCTGTTATGAGACTTTAATGATCCTCAAAGCTACAAAGCACGCCTGGTTTAGATTTCAGTCCTTGCCAGTGCCTGATGATACTTTTGTATGTACCTGGTGCTCTATAAATGATTTTTTCCTTATATCACCAATTTTGCTTTATGAGTTTTTTCTCATTTGGGCTTTCCCTGACCAGTCAATTTAAAATTGAAAACTTTTTTTGCCCCGGAACTACACTTGTCTCTGATCTGATTTTTATTTTATTTTATTTTTCTTCATGGTATTCACCACCATCAGACATACTACATGGTTTACTTATTTATCTGTAACCTCCAGTAGGTAGTAGAAATGAATGTTAGTTTTGTTCACAGCTGTATTCCCACAGCCTATGACTGACTGTGCCTGGCATGTAAAGGGATTCAGTAAATATTTGTGGAATAAACAATGAAGGATAAATACATTTAATTTCATTCACTTCAACAAGCAGGTACTGAATGCTTACTATTTATAAAGCACTGTGAAAAGAACTGCAGGTAAATCAAAGATGACAAACCATGATCTCTGGTCCATAGAATTATTTCTCACTCTTCTATGAGAGACACTATATATAGACATGATGCAGCATGAACTTTGGTAAGTGCAATGAGAAAAATACTGACAGTGTCCAGGGGGAGTGTGAAGAACAGAAGACTTGATTTCCACTGGGTGTATGTACAGAGGCTTCTTGGAGGAGGTAAAATATGAGCTGTCTTGAAACATGGGTAAGGTCTGGAGAGTAATAGAGGAAGTAGTAGACTGTAGGGATGGCCAGAGTGAAAAACAAAGGGGGGAAATGACAAAGTGAATTTGGAGTACGTAAAGAGGTAACAAAGAGGCCACTGGTCTTAGTTTAAGGTAAGGGGGTGGGAGGGAATAGGAAAGGGCATTGCGTGGAATTTTACTTAAAGGCATGAGTGTTCTCATACATATTGAGTAAGGTAATGCTGTAAAGCTTTGGGAAAAGTGATTAGTAGTGAGGAAGAACTATAGTCGGGGGAGATAGAGAAAGCAGAGAAATCAGTACAGAGTCTACTGAAATCCACCTAATGTGAATTGATAAAGGGTTGGGTTTGGATGGCAGTAGGTATTTCATCCATGGAGCATGAGAGCTTACAAAGTAACATGGTGCAAAGAGGCATTTTGGATGTAGAATCAGAATTCAGCTTCTTACGCTGTTTCTTGACTTTTAGAACAAGAATAGTAATTCTCTTTGGCCCACTGTTACTAGGCTGTTTAGAAAATATTAATTCATCTGTGTTCAACATTAGCCTCTGGTAATCCCAGCATTGGATGGGACTTCAGTAACCATCAGCTCTATTTTTTTATCCATTGCATTTATCAGAAATTTACAGTTTGATTTAACTTTTAAAAATAAGCCTTCGAGGTAAGCTTGCTTATCCTTGTCTTATAGACGAGAAAACTAAGTTATAGAGGTTGCATGATTTCTCTAGAGTCACATAACAAATAAGTTATGGGGCTGGTTCTGGAACATGATCCTTAGAATCCTACTCCTGTGCAAGTCCTAGCTCAGCACTCTAACACTCAGGCCAATTCTCTGGGAAGTCTTTTTCCATCATTTTGGTGTTATCTCCCCAGAAAAGATTTTATTCCCATTAAAAGCAAAATCAAATCTGAGACTTAACAGTGGCAAGCTTTGACCCTGAGTTGAGAGGCATTCAGTTTTTTTTACTTGACATGTAGGTTGGAGTATTATAAAGTTCATCAGTCAAAATTTTTGACATAAAACTGCCACCTCAAGAATTAAACCTTAAATCATTTTCTGAGGGATCCTAGGTACTGTGACAGTCAGGTGAGCCTGGTTGTTTAAGGATACTGGCTCTGTAACACCTTCTTGATTTTCTTCTTATTAGTTTTCATGGTTTAGGTTGCAGAGGCATTTCAGCTAGCAGTTCAATGAATGCCCCAAAGAGTTGAATCCAGTTTCTTTTGCAGCTTTTACAGTTAATGGTGGCCTATTCACTTGAATAAGCTTCTGGTCTCCCCTTCGATTCAGGCACAGTTAAGTGATATCCTTCTCCTGCCCCTTCTCAGTGAGGTTGGAACCCTTGTGCTTTCTGGAAGTATTTGTTGAAATGGCCTTACATAAAGTGAAAGCCACAGGGTGAATTTAATTTGTCATTCATTCATTCATTCATTCATGCATTTGTTCCTTTATTTTATAGACTTTATGGGGATAGTTTACCTTGAGAGAAACAAACCAGACACTGACCTTGCTTTAAGGTAGCTTAAAGTCTAAAAGGGATGAAAAGACCTTTTTCTTGAAGATTTTGCTAATCTACCCAAGCAGATGATATTCTTTCTTTTGGGTCTTGGCACACAAAAGGTTTCTTGGTACTTTATTAAATCTCCTGTGTCTCTATGAATTTCCCAAGGGCTTGGAGCAGATTCCATTCATTGATCTTTACCTCCCTAGTACCAAACATAGCACAGGATAGGTTCTTAATAAATGTGTGGCAAATAAATAAATAGAAAGTTAGGTGCAGAAGCAAGTATACTTCCATTGGGAGGATGGTAGGAAAGGTGGCATCTGAGTTGGCTTTGAAGGATGGAGACACAAAAAAGGGAGGGAAGGCATTATAGCAGTGGATGCAGCATATCATACATATGGAAATGAGAAATCATTAAGTCCCCGTGATTCTAGGAGTGACTCCTTTGTGGGATTCACAAAGTTAATGGAAATAGTATTGGAAAAAGAGCTAAGGGCATAAGATGGATTTTGCAGAGGAGGCAAAGACTAGCCAACAACATTGCCTCTCATTGACATTTGCTCCAATTCTAAAGACTGTCTTAGGTTTTAAGGTAAAGAAAGCAGTTCAGAAGGAGTCAAAATAAGAATATCGTGTTATGAGGATTAGAGCCTGGAAAATCCTTCACGGAGCTCAGGACTGAGTAGGGCTAGGATGGGAAGGCAGCCAGGGCTCTTGGAATGGGCCCATCCTATCCTAGGGTTCTTGCATTTTGTTTTCATCTGTCAGTCTTAGGGCATGCTGTGTTGAACAGACCTGTGCTGGAATTTTTAAGATGAACTTTGCAGAGGCTGGATGCTATGCTAGGAGGACTTTATTGCTCTTCCCCTAGCTCTTTGCACATTCATTGACAGTACCTCAAATATTGTCCTAGGAATGCTTTCAGGTAAGTCTTCTCCACAGATGGCTGTGACTAGCTGATGCTTCTTCGTTTCTTCAGATTGAGTGCAGTGCTGGCACATGGAGATCCTCTATAAATATCATCTTAGTGGAATTGAATTGCTGAAATATAGCCAAAGATGGTATTACCTCTGGGACACCAGAAACAGGAATTTTCATCTAGATTCGAGTTAGATGCTCATGGCTCATTGACGATAGAATTTTCTATTAGGAAAATTGCATTACAGGTATTATTTTCCCGATTTCTTTATGCAGTGGGAATGGGAGGGATCAGAAACAGAGGAGGGCGGCTGACTGTGATCAAATTAGTGGTTATCTCTGGGACATGAATTGAGTGTTCAGGAAAGTTGAGGTTGCATGAGGAAGTCAGAGATGGATTTCTTCCCTTTTTAATAGGAGAGAAATGAGAGAGAGTGCAGATTATCGAAGACAGCCATGTGGGCTCTGCTTATAAGTTGCATGTGCACAGCTAAGATTACAACTTCTGAAAACATATCCAGTCTGTTTGTTTTTCCAGTTAGACACACTCTTGTATGCACATCTGGGTTTTACTAAGGACAAGCTATTGTCTATTAACATGGTATTATTATTATTATTATTAATGCTATTATTATTGTTTTGCCAAATGGTTAGGCTTTCTAGAATGGAGGTAAACTGACTCTGCTGCATATGTTTTTATGTGTAAGCATGTGAATGAGTTGGATACTGGGCAGAAGTAATATGCATTACAGACTGCGAAGTGCTGAACATGTTCTATTCAGGGGTTCATCCCTTCTTGCAGCTCTAGTGCAGCTCGTTTGAGGAATTTACTCGTGGATATTTGATCATCTGTGTGACATCTGGGGACGGGCAGTTAGGTCTCCTCTGATTTTATGAAATAATCTAGCTTAGCCAAATTTAAAATTATTTCCTTTATGCTTAGGGAAAAGCAGTCATCTGGGCAGAAGTGTTATATCTAGTTCTTTTGTGCATGTCAGTGTTTTGTCTCATAAGAGGAGGCATTTGTATATTTTTAATTCAGTGCCAAAGTTAAGAAAAATTCTCTTTCATCACTTACACATTTACGTTTATGTGTTTGATTGAGGCAGTAGAGGGAGGAAATGGCAGTGTGGCTCATTTGGGGGATTCTATTTTGTTCTCTAGAATGTTCTGCCTTGCTTCCCTGCTCCTCCTGGAGGGGTAATAGGGTGTGATGGGCAGGATGGCAGGCAGTGGGTAAACAGCTCAGCAGTACTCTTGAGTACCACTGCTAATACTCTTCCCCAAGATGAGAGTGTTGGCAAAAATTGGTGCTTAACAACAGCGTGACTCCCTTTCTCTCTTTGGGGACTGGCTGCCTCCCTTTGCTGTTGGCCTGAGGCTTTAGATCAGAGATGCTTCCTCATGAGAAACTCTCCCCAGTTTTGGCAGTAGGATACACATTGCTGGTGATGCTTTGTCATTCCAGCAGCTGATTTATTGCAGAGATGCAGTATGCAGTGTCTGTGGATTGGAACAATTCTGGGTTCAAGCCTATTTTATCGACTGCTAGGTAGGCAATCACTGCCAGTGACAGGATCAGTTCAGGGTTTTTGATTATTCTAAATTTCATGTTGCAGAAGCCTGGGTAATCTAGTGATGAATAATGGATGTGACTGTGCAGATTCTGGAAATAGCTTTGAGAAACCTTCCCTCATACACACTGAGAGAACTTACTCTTTTGTTCATTTAGTACTTTATGCAACCATTAGCAAATAGTTACTGGAGTGGAATGGGCCATGTTATTCTAGAGCATGGTTTTGGTGTAGCTGTTTTCCTGAGTGACCACACTTGAATTAGCAATAGTCTCTGATAACTAGTTCATTTTGAAAGACCTCACATTGCCCTTGTCTTAGTAATACATAAGACAATTAAGACCTGGCTATGAGCACTTTACTATAGTGATTGTATGGAAGAAAAACTCTAGCTGTTGCCAGGTATTTTTTGGTCATATACTAAGAGTTCATTTACCTTTTGCTATTAAGGCTGTGGCATCTGTTAGAGAAAAAGTGCTCCTGGTGGTTTGGACTGAACTAGGGGTGTAGCCTGAAGTATTCAGTGAATCAAACTGTGACTTCGGGTTGGCTTGTTACACCCTCTTGAGCAAGAGACAATATGTTAGGAATTCTGATTATAGTTGAGATATTTGGTTTTAAGAAGTTGCCCTTTGAGCTTGCACTGTAAATACTGATTAGTTGCAAACCTTCAATTTTGGTCCTTCACGACCCAGAACGGTGCCTGGGTACTGCAGAAAAGTGCTTTGCCCACTGCCGGAGCACTTTCAACAGTCGATTCTTTCGTGGGGAGACGAAAATAGGTTTCCTATTGTTCAAATGGGTGTTTTAAGTGCTTTGCAGGTGTATCTTAGAGAATGGAAGTATTTATTTTTAATGAGGAGAACTGAAGAATAAAAATAATCACAGCCTTGGAGAATTGCAGATCAAAGCTTTTTTTCATTATGAAACAAATGAAGGCCTCCATCCTAGGAGCTAGTAAATTCATTAATTTTTAATAGAGAAATAGGCTATAAATGGTAATTTAATTCTTCTGGGAGAAGATCGTTTAAATGGTGTTTAAAAATCTACATACTTGGGTGGTTTGGAGTGAAAACCTGCTGTGATACCTAAGGTAATAAATGTACAGTGCAGTTGAGAAACCTGTTCAGAAGTGCTGTGGGTCCTTTATAACTGTTCTATTTCTACCCAGTGTACTGTATAATGTTTTGTCCTATAGCCATATTTAGCTCTTATTTTGGACGTGGGTTTCCCATCTCACTATTTGAATTGGAAATGTCACCATCAAAGGGTAGAATTGTGTGCAGAAATAATAAAGCAAATCTCAGACCTTCCAAATCTTCTATTTCGTATTTTTCCTAATTGGTTAAGATCTTCCCTCACCCTTCCAAATGCTTGTGTTCCTCTTTGTGATCCCAAGGTATCTTTCTTTTAATCTTCAGCTAGCAGCCATGATATTCATTTAAGAAGTAAGCTCTGCCCTCTGTGAGTTGCTTTCTTGAGTTGGATTTTTAAGCTGCTGATTTTGGTGATCACTGTCCTGCCCTCCCAGTTTTTTCAACATTGAAAGAGCCAAACTGCTCAGAAGTGCCTCCTGTGCCAGGAGGCATCTCTTCTAGAATATGCATGCTGTGAATTAAGACAGGTTGGAATGGCTCTGGAATTGGGGGCTATGACATTTGTTAAAGTGGCCTGAGCGTGGAGCCATTTGGCAGGCACAAAAAAGTTGCAGAGCAAATGAGTTGTCTATAATATAGGTATATGCATGGAGGCATGCATTGGTAGAATGGAAGTCACTGCTGGGCTGAGAAGTATCTTTTGGGAAATAAGACAAATTGTGAAGTCAAAAAGGAATTGAGGTTGAAGAGGTCCCAAAGTCATCTGGTTCTGTCTTTCCTTTAGAGATGAGGAATCTGTGGCTCAGAGTGATTAAGGGACCTCCCTGGAGACTTAGAGCCAGTCAGTACCTGAGTATCTTTCTGGCATCTCCAGTCCTTCAGCTCTTAAGCGTTTCGTCATCTTAAATCTTTCCTGTAACAAATTAGAACATAAATAAGTGAATGAATTTATACATTGTTTTAACTGTTCATTTTTATCAATCTGTTTGTTTATCCATATTGTAAATCTGCACATGTTCGCCTGTCTTGCTTACCACCCCTTCCCCACCCCTCAAATTTGGAATTGCAGAAGGACAAGGACTTTGTTTAAACTAAAACAAACCTATAGCATCTAAAATTCTGTCATTTGCCTATGAACATTCAAAAACTGTTGCTAGAGAATCAGTATCATAGATCAAATATTTGCATTTTTTTTATCTTCCAGATTTGCCAGACTACACTTGCTTAGGCCTTTCGTGAAGGGTAGTTAAACCTGATCTAGAAGAAGAAAGGTTTCCCAAGTCACTACCTCTTTTTCTATTCCTTGTGAATGTGCTTACAACTCCACCTCAGAACTGCTGGAGCCTGACCAGTAATCTGCTGGGAGCTTCAGGCCCTGGAGAGTGAGGTCAGGCCTTAAGGCAGAGAAGTGCAGGACTGGACTGTGAAAACAATCATGGATAACCCTTTGGCGGACCATCCAAGAGCATGTGTTCTCTGAATTACCTCTTTGGTGGCTGGTAGTGTGGAAATGTTCAGTGTTTGAAGGGTTAATCCCGGAGTCCCACTCCAATGCTTGTCAATTTGGGGGCAATCAGTTTTCCTTGTCTCTTATGTGTGTTTTGTCTCAGGCTCTGGTGTTGGGACCCATTTCTGGTTCCTTGATTCTGAATGGAAATGCCTGTTGCACTCTCTCTCTCTCCTAAATCATTCTCTGCTTCCTATTGCTTCCTAGCGGCATACATATATGTTGTAATCCCTCTCATCTAAAAAAAAAATTTTACTTTGCACCTGCCTTCATACACTGCTCCATTTTACATTCTCCATTTCAGTAAAACTCTTAAAAGCATTGCTTATTCTTGTTTTTTCTTTTTCATTTATACTTTTAGCTCCAATCCAATCAGATTTTTTTCCTCATCACTCCACTGAAACTATTCTTGTCAGGGTCATTAGTGACTTACATTGCTAAACAGGAGTCAGTACTCATCCCTCTTCTTATCTGACCTGTCACCATCATTCCTTCCCTCTGCCTGAGACATATCCTTCATCTAAGGAAACATTCATTGGCTTTCCTCCCACCACTCTGCCTCTTTGTTCTCAGCCTTCTTTCCCGATGTCTCCTGGTCTCCCTTATTGCCAAGCACTGAAGTGCACTGGGATCAGTTCTCAGACCCTTTCTCTTCTGAAATGAGATTTAGTCCCTTTGTGATCTCCTCCCGTCTCATGGCTCTTAATGCCATCTGTACATCCTCAATGTAGAGCTCTAGTCTGACTCTCCCTTATTATATTCTAGACTCATCTATTCAGTAGTTCAGTCAACATTTGAATGGGATCTTTAAACGGCATGTAGAACTTAACATATCCAGTATGGATCTCCACATCTTTATCCCACACACTCGCTTCTTCTACAGTCTTCCTTGTCTCATCCCAATAATGGCAGCTCCAACATCCTTCCAGCTTGGAGTTCCCATGATATATAATATAATATAAATATATATTATAAATTATAATACAAATTTATATTTATAAGTTATCTATTTGTTATTTATATTTACCACGTATTTGTAAAATTATATAAATTATATTGTATGTGTATTTCCAGAATCAGACTGCTTTTCATTGCTGCCATCTCACCCTTGAACATCTCAGTTCAAGTCACCACTGTCTCTCTCTAGGATTATTGCGAGAGCCTCTTAACTGGTCTCTTGCTTCTACCCTTCTTTGCTAGGGTCTGTTTTCAACACTTCAGCCCAGTAATATTGCTAAACATTTGTCAGATTATATCTCTCCCTTGCTCAAAACACTAATGGCTTTCTTTTTAACTCGGAATAAACGTCACAAGGACTACAGAATCTAGTTCCTGTTTCTCTCCGACTCTGTCTTTACCATTGTCTAGCTCACTGACTCTTGCCACATGGCTCTCATTCCTGCTCTTGAGCCCACCAGGCCTGCTCCCACCTAAGGGCCTTTACTTTTGCTGCATCTTCAGCCTGGTGTGCTCTTCCTCCATGTGTCTGCATGGCTCACTTTCTGTGTTTATTCAAGTGTCACTTTCAGTGGTGCCTTACCTGAATGCCCTATTGAAAATTTTAACTTCCCCACCGTGCTGCCTGTCTGTCTCCCTTTGCTGCCTTCTTTCTCTCCATAGTCCTCCCCATCATCATCTACTTCAGTTATTTTCTTCATTTCTTTCCAGTCTCTCTCCACTAGAATGTAAACACCTCTGGGGCAAAGATTATCATGTTTTTTTTTTTTTTTTTTCTCCTTAATGTTGTCTGACCCATAGTAAGGCATCGGTACCTTGAATAAATGAAGGAATGCTTTCCAGTGAAATCTACCTTCTCATGGCCCAAAGATTCTGTTTTCTGTGGTGTTAATATTAAATAAGACATTCCAAGCTCACCAGCAAGAATGGATATAGTTTATATGACTTTCTTCAACTGCACACTAGCCACTTTAGAACACCAGTGTGACTTCTTTTGTCTAGCTAATCAGGGAATTTTCACATAATTATAGTGGTGATATTATAAATACTGACTTGAAAGGCTTGGATTTGCAAAGATATATGGAAAAACAGATACCCCTAAACTGTCATTTAAAAAGACCAACCATAGCAAAAATATCTAATACTCATTGAGCCTTTCTCTGAGTTATACCCTGGTAAATACTTTTTATTCTCATCCTTCCTCTCTCTCTCCCCCTCGCTCTTGCTCTTATTCTCATTCTCACTCTTGCTCTTGTATCCTATGAGCTAGGTGGGTATTTTTTTCCATTTTGTAAATGAGGACCCAAAGGTTTAAAGAGCTTAACTTGTCAAGTTCAAAGATTTGGAGGTGATCTAGTCAGGAGGTATCTTAACCACTCTACTCTGTTGGAGGGATTGACTCGGGCAGTAGATGAGGGTATCTTCTCTTTTCCACCTGGGGTGGGAGCCTGATACTTGCACTCATGAAGTCAGGCCCAGCCACGGGAGTATAGAGAGAGCACGGAGAGAATAGTATGTCTCCCTTCCTCAAAGACTAGGACAGTATTCTATCCATACCCTCAGCTTTGGGGCCTAGCTCTGTGTTTCAGGCTGGGGAGGAGAGGAACGTTTACCTAATGAGAAATTCAGTTGGAAAGAGGAGCCCAGAGTCTCTAACTTTGCTGGACACAGATATAGTACATGCCTCCTACCTGTCTGGACAAAGAGATTTGTTCTAAATGTATATCCAAATGTTTGTCCTGCTCTGTATATTTTTGCTTTCTTAGGTCTGAGCCACAGAAGAAATCCCGATATACTCTGATCACCAAAATCAGAGGATTTCAAAGCTGAAATGGATTTTAGAGATTGTACAGCACTTCTCTCATCATTCGTGCTCCAGCCATTAGGAAACACACATTGTTCTCTCCCTCACCCTGGACCTTTGCATGCTCTGCTCCATCTCCTGTTAAACTTTTCATCCATGTTCCTCTGGCAAACTCTCAGCCTAAAAGAGAGAATTCAACTGAAAATTTGCAATTATTTTTTCCGGAGAAAGAAGAGACAGCAGTAACATGGTTTGCTTTTATGTTTGCAGTTTATTCCCTGAAACAAAATGTTAATTTGTTCAAGTAACTGTCTGTGGATGCTGGCACAGAATAGTTTGGTCGATCTTTTAATCCTTCTTATCTCTTACAAGGCAAAATTTAACTATGGATCTGAAAACCAAACAAGTGTATTTATTAATGGATATCGATGGCCTGTAACCAAGGCAAAGCCTGTTGGTTAAACATATTAGATTAATAATAAACAGGAGAATATTTTCTAAAATATGCTAAATGTGTATCTTTAGCATAAGTGTGTGACTATATTAAGTATGGGTTTATCGTTATTATCCTTAGGGAGAGAAGGGGCTAGGTTATTTTTTAATGACTCCAGATGTCCAGAACTGTGTTTTTTCTCAAATTTAAACATACCTCCAGTAGTAGTTCGAAAGCTAGAGCTGTTGAACATGACCGTGGGGATGGTAAGTGAGGTGAGACAGCTGCTTTTGTCTATGAGGAAACTTAATTTGTGTGACACTCGCCTTCTGTCTTCCAGAAAATTAGCATCTATAGTTTTAAAACACCGAATGCAAATGCTACAGTGTTTATTAAAAAAAAAATCCATTTTATGTCCCTACATATCTATATGACTGTATATAAAAGTTTTAGACAATTCTGAATATGGCAAATTCTACTTAAATAAAATGACACTTTCATTTAAAAGGGGGCTTTAAGTGTGGGGCCCAGTAGGGAGGAAGGGAACTGATATTTATTGAGAGCCTTCTATGTGCCCGGCAGTGAACTAGATGTGTGCTTTGTGCACAGCTGGCATTGCCTATTGAGCTCTGAAGTCAGAGGTATTTTAAGAAGGCAGAGTGATGAGGTTGGGACATTGTGAACACTTTGGAATAAAATCAGCTCTTAATGACCTGTACTGATGGAGGAGAATAGCAGTTTGGGAACTGTGGTGGATGACCTTCCAGAACAGTTCTGGTTTTGTGACAGAGGGCAGGAGTGGAAAGCAGAGATGAGGGTGAGGCTGTGGAGACCGAGGTGAGGTTTTCCCCTTGCATGCTGCCCGCTCTCTTCTCTCTTCTTGCAGAGGGAGGGGCCGGTTGTGAGGTTGCTAGGCAGGAAGTCAGTCTTTTCTTTAGAAAAGTCAATAACCTTTACCCTGTGTTTTTCTTTCTCTTAATTCAAAATTAATTCAATTATTTGCTGAAAATTTAGAGCATAAACATGAATATAAAAAAGAAAATTATAGTCATGCCCATAATGTCTGACCCTGATACAACCTGTTACCATTTTGAAGTGGAGCCTCAGATGGTACATAATTATTGCCTTATGCAATTTGAATACACAGAATATACCCTTAAACTTAAAGCCATTGGCTTTCTTAATTGAGCAATAGAAAATAATGGTCGTGTGGGGAGAGAGGCCTCAAGGGGAGACTCTGGAGGCCTTCTAGCACTCAGGGCCACTGGAGACCGATTGTCAGAGCATGTAGGAAAGGACCCTGCTCTGTTTATAGTAATAATGCCATGTAGCCTTGTGTTCATAAAACTCTTTAATTATGCAGAGCTTCTGTGATCCTTACGGCGGCACTAAGGGTAGATAAAGGAGATTTTCTCTTATCCGGGTGAGTGCTGAAATGAAGTGTTGGACTGAAGTGACACTCTAACGAGTACATAGTTGGTCCAAGATCAAGATTTCCAGTGAAGTGGCTTTTCCACCACATTGTTAAGTTCATCAGCGTTTTACAGCCTTAGTCAGCTCAGGCTGCTATAACAGAATATCATGGACCGGGTGCTTTAAACTACAGAAATTTATTTTTTCACAGTTCTGGAGGCTGGAAGCCCAAGATAAGTTTTCAGCTGATTCAGTTTCTGGTGAAGGCCATCTTCTTGGCTTACAGACAGCTGCCTTTTTGCTTTGTCTTCACATGGCCTTTCCTTGGTGAGTTGAGAAAGAAGAGAGAGAGAGAGAGCGCCAAGTAGGTATCTCCAGAGTTCTCTGGTGTCTCCTCTTATAAGGATACTAATTCTGTTGGAGGGTCAGGGCCTCTTCTTTAATTACTTCGTTAGAGGCCCCACCTCCACGTGCAGCCACAGTGGGGATTAGGGCTTCAGCATGTGAAGGTGACATATATAAGGGTATATTCTGCATATTCAAATTGGATAAGGAAATAATTATGCACTATTTGAGGCTTCACTTCAAAATGGTAACTGGTTGCATCAGGGTCAGGCAGTATGGGCATGACTATAATTTTTTATATTCATGTTTATGTTCTCAAACATTATTAGGTGCCTACTGCTAAGGAGTCTAAGGATGGAGATCTATCCACAGCAGTTGCCATATAGTGAAATTAAGCATGAAACCACGTATAACTGTAAGTTAGAGAGGGCATCCTTTGGGAAATGACGTGAGTTACACCTTTAGAAACAAGTAGGTATCAGGCAGAAGGAGGACAGTAATCAAGGGTTGACTGTATATTGCTGCCCATGCCTAGCACAACGAAATAAAACTTATTTTTGTCTTTTCTTTCTTATCTTGTTCTATTTAACTTCATCTTACTGGATTATATGAAATTTTCTAAGCCATGCAAATCCTTGACCTTAACCACCCCCACCCCCCCATTTTTTTGACAGATGGAATATGAATAAATACAATAAAATATATAGCCTAGAATCAGGCAGTTGTCTGATTCTGCTATTAATTCCAGGCATGTGCTGCTCTGTTTTCCTCTACGTCTTGTCTTTGTAAAGAGATAGTTGAAAGATTTAGTAGAGCTGCATAAGCTCTGTCAATCTCTATTGATCTCTCTCAGTGTAGTGTGCTTGCTTTATTCAGTGGCCATAGGTGTGGTTTCTTCTCGCAAGATTTTTCTGATCACCTCAAGGAGTAAATTTGAAATCTCACTAAGAAAAGGACGTCAGAGAGCTGGAGGTTTTCTGTCAGATTCATTTTTCATCTTTCTGTCCTAGTTACTCATTCTACTCAGCATTTACTGAGCATTTACTACTTGCTGTAAACTCTTCTAGGTGGAACTAGTGGGTGCCAAGCAGAGTGAGAGAATCCTTCTCCTGGAGTTGCAGGTAGACTAGAACATAGGGATGGAAAATACTGTTCAGCTCATACATAGCCTTAGTTCATAGAGGCTGCCAGGAGCATCTACGTTAATGGTTTCTGAGGTTGCATTTAGACTTGGCCAGGAGGCCGTGCTGGATTAGTGGGGGCCACCATGGGTGGTGTACAGGATGTTGAAGGAAAGAGAAGTAGTGATTTGCAAACCACATATTTGCCATCCCGGGCTGGGTGATGTCTGAATACAATTCTTTCACTGAATTATGGATGCAAGGTAAAAAAAAAAAAAAAAAAGCATCTTCTCAGTTGGAAAACATAGTCTCCCATTATAATCAGTTATTTTATGTTTAAATTTTGGTTAGAAATGTATTTTAGTCTTTTGAAAAATTTTTCCTCTATTGCTTTTGTTCCCCATCCTCCTTAAATTTTAGGTTACAGTCGGGAAATTATTCTCTTCTGGAGAGAGCAATCTGTCATCAGCAAGGATGTATTAATGGGCTTCCACAAAAGCGTGAGATGAAGCCAGCTGCTGTGCCGACTGTGGAAAGAAGGGGCCTCAAACCCTTAAATTTTTTCTCTTAACACAATAATTCTTATTCTTGGATGCACAATAGAATCACCTTGGATATTTAAAAAAAAAAAACCAGTCCCGCCTCAGACCAATAGAACCTCTGGGGTGGCACCCAGACCTGAGATTCTAACGTGCAGCCAAGGTTGAGAACCACCATCTTACCAGATCAAATTCGGCCTCCACCAGGTTTTTTGGTTGATTGCGTGATTGGTCTGGTATAGCTGCTCCGGGTAGATAGAGGGGATAGAACATGACGAGCAGAGGGAGGAGGCCATATTAGTAGTTTCTTTTGGTTTAGTGGTCATGGCCAAAGTCAGAGTGTATAAATATAGTTGAGATTTTTTTTTCAACTCTAGACTCACATTCTTGACACAGCCACCTGGGTTAAAAACTCAGCATTCCACTCCCCATTCCCATGCAGTCTTTGGGAAGCAGCACGGAGTTGCGGCTGAGAGCACATGGTCAAGACCATAGGCTTTGAGTTTGTTAGGTGTGTGGCCTTAAGTAACTAAGTCACCTTATATTATTATGGCTTAGTTAATACTCCTGGAAAATGATGGAATAATACATGTATTTGAAAATTGTTTAATGGTTAAATGAGAGTGTTACCCAAACCCTTCACTGGACTGGGTACAGAGGGAGGGCTCACTACACATTTGACTATCTTGGAACCTGCATATCTAGTGTGAAGGTCAACCACAGATCTTGGGCCATGAGTACCACTGAAGCACTAGCAATGCTGGGATACCACCATCTATCTAACAGAGTAGGAAGCCAGTTCAGGAAGCTGCTAGTGGCCGAGTGTACATCAGGTCCAACTTGTCATGTGCCATCTGTTTCATGGGTCTTTGACAATCAGTGTAATAAACAGATAAAATAGTTAATAGATATTTCAAAGCCCAAGATGAAATGGAGCTGATCTCAGTGGTTATTCTGCCTTTTCCACCTTATCACTGACCTCCCTGTTTGTCAGGATGATGCATGAAGCGATATGGTCCATTGCACATGCTTCCCTGAATCATGACAGTCCCCAAAGCCTTAGCATTCGCCAGGCTCAGAACCCAGAAAAGGACTGACTTCTTTTCTGGGTTTGAAAGTGTCTCTTGTGCTATTTAGACTACTCAGTAACCCAGAGAGGTGTGTAATAAGTTATCCTTAGATTTAATTTTAGTAATTAAAGACTCTGCATTCATCAGATTACCCAAACTTTATATAAGCAATGAAATTGGAGCTTAAATTTTAGTTGTCTTGCTTCTGCCTGTCCTCTAGAAATAAACAAAGCAAAGTATGATAGGAGGAAGAGGAACAATGATAGAATTAGATGGTCCATAGCACTGGAATATTGTAGTTGACTGGATATCATTCATCATTGGTAAAGTCATCCTTTATGAATCTCACCTTGAATTCCTGCCCTTCTCCAGTCAGACATAAGATCTTGCCACCTCTAAATTCGCATTGTGTTTCGCTGACATTTTGATTTCAATTTTTTTTTTTTTGCTAAAATTATTTATGCATATACTGCTACAAACTTCTTCTGGGGGTGATATTGTATTAGTTATTTTTGTATCTCCTTAACATCTAACAGAGCGTCTATAATATCATAAGTATTCAATATTTCTTGCTGAAGGCATACATGATTTGGGCACAATCACAAGAAATGAATCCGTACTATTAAGACTCACCACCATAATCCTGACCATTGAGCAACAACTATTATTTATTTTTCAGGTATTTAATTGCAATACTGATATTCAGACCTTTTAGACTCCTTGATGCCTTATTTTTTCTTATGTCCTTTCTCCAGGCAAAACTCATGTCCAAGAGTAGTGGGAAGTGTCCACCATTAATTTTTTTCCCTCTAAATTTACAACTAGTTTATGAGCATGCTTTTGCAAACATACTGTTTACTGTGTTCTGCTGGTGTCTAAGTGAGTGTAGTTATCATTTAGAATTCTCCCACCTGCTTCCAGAAGTCAAAAGGGGTAGGTGGATTGCTCTTGAGAGCTTGTCAATTCTGCTTCAGTGGACACTAGGAAGATGCATGATGTAAATTCTCTTTTGAAATCTTAAATTGTCCACAATCTGTGGCAACTCTGTGGCAACTCACTTCATTTGAATATGTTGGGATGATGGAATGGCAGTAATTTGAGTTAGAAATTCTGTCCAGCAGAAGATAGACATAAAAAACTAGCATTTGCTTGCATGGTGGTAAGCTCGTTTTGGAAGAATAAGCTTGTTTCTGTGTGCACAACAAGGAAGTGGGGGTGGTAAAGACATCCAGGATAAGACAAGTGGTGATTGACAGCCCAGCTGGTAGAGATGGGTAATTGGAAATTCATGGCACATAAATCTCCCAGTACTTATCTTGAAGCACAGGAAGAGAGGAGATCTGAGCATGGGAGCATTTAACTCTTTCAAAGGGATCTAATAATGAAGCAAATCGTTAAATTCTTCATTTTAACTTTAATTAAATTATGGTTTTCTGTCTTGGAGAGATAAATGCATTATGCTTAAGGAAATAACTCTGTGCATAGTAAATGGAAATCCGCAGAACTGTTGGAGAAGTTCTTCATTTATTAGTTTACTTAGAATGTGCAGTCCTTTCCCGTGGGTCCCATTCCTTTAGAGAATAATTGTTTCTCTTTCTCTCGGTGGATTTCTGGTTTGTCTGTGTACAGTGATGTCTCCTTCATGTGTCTTAGCTTTCTAATTTCCAAACTAGTTTTTATAAAATGAGGTGATATTAGATCATGAGAAGGTTACATGAATTAAAAATAATAACATAGTGGAAGAGACATTTGATGCTGATGGTTTAACTTTTGATTTAATACCTTTGAGCTGGACAACTACCTTTCATTATCTTCCTCATGATATTCCATCATATTATTAAAAATATTCATTAAGTTACTTCTAATTTTTTCTTTAAACTGGACAACCCCATAAACAGCCTAAAAACTAAAAATTTTCAGTCCCAACAAAGTTTAGTGTTTTGAATTTGTCAGATTGGAAACCTCAGAGTGTCCAGTTTGCGCATGAATCTGATGGATGGAACTGCCTGTCTCCTTTGTATAAGTGGGATGGGTCTAAAAGAATGGATGTATATTATCAGCTAGGCTTACAGTTTCTGCTTCGTTTTTGTTGAAATTAAGATGTTTATCTAATCTTAGTGCCTTGTATGCTCGAAGATGTGTGACCACATCTGTGTTATTTCTGGCTGGCAAAGTGTTGCATCTGTTGCTGTGCCAGAGTTCCTGCTGGTAAACAGAGCCGCACCATTAGGGGGCCAGCTCTCTATGGCTTCTGAGCTTCCATGAACATAATGCCCTGACATCTGGTTGAGATTTGAAAAGGGAGTTGAAATTGGAGAGAGACACTGGGGTACAGAAACAGAAGTGAGAGTAGTTATAATGGTGGTACAGGATGGGTTAATTAATCTGAAGGAATGCATTGAGTTTGGAAGTGACAAGCACTTGTGTTAGGTATCGTTGGAATATTACCCAAGAAGAACAAAGTACAGTTCCTGATAACTTGAAGCCTGGAAAGCCACGTTATCATCTGAACTCTTCCAGGAGCCAACCTAGTTACCAGGGTTGGACGAGATCTTGAAGACGAGATGAAAGGGCTGGACAAAATATTAAAGTACAGTAGGAACAAAAGTGCCATAAACTTTCTTGCCCTTTCTGAAGGCCATTAAGGCTACTTAGTGATTCTGATATATGAAGGATATATTATCTCACATGATGTTTCTTGCTGTGCACAGAGGAGGGAGACAATAAATACACATGGATTGACTGATTCAATGTGGAGAGAGGTAATGGTGGGGGACGCACGACACAAGGAATGGGTGAAGGCTTATATTTGATATTCACAGCAGGAAACCTTTAGTAGAAGTGATTTTCAAGCTTTTAAAACCATGTTTCGTGTCTTAAAAAGCGTAGCAATTAATATATGTCTCTTTAGTGAAGGAAACAAAAAGCGCATCTTCATTTAAAACATCAGCAGTGCCGGTATAGACTTTGTAAGGGAAGGCTTATGGGTTCATTGGTAGGTTAAGCTCACTTTTGTCATCCTTAATGTTTGTTGTGAATTGTAAAACCTTTGATAGCCCCCATACCTACAGAAAGAAGTCCAACTCTAATGCCTGGCACATTCCAGTCATCACAAAGTGCCATTAACCTGTCTTTTTACTCCTCATCCCTTATATTTGATAGACATTAACTGACTCTATGTGTTGGGCATTGTGCAAGAACCTGAAGATTCAAAATGAGTAAATTCCCTGTTGTCAAACCATATGTTTTCTAATAATGAAAGTTTACAGGCATGAGAGGTAGGCTGTTATGGCAGAGACTTTGCAATTCCTGTTCCCTCTGTCTAGAATTCTTTTTTTCCCAAATCTTTGAATTGATGACTCAGTCTCGGAGAGGACTTCCTTACTGCCTTATCTAAAATAGACCATTCTCTTCAGCCAGACTTCTCTTTATCACTGTCTAGGTGTGTTGTCTTCATAGCACACACTGCTATGTGAAATTATTTCTGGATTGTTTTTGTCTGTTGCTACAAATGTTAATTCTCATAGAGTGGAGATCTTTGTCTTGTTTACTGCTAATTACTTTTACCTTAGAACAGAGCCCAATCCATGGAAAGCCTTCAGGATGTATTTGTCTAATACATGGGAGCACTGTATTGGACATCGGGAGCCCTTTTTACCTGTTTTTGTTGTTGTTGTTGTTGTTGTTGTTGTTGTTTGTTTCAGGTCTAATGCACCTTTTATTATTAGAAAGTGAGCCCTTCACAATTTTTTCATAGTGTTTTGTTTTTTCTCTGAGCTTGTTTGAGTTTTCCTGGTATCTTGAAGATAATGGCAGCAAGACGGCATGGCTTTTTCTTTTCTTTTTTCTTTTTTGGTCATATTTGTCTGTGTGCTAAAGACCTTTCATGGAGTTTTGCTCAGCAGGTGCTGCACAGAAAATGAATTCTCTCTGGATCGTGGAAGCCCAAACTCTGTACTCGTGTGCTTTTGGTGACTGACAGCCAGGTGTCAGGGGTCGGCTCCTGATCTCCTTTGTCTTTCTCAGCTGTTTGTCTCCATCAAGTCAGCTGGCCCACCCTGATATGTGAGTTACATTCGAGAGGGAAGAGAGAGCATTTTTTTTTTCTCTTCTTTCCTTAATGACTACTGACTGTTTCTCAGGGAATCAAGACACGGAGCTGAAGGAAGAGGATAATAGATGACAAAAGAGGGTACTACAGTAGATATGCCTGTGTCTGAGAAATCCTGAAGTTCCAACCATTTAAGTGTCTTTAGCGCACAGGGTGCTGCTCACTTGGCTGGAAGTGACTTTGCGAGCACCTCTCTTTGTCCCACTGTAGAATCTGCTTCCCCTCCCATAAGGAGGGAATTGAATAGGCACAGAATGCCCCTGTCCTAGGCCTGCAGCCCGCAGCCAGTCATCCTTAGTTTGACCACTCTCTTCTGTGTTGTACAGAGGTGAGTTATGGGGTAAAGGTGTGGAACTAGCTTTGCTGGATGGCGAGTCCAACACCATTCTTCAGTTGGGAGAGTTATACCTCCTGTTCTCAGCCTTGGGACCCAGAACAGCCAGTTAAGCTATTTATTTTTTTCTTTATTCCAAGTAAGTTTATTGTTTGTTTCACAGTCATTGCAGGGGAACAGGGGATCACAATTACTGAAGTCTTAGACAACATAACTGGATCATTTTTATATGTTTCATATTAGGGTTATAGTGTGTGCGTGCATGTGCGTGAGTATATGTGTGTCAAACACATGCATTTTAAGTTAAGCTGTACATACAAATATCCATTCACAAAATCCCCCATATCTTTCCAAAGGGCCTAAAGAAGCCCCGAATCATTCACTCTATATTCTAACTCTGCAGAACCAGCTAGAGTTCCACTGACACGTCCTAATGGAATGTCACTGTGTTAACACATCCTGTCTCTGCTTTGCAGATGGAGATATGTGCGCACACACACTCACACGCATGGATACATATACACATATGTACCATAGCCCTTTCCACCATAGGAGAATGTGGGTGCCTTGATTTTTATTGATTATTGTTATAAGTGGTAGAAACTGCCCAACAAAAGATGAAAATATGTCTCTATGAAGTTTTAAAATACTACTGGATAATACTCAAACCTCCTGATGGTTTTATGTCAAACAAACTGAAATTCTAAGGAAAAAAATAGCTTTTGTAGCATGGCCACATAATAAACTATAGTTGCAGTTAGCTAAAAACATAATCTGGCAGTTTATTATATAAATGTAAATGGTAATTATTGAACCTTTCCTCATGTTAAACATGTTGCTGAAAAGGTTGTTTTATTTCTTAAGTTGTTTGTTTGTTTTTTTCGCGCACACGCGGCGCAAAATAGAAAAAAAAAAAAAAATTGCTAAAACCTATTGGTAGAAATCACCCCTTTGTGGAATATTACCTAATCTCTTAAGCAGCATAGAAAGCACTGCATTTACAAACAGTTTCTACATTTATAAATATCTTTTTCATGCTGGTAGAAAAATCCAAACAGAACTCATAGACCTGTTTTGAATGAGAAATAGTCTCAAGTTGGAATTTATTATTATAATCACTGTTTTTATTAATCATTTAACAGTTGTATGGTGTTGATTAATTTTCTGGCAGTGTTATGTTAATAAGATTTCAAGGAAGGGAAAGAAGTCATTTCATATATGTGGGTTTAGTTTAATTTTATTCACTAAAATTATATTTACTTAATAACAACTATGGAAATAAGCACAGATTCAGGCTTCGTCATCTTTCATTTTAGCGCATCGCTAATGAATAGAGCTGGTGCTTGTGGAAGCATAGTTTGATAGAGCTATTCAGGGTGTGAGTCACGGGACAGGCACTGACATCATTACAGTGTTTGGTGTTTGGATCAGAGATGTTTAGCTTCTACCATAGTGTGATGAGTCCGTGGATGCCTGGTCAATGTGAATTAATGAGGGGGATTGAGAGCCCCCATATAATTTAAAATTTGTGCTGATTCTTAATCCAGAGATGAGGAAACCCCGTCAAGTGGAAATCAATTTTCCAAGGAATTTATTTATGAATTTAGAGGTAAAACTTTATTTTTAAATTAGGATTGGTCTGTTGGTACTAGTTTTAAATTCTGTTGTATTGTTTTCTCTTCCGTTTTCCTCTCCTTATTGCATGGTGGATCAGAGATCTCCATCTCTTATACCGAACCTTGTGGTTGTGTCTGTATCTTTCATAGGTTCACATCTGGGAGTGTTTAGTTTTCTAACACTTAAAAGTACCGCCTGGCTGTTTAACACTTTGAGGGACTAAATAGTCTTGATTACCCTAGCATTTGATTACCACACTTTCAACCAAGTAGTAAGTAGGCATTGCTTTAGTATTTTGTTTTCCGACCATAAAAATGGATACATGAATTTAAGAACAATAAATTTATTGTTTAGCTTGAGTTTCAGTGACAGAACTTAGGTGCTGAACTAGCTTTGATTTTTTTTTTTTTTTTTTTTTTGCCTCATGAAACATTTGTAGCTTGGGATGGATAGGCAGCGAAACAATGGTGTCATGATAGGGAGTGTGTTGGATTCATCTATTATATCATCATTTCATATTGGATGGAAATTTAGCACCTGGCCTTGTATACCTTAGGAAAGCATTGGCAGCCTATTAGAATATAATTTAGAGAGTTTTAGATACCAATAATAAATATTAAATATAGAACTCTGTTTTAGCAATTGTACAGTTATGTACTGATTTCAGTTGAAAACCCGTGGGATTTGATGACATATTGTTTGGTGTTTTAGTGATTTAAAAGGGTTTGTAGAGTATGTACTTGGAAAATAAGGGAGTTCTGTAATGTGGTTTGCAAGCCACTGTCTAACCTTTTCCTCCTGAGGCTTTTTCCTTCCTTAATCCTTGCCAGGTGGTTTTCTGGTCCTCTGAGGCTTACTGGCTTGAAGTGTGCCTCAACACACCTCTCCATGGCTGATCAGAAGGGGTCTAGGTGGTGCCTTTTTGGCCTCCAGCTTTCCTCCTGCATAACACATCAGGGTTACTCCTGGATCTGGAATTCAATTCCAGAGTAATTGGTCCAGTGTTTTGCTTTTCAACTCTCTCCTTGCTCTTTCTGGCAGAGTCTGATATAGGCCCGAACGTCAGGGTCTGTTCCTCTACTTTACAGATGCCAGGAGGAAGAATTGGTGAGGACTTGTATGTACATTGAGTGAGTGAGTTCCCCAGTCTTGGTAATGGTGTGTTCATCTTTTTCTAGAATGAGTATCTGCTCTTACTCTTGTGGAATTTCCTCCTGGCCGATTTATTTTCATTTGTGTAGTTTGCTTGACTGAAATTTTAGTCTGATAGCTAGTACGTTAAACCAGCTCTGCAGTTGTCTCTCAGTTGTTTGTAGGTGAAGAGGGGCAGAGATGGCTAGTGTCTGGGCTGTGTCTTTGAATAGAACACACTGAGGTAGGAAAGATGAGGTCTGTCCTGTTCTAAGTGGGAGGACTTTATTTGAAGAATGGAAGTTAAGGAAACAGCTTCAGTCTGGAACTCAGAGAAGCTAGATCTTTCATAGGCCTGGAGGGGTTAAGGTGAGGCAGGGCCCAAAGGAGGCACAGACATGGAGATCAGGATGGTTTGGGAGCTGGTGGTCAGCAGAGGTGAGGTGTGTTATGTTGGCCATCCTGCTAGGGAGGGGCAGATGGATCCTGCTAGGGAGGAGCGATCCTTTAAATCAGCCAGACCAACCTAGGTATGATAACTAAATGTAGTGTGAATTGCTGAGTTCAATTCTGGACCGAAAAAAAGGACATAAATGGGACACGCTGTCTACGTTTGCTTAATAGACATTTAGAAGAAAAGCTATCCATTTGTTTCAAACTTCTCATTATAAACCATAGTTGCTAATGGGAAACCGATGGCATTTCTCTGTCCTTGCACTGCTTCTGCCTTCTCCTACACTGCAGTGGAACTGCCGACAAATCTTGAAATGCCAACAAAAGATTGAAAGGGAAGGCTTCCGAGTTTTCACATCATCAAAAATTTGAGTGGCAAAGAGACATGCTCTTTTATAGATAAACCAACTATGTTGGTTTCAGATTAATTCAATTTTTATGATTTTTTTCTTTTAAAAGTTCCTACTCTAGATGAGATACCTCCTTCTTACAGTGGAATTCTAATTAATAAAGATAGAGGAATAATGGAAACAGAAAATCATCATTTGGCAAACACCGCGGCAGTAATTTGGCAAACACCACTGCAGGCAAGAATCATCAGTGGGTGCTGAAGTTAGTGGTTGAAAGTATGATGAGAAACAGGATATTTGCAGAGTCCCAAAGTATCTCCCCACAAGGAATTTCTAAGTTAAAAAGGGAATCTAGTAATTTTACTGTAGAGTAACCTAGCAACCACCACTTTAACCAGATGATCGAAGTAATTCCCCAATAATGAGACAGATCAATATCATATACCTCTGGATAAGATGCAAGAGAAAGGAGACTGTTACTTCTGTGATACTCTTTCCAAAAATACACACCCTGAATTAATCATGAGGAGACATCAGATAAACTCAAGTTAAAAGACAAAGTAACTAGCCAATACTCCAAATGTCAAGGTCGTGGAAGACACAGGAGGATTGAGGAAATGTCACAGATTAGAGACTAAAGAGACATGACAATTAAATGCAGTTGGATTCCTGAATTGGATTCTGGACCAGCAAAAGGACAGACCTGTGACAAAAATTGAGTAGTCCGTTGATTAGTTAATAGTATAGATAGCATCAGTGTTAATGTCTTATAATTGTTATATGGTTACATAAGATGTTAACATCTGGGAAAGCAGAGTGACAGGTAAATGGGAGCTCTTCGTACTAGTTTTTCAACTTTTTTGGTGTGAATTTGAAATTTAAAAAAAGCAGAACTCTTTTTTTTAGGAGACATTAAGCTTCGTTGAACTAGTGGATTTATTAACTCCCTCACCTCTTGTCTCTGCACAAACCCAGTCACCTAAGAAGTAAAAGCACATGGAGACTTCCCTTTGATGTCATCATTTTACTTGACTATTCAAACTAACTGTTTTAACTTCTTAACACTGACCTCTCCTCTTATAACCAATAAGAAAAGATATTCACAGTCTGCTGTAGGAGGAGGGAAGTTCCATCTTTCCTCAGTTCCTAGAGCTTCCTACCCTTGAGGTGCTCATAAAAGAGGGACCCGGAGGTAGTAGAGGCATATTTACTGTGAAGTTACTGACGCTTAAGCTTCAGATTTCTTCACTCTCACAGCCCTCCTCCAAATCTCTCTACTTAATTTTCAATTCATAATTTTCTGTTCTTTGCTTAAAGAAGGTCCTCCACAATACCTGGAATACTTCTACTTAATAGCACTATTTTGCCTGAGGCAGCCCCCATACAATACAACACAGCCCATCTACAGCCTGGCTCATATTTTGGAACAGCAGTGAAGAAAACAACATCAAATTGAAGCCAGAATGGAATATTTCAGTTTTCTTTTGTTTGATTTGGTTCATGACCTGGTCAGGCAAAATTATAATCAAATAAAACAAAAGTAAATGCAAATGGAAAGTGTCCTTGTCAGCAATCTGAAACTGAGCACATCTGGTCAGAAGATCAGCTTTGCAATATTGAAAAGGCCACTGTCCAGAGGAGCACACTTGGACTATGACTTGAAGTCACAGCTGTAAACACCAGCTAACACTTTTAACCCCCACCCCCAACCCCCGCTGGCCACCAGCTCATCCCACTTTCCTGTATCTCTCAGATAAGTTCACAGCCCAAGTTTTTAAAGTACCAGGCCTCACAATAGAGGCAAATTATTCATATGTAGAAGTCTGTGTTAAATAAAATACAGGAGCAAGCCAAGGAGCATGAAATTTGGAGTTGCTGTTGACAGCCCCTCTTTCCTGTCACTTATTAATTTTATTTCTCTCCTCGGCTTGTGTCATTGCCTAAAAATTATTTAAACACAGGTTTTCATATTCTGTGACTTAACTCTTAAGGTCTTTGTAACACGTGGGAATTAACAGTCTCTTCCTCTATGATCATTTTAACTTGAGCTTATTCTTAGGGAAATTTGATCTTTAATAATTTTATCAGAGCAATTTTTTCCCCTGGCTGTGAACCTAGCTATTCTAGCCTTGAATTTACCATGGCCTTTTTTTTTTTTTCTGGTTCCAGTCTTCTGAAATCAGATTAGAATTTCAGCACAAGAAATGGCCCTCGTTTTAAGGTTGCCCTCTTATCTCCCGACTTTTACAGTTTGTGTATGTATGTGTGTGTGTGTGTGTGTGTGTGCACATATGTGTGTATGCTAAGTTTTTGGAAAGTTACTGCCATCTCTTGCTTTCACCGGTTGTATGAATGTGAGTATCTGTTTCCAGAGGAAGCAGAGGACAGAATGTAGAAATGGTTTGCACTATTATATTAAACTAGTTGCACTAGAAATAAAATATCATTAAGCAAAAGATACTAGGATGCAAGCCCCACTTGAGAATAGTCCCCCACCCCCCCTTTTTTTTAATGAAATACTTAAATCTAGCAATGTTGTTTTGATGTTGTTTTATCTCTAGGCTTTGAAAAAATCAGTTGTTTGATAGTGAAATGGTATCAGAACCAGAGAAGAGACCATTTTTAAGGAAGTCATGTTATGGAGGTTATTGTGGGAACCAAGTCAGGTTTACCAGAGAGATTTTCTAAAATGCATATAAGTGAATTATTTGCCAAAACACCAGAATTATGTTATGAAGAACGCAGCAATCCTTAGAGTCCCATGTGAGTTTAAGCTCGGAACCCTCATGTGTGAAACAGCCTGCTAGCCATCAAAGACCTGAGGATACAGGAAAGATGACTTCATTGACTTCACAACTCTATTAAAGATTCTTAAATATGTCGGACCAAGTCATCATCCCCATTCTATCCTCACTGAATGTCTGATATGCGTGTGGTTCCCCCTGCCCTTCACCCCCCAGTTTGGCTGTCACTCTACAGAGGAAATAAAAAGCAGCAGACCCAGTTTCCAGGCTGTTTTATTTTATGGAGATGCTAAAAGGCAGCTTATTTCATATTGATCATACCAGGGAGCTAGCCAAGTATGTTGTTAATTGGGTCCTTTGGAATTCGAGACCCCCAGGACCAAAAGCTTTCTAGTGAGGAGGGAAAAAACCCACAGGCTGCATAAAAATGAAATCCAGGAGCCCACAATGTCCCAGTTGCTGGTGATTTGGCCAGCTCATTTTGTAGCTTGTTTTGTATTGTTTCCCTACACCCCTCTTTCCTGCAGAGCTGTGAAGCCTTGTTTTGAAAACTGCTGCCCCAGAGTGCACTAGTTTGGCTGTCCTGTCCTCATTGTTCTATGCTCATTCCATATGTGGGTCACATCCTAGAGCTCACCCCCACCCCTCCACTGGCCTCCTGTCCCTCTAGCCATCTCCCCACTTCCCTTCCCTGTCCTTGTACTGGCATTTTCTCTCCTAATCTCTCTCTCTCTCTCATTCTCTCTCTCAATCTCTCGCGCTCTCATTCTCTCTCTCTCTCTCTCTCTCTCTCTCTCTCTCTCTCTCACACACACACACACACACACACACACACACACACACATACACACTCACACACACACCACATTTTTCCCCCTCAAGAGGTAGAGAGGCAGGGGCAGATTCTTTCAGGAGCTTGCAAACAGAGCCATTCAAACTTAAAAAGCTGGTTAGTGTGGGTTTAGTTTATGGCAAACACCACTTCACCTTTGTGAAAGTAATCATTCTATTCCTCTCTTTTCTCTCTTCCCACCCCTTGCTCTTTACCCCTCTCTTTTTCCAGGACAAAGGTTTTTAAGAAACTAAGATTGCTGCTTCATTCGGCGCTTTCTTGTTTCCCTGGTAGCGAGTATCTCAGACAGTGAAGGATGGAGCAGGCAGACTGGATTTTTTATAGTTCTTTGGAGGTTTCAGGAGTCCACTGAGAAATGTGCATTGCAGGCATGCTTGCTGAGTTTATTATGATGGTTATCTGTCACTTATTCTAACTAAAAGGTAAGAGCTTCTGTAATTTGCTACTGCAAAGAATTGATGCATTGTTCTATTTCTAAGGCCTTCAGCTAATTGGTTCTTGAGGGAAGATTGGACAGAGTTTTTTCTTGACTTCTGTGGCTTATCTTGGTAGATCTGATTTTTTTTAACTATGAAGGAAAAGTAATCTTGGCAATCTTATGGCTATTGATGGAATGTCTAATTATATGTCTTCAAAAAAAAACAAAACAACTTCTGATTCCATAATGTTTTTTTTTTTTTCATTTAAAACTTTTCATTTACCAAAGAAGAGATGTGGTGTATGTGTAGTCAACATTTTCAGTGATTTCTGTAAACTTTGGGAATAGAAGTTGTGATCTTATCCCACAATAAGAATATTTTATTTCAACAGATGACATTTTTACAATGAAAAATTATAGTGCATTCGAGTAATCAGAGTGAGGAAATTTAGAGACTATTTAAATGAATAGTAACATTTACACTGATTGGTCAGTTACTCTAGCATGGGCAAATACATGTTGATAAATACAAATCACCCATTTCAATTTTTTTTAATGTATGTTTAGAGGACATTTTCTGTGTCTGTTCAGAATTCAGATATAAAATTGAACTATAGGCAAAAGAATCTTAGGAATAAGAACTCTTATGAAAGTATAGACCATATGGTTATGTTTTTAAACTTACCTACATAAAGTAATTCAAATTGGAATATTGATTATCTCTGGGAAGAACTTAACCTTTGGTTAAGAAACATAATTTCAAAAACAGATTGTACATCACTATGGAATTTATACAGTTTGAAGCCAACTGTGCTTTATTGAAAAAAATGATTACACCTTATTTTCTTAAGCGTTGGTGATTTATGAAGTCTCTTTGGTATTACTATAGGATGTATTTTATTGGAGATGGAGATCTCTTTAATGATATTTTTCTTTTATGGCTGCTGCTCAGGGCATGTGATGTGCATTGCAACCCTAATTCTATTTATCAATTTGTCTCATGAGCCATAAATGAAGGAAGGGTGTATGTTTGGATACCTACTTTAAGTCATCTTATTGTATTTATTACTTTATAAAATTTCATTCAAAGAGCACGTGGGAAATGTTTCCTCTAAAAGGACATATTGATGCATCTACTTATTCAACATAGTGATAATAGCAAAAGAAATGGATTTCTTTGGTGCTCAGACTTTGACAGGAGAAGAAGTAATGTGCATACTGAAGGGACAATGCTGTCTGTACAGGGGAAAAGTTTATTTCCTTGACTTTGACTCAGAGGTTCCTATTGGGACTACTGGAGATTAAGTAGGTAGAGTAGAGACCATTTATCTCCTACAGCTGTCTCTCACCCTTGTTTCCCACTGTGCAGTATCTTTGTCATTAAGTTCTGGTTTCTTTAACGTGTCAGCAGGATGGCTTTATCTTCCACTCAAAATCAATAAGATCAATCATTGGCATAGATCAGCCCATGCTATACTCCTGAAGACCTTAAAAGTTACCCCTTCCATGTTATATCCCAAATATCTCCTTAACAAAGAAAAAAAGAAAAAAGAAAAAAAAAACAACAATAGATACTTCACATGCAATTTTTCTTCTGTTCCAAGTTTCCAAACTTAATTTTATGAAATTCCAACTTGATTTATCTCTTACATACAATGTGATACCTTTTCAAAATGTACTAAATCAGTGACCCTCAACCTGAGGGTGTTCATAGGACTCCCTTGAGAAGTATTTGAATAATGCAGTCTCCAGCTGCCACCCTCAGGGAGGGAGTTGTTCTGAAAGTTGGCATCCATGCCTGGAACCTGTTAGGTATTCAGTAATATTCACTGTATGATAAATATTGAAATGTTTTCAAAGTAGATTCTAACAGGCCACACTGGTTGAGAATCAGTACAAAATCTTTCTTCTTCTTTAGTTGAATTTGAAGAAGGGTACTTCCCGACTTCTACGCTTCCTACATGCATCTTGAGAAAAATAGGGGCTGCTTTTAAAAGGATGAGTTTCTTTTGCAGATGTTTTCAAACCTCTGAAGGTAGATAATTAGGGCCCTCTAATCATTTTCCACCACACAAAATAGTTACTTCTGTAGCAGTGATACCAATAACAATCCTCTTAGAAATTATTGTATACCCCAGCTCCGTGGCTCTCTCTCGAATCTCAAAGTGATATATATGTTGGAGAGAACCCAGCAAATTGAAAACATTCTCTTTTCACATTTATATTTTTGGGTTAAAAGTATCTTCTCACTTGAACCAGTTAGGGGTGTACTTCTTGGATAATAATTATATGTGTTTCCAAACAACTCTTAAGACACCTGGGTAGACATTACATATCAGATGAGGCACCATATCTGTGGACCTGATCTAAGCATCTGTTTTTGCTATTAAACCTTCTCTCTTCCAATACCTTCTTTACTATAGACTGAGTCTAGAAAAATTAGAGTGTCCTTAAGCAATAAGAGCAAGAGCTTTAAAAAAAGAAAGTTAATATCTTAATATTATCTGTGATATGAGGCTTTAAATAATCCTTAAATTATTCCCAACTTTTAGTCTTTATTTCTTTTATAAGTTTAATCGATTCTCATTAGGGTCATTCTGCTATAGCACTTGTTTTGAAAGGAAATTTTGTTGCAAAGCAATTGACATTAACGTATCAGTTATTACATAAAGAAAACGTCACATTTGTTTATGTGCCATTTCCTTCTAGAGAAACACTTGGTGAAATCAGAAAAGTACAGTCAGCTGAAATGCCATTTAGGACTACCCCTAATGCAATGCATATACATCCTAGTCATCCACAATCTCAGTTTACCCATGTGTTATGAGCCCACCTGTCCACATTTGGTGTCACAGCTTTCCATTCAGTTTCAGCGCACCCTTCTACGTTGCTTCACAATAACTTAATCCCTTTCCTCACTCAGTTCTGGGCAAACTCTAGGCTTTTTTGTATGTGCCATTAGTATCGTAGTATTTATGTGTTTCTTAACCATTTAACACATGTAAAACTGTGCTACTATTTTTATTAAGCTTCTGCGTTTGTTTTAATATTACTGATATCATATTTGAGTATTTTACTCCTAACTCCATGTTCTTCATAAGCCCTGTGGTTTTTATTACACAATTTGCATAGCATAGAGATTTTTAAGATTGCATATGTTTTGTTGCAGCAGAACTGACCAATGGATTTTGGTGTGATAAAATTTTTAGAGGCTAAGTGCTGAGGACATTTAGCATGTCCTAGCTTTATTTTCTGTGAATATGGTCAACTTAGCATGCTTTTTCCTACATTGCATTTTTTTTCCAGTGGCTCTATAGGATTGCCTCAGAATAATCACTTTTCTAAACTCTAAACCTCAGGGAAGGTTGTATGAAGAGTCTCAGAAGTGAAGACCACTGAAAGATGATTCGATACGTGGTCTAATTTTAGGTATAAGAAGAGTTTTTTGTTCTTACCTAATTAATAATTAAGGTAATTGGATCATATAATTTTTAATAGATTCTCAGGTTCAGATTAAAACAGAGATGCTATACTTTTCGCATAAAACTTTATCAAATGAATCCAAATTTGATCATTTTTATATATACTAAAAAATTGCTAAACTCTTCATTGTATGAAGCAAGAAAGAAAGCTGGTCTGGTTCTGGTGCGGTAGAAGAGAAACACTATAATTTTTAGAAGTTTTAGAGGGGTAGTATATACTGCAGGCTTGTTGGTTTGTTTTTAGCGTCTGCTTATTTTGGGTCTGAGAATTGGAGTTTGGGTTTTTGTTTCTGATTCTGCTCAGGGTTCTGACTTCTGGCTAAAAACAATTACAGCCTGATGCTGTCTCTGGTTATCCTCTTGCCACTTCCTGCTGGGTTAATGTTTGTTTCACCACTGAACTTGCCCTTTAGAACTTCTCCAGGGAATCGAACATGACCAGTCAGAATATGGAGCTATATTTGGGGCTCTTGAGTTGTCCTAGAGTCCCTGCTGGTTTCTAGCTCATTGTTTCTCAGGCCACATGTCCAGGCTCTTTTGTCTTCATTTGTGGAGCTCCTCTCCTGCTCCTTCCTTAGAACTTTGTCTTTCAGAGTACAACCATTTAAAAGCTTCCTGGGCAAATCTGTGGTAGGAAAGGTCAGATGATGCTCAGAACTTAGCAACTTGGCTCGAGGTCTGGTGCCTTGAACATTGTATACGTTAAACATACTTTTTTTTTAACTTTTTACTTTTTAAACATACGTTTGTGTCAACACCAAATGCATACATTGAAGCCTTAACCCTGAAAATGACTGCTTTTGGAGATAGGGCCTGTGAGGAGGTGATAAAAGTTAAATGGGGTCATAAAAATGGGGCCCTAATCCAGTAAGGCTGGTGCCCTTGAAAAAAGAGGGAGACTAGAGCTCTGTCTTCTCCACATGAGGACTCAGTGAAAAGGTGGTGTCTGCAAGCCAGGAAGAGTCCTCATCAGGAATTGAAACAGCCAGCACTTTGATCTTGGACTTCCTATCCTCCAAAACTATGAGAATTAACGTTCTGTTATTTAAGCCATGCAGCCTGTGGTATTTTGTTATTGTAGCCCAAGCAGATTAATACATATGTAGTTTAATTTATAACAGTTAATAGACTTCTGGTGGAAGAGAAGAAACATAAGAAACATTGATTTTGAAATACAAATTGACAGTTAAGCATAGAAATTATAATCCTGCCAATAACCTTGACATTGTCCTAAGTAGATTCTCAAGCTGAGTTGATCAGGGTTCTTGTATAGCATCCCAGATGCTAAAAATATAAAATACAGTACCTATTTCATCCCCTTTAGCTCTTCATTTACTGAGATTAAAAATTATTCATACCCACTCTATGGTTATTTGTTGAGATATGCATGCAAATCAAAACCTGAAACCATGAAAATTACCAAAAAAAAAAGTTGTTTAAGCATATGACACAAAGATTTAACTACAGATCACAAAGTTTTTTTTTTTTCTGAAACAATATTGGGTACTTAAAACTCAATGTATATGTTAATATGTATGTGCTTGATCCTAAAATAAAACCTGATATAGTGTTATTTAAAATTTTAATTGTAGACAAGTCATTTTTTATAAACATAAAGTAAATTAAACAGTGTATATTACTTATTAAATGGGGAAAGATTGAAATTTTTCATCATACATAATGAATATTATTAAAACTATTTTAAATGAATTTTATGATAAAATCTTTAATAATGTATTGATCTCAAGTGCAATGCTTTATTTTAAATCCCTTATCATATACTATGCAAAAAGGATGAAATGATTAAAAGATTTCCTAAGGGGTTTCCAGTGATTATATATTACGGTAAAAAAAGGGTTCCCGAGTAAAAATGAATAGACAGTGCTAGGCTGAATGATCCTAAAGGCCTCTGTAGAGTCTACAATTCTCTGATATGCCTGAAACAAAGCAGAATTAGGAATACAAAGATGGATAGGAAATAGAGATTACTTAGGAAGTATAAAGGAGACACTCCACTTGGAGCTCAGTAAGTTTAGAAGGTCTCATTTAGCTGAAAAAGAGGTTTCAGCTCTCAGACACAATCTGCACCCTAAGATAACATGCTTGTTGGCAGCGGTATAACTGTTGGTTGTTGAAGAAATATATACAAAATACATATTTATTAGTTGCTTTGATTAAAAAAACCTAATCTAAGAGTCTGTTTTTCTATTCACAATGGTCCTTTTAATATCATGCCAAAAATATGCCCCCAGCTATCCATGCTTAACAAGTTGAATTGGAGCTGGTTTACCTCTTGAGCACTTCACAATGAACTCCTTCGGTTAGTCTCCTCAAAATTAAGCTGAAAAAATGCGTACAAAGTAAATTGTGACTGGAATTGCATGGTGCCCACTTTCTCTTTATGTTGAGGGGAAATATGATTAAATCACACTTTGGAATCATTCTGTTTCAATCAACTCTTTGATCAGAGGTATAGGTTAAGGAAGGTCTGTGGGACCTCTGTGCACCGAACTATTTAATAGCCTTATTGTAGCTTTTACACAATGATTCCCCACATTCCAATTTTTCTCTTCTCTGGAACCAGGCTCCTTGGGAAAAAGGAGACCCATGGTTTATTTTGAACAAAGAAGGAATTAACCAGTCACCTCCCAAGTAACCCTAGGACATATGGAACATATTGGCTCTGCCACCAAGGAAGTAGCAGATGAGGTATTGGGACCTGAGGACTGATGATTCTGAAGGGGCGGGTAAGTAGAGTTGTAAGGAGGAAGGAAAAAAGGAATGAAGAAAGGGAGGGAGAGAAGGAAGGAGGGAGGGAGTGTAAGGAGCATACACATTTTAAAAAGTGCATGGTTAATGTGGAATTCGTGAATTCCCTCATCCATTCTCAACTGTTTATGCCTGGCCATGTTCTAGAAGTGGAAACTACATTAGTGAATAAAACAAACATCCTCCTTTCATGAGTCGTCTTATTCTAGTGGGAGAACTTTGATCACCTGCTTATACGCACATACACACAATCTAAAAAGAGACACTATCCAGATGATTATTGGACACCTCTATGAAAGACAAGGGACAAGGAAAACAGGACCTCTGTCCCCATGTAATCTGTATGGTCAGGAGAAAGAGGCAGAATGTCACTAAAGACTTCATTCTGGTGTCTGTTAGAATTTTCCTCCATTGCTCAAATTGATTGGAGTGTCATTGATTGATAGTCTGGAGTGGGTCAAGGTGACAAATATTGAACAATACATGTTCGACAGGTGACATCAAATGACTGGAAAAATGCAAAGTGGTAGACTTAAAACATTGGTTGGTCATTTGTGATTTTAGGCAATGATAAACCATTTTTGCTTCAATATATGTTAAAAAAAACTTTATAAACTCTTTTAATCCATCCTTATGTTTATTAAGTATAATAATGCAAATCTTCATTCCGACAGTTCCAGCAACAAACATTGATTCATTTGATACCCTGTGCGAAATGTTGCTGATACAAAAATGAATAAGAAATGATCCCCACCTTTAAGAGCTTCCAAATCAAGGATTTGAAAGTATTATGGAAATCTGCTTCTGAAAGTCATGTTTTTCTTGTATAGTTCTATAGACATCTATGTAGGAGATAGGGAAACTGAGTTCTGACTAGGAGCCATCTCCAGGAAGTCCTTTGTAATATGTTTCTACTATAAACATGTCTGTTAGTGTCATTTACCAGTTCTAATCAAGTGTATATAAAACTGAAATTCTAAGAATATGAGGGTTATAAAAACACTGGATTTGTTTATGTTAGTGTTTCCCAAACTATATTTAATGGAAGAATGTTAACAGTTATGGTGGAAGGCAAGGGGTAGGGAGAACAGAAGGAAGTTTCTGTGGCCAAACAAGTTTGGCAAACTTTGGGCTAAAGGAAGTAAGCAGTTTTTTCTTTTCATAAATTTTAATTTACTGATTTGCATTGTGAATCTCCAACATAGGCAATAGCGGGAGTTCCCAAATCTGGCATCATAATCACAAATTCCCACCCTCCATAGACTCACTGAATCATAATTTTGAGGGGGGTGGGAACTAGGGTGTTCATTTAGAACACATTTGGGAGACAACTTTTAGACAGCACATTGGGCTGTTTCAGCACTGGCCCGGGCAATATTGATGTGCAGAATGCAGCTCTCGCCAACTTCTTTAACAACAAAACTTCATTTATCAAAGAAATGCCTAGTGACATTTATGGAACTATCAGTTTAGTAAATGCTGGCTTACGTGTTCTCTTACTAAAGACTTAAAGAAAAAATGATCTTTAGCAAGTTTATTGGTTTGGGACTTTGAGTTGTATATTTTGTGTATGGTGTTTGTTCAGATAACATTAAAGATCTAGACCATTTTTTGAGCCCCCATTGATGCGTTATTTATTATTTTTTCAAGTGATACTTATTTCATTTATATTATCCTTAGAGCTTTTTTTTTTTTTCAGCAGACATTTCCACTGAGGTTGAATATAATATGTAGTGAACTTTGTTTTGTTCTCTCACTTTGCAAGGGAATAATAATACTTAAACTGTTTGATATAAAACCCAAATCCTCAGAGATAGGAAATTTTGTAATTAAAGCAAATTTGATAAGGACTTGGCATGAAATAGATAAGTCTTCAAAGAGAGGAGAGAGTGAAGGATCTTATTAAAAAATTCATAATTGTTTTTAGGACTGGTTTCTAGATTATTAATTTATTCTGCTGAAGGGGGTTACAGCGGCATAATTAAAGTGATATAATTAAACAAATATAATAAAAAAGTACTGCTTTTGAAAAGATTATGATTTTTTTGTGGGAAAAAAGTGGGAAAATCCACTGAATAGGTTTACCTTTCTGTTCTGAAATACCGTGATGCCTGCTGCCTTTCAGGGCTAAGTCATGGAGCTGAGTCAGTTCACTGCAGACTTCGAGGTTCTGTGTAGACAGGCACAACAGCGTGGGGGTGCATCAGTATCTTGAGTGGAGATAATAAACTCTAACGGTAACCCCTGTCACGGCCATTAGCGTTGGATTAAATCTAAATGCAACTTTCTTTTCATTTTGAATATTCTTCTGGGTATAAGACTTTTTTGTAAACTGAGTTTCTGCTCACTTTGTTCGATACAGTATAAAGCAGATCACCACTTTTGTCCAAGGGACTGGACTTTTGAGATTATAGGTGGATTTAAGGGCTTTGAAAATTTTCATACAGTCGTCATCAAAAACCTTAATTGCTGAAATGCAGACTCAGGTTAAATGTAGGTCTGTCTTTTGGTCCAGGGAAACCCCATGAACATAAGATAATGAAGCCCCATAAGAGTATATGAATGGTGGCTGGCCTCTACTCCATTTCTTGACAATTATAATTGATCCAAAGATGATCTGAAGAAAAGACCAGTTATCCCCGACGTTCCTGCAAGCTGGAACTCTCTGAAGTTCCAACAGGAATTCGAAGGTGATTCTTA
>NW_011888865.1:6535393-6541108 GCF_000151845.1 Pteropus vampyrus
TTTTCTTAAAGTGAAATGAGACAGTGGATTTAAAACACTTTCCAGTGTCAGGTACATAGTAAATACTTTCTAAACTACTATAATTATTGTTTGGAGTCATTGCACTAACATAAAATATATGTATTTTTTTAATTTTCCTGGGGAACAGGGGTCTTTCTTTGACAGTCTAAGTGATAAATGATATGGATAAAAATGTGGAATAGAATTTCTGAATTAATGCCTCTCTGCCCTCGGGAAATTATCTTATGTTGGTGGCTATGATTGAAAACAGAGTAAAGAGATTGGCATTTGTTGCATCAACAAGCTCTAGATTGCAGGAGGACTCATATTTCTAAGTCTTTGGTATTCCTTGACTTTCTTTTTTCACTTTGGCTATTTTTAGAGTTTTTCCCCCTTAGATATGTATAAACATATTTTATCAAATGCTTCATTTTGTAAGAAGATAGGAAATGTTTGTATTGTTTAGAGATGCATTTGGCAGCAAGTAATGGAAAACCCAGCTATAGCAGCTTAAACAAATAGAGATTTATCTTTCTAGTTTAACAAGTAGTCCAGATGAGATGTTGTTAGCTTTGGTTTAGGGCCTCAGCAATATTAGGACCATTGTTTCTGTGATTCTTGTAAATTTCTCTCATTTTTTTTTTTTTTTTCTCATGTGGTTGCAAAATGGCTGCTGAATTCCATACATCACATCCCCATTCAGGCAGAAAGAAGGAAATAAGAAGGAAGGGGCATGCTGCCTGTCACCTAATATTTGTTATTCCTTCTAGTCTCCTTGACCTAAACTGAATCACATGCTAGCTGCAGAAGAGATCAAGTATGGTCATCGCCTGAAGTTGGACATATCTGCTCTATAAATAAATATAGTGTTATTTAAGCAACAACAGGATGATGACTCTTGGGTAGACAAAAGCAATCTTTCACAATTTTGTAGACTTCACTTTAGTTTTTATGCAAGCTGCCTTCTGAATTAGAGGAACTAAATTCCTCTAATTTAATTCCAGGGGGAAACAGTTGATTCTAATCCTTCTAACCCTCCTGCATCTGAACTGAACACACTTTATGTCTGTATTATTTATTAGGTACAATGGACAAAAAAGGAAGCATTCAAACCATCCAGTTGCCTATGCCAGTTTCCATCCTTTGCTTCATGACAGCTTCTCTTCACTTCTTTACATCCATCAGGATGGGTGTAATTTATGGTGGGTATAATGGATGTGACGTTGGACCATGTTTGACCATGGCTAGTTGCCTACCTCAAGGCATCCAAACAAACAAGCATGAAGCATGTTGCTCCTGACCCACCGTCTAGGGACCAGGCGCAGCCCCCTGGTGTATTCCCCTTGTACATTCTGCATTCATCAAGGCAGGATCCCATTCCTTCCCACTTCCTCCCCTACACTTAATCTGAAAGTGGACACTTATTTCCTATCAGCTTATTTACTCTCAAGACTCACTTAGAAAATAGGGACCTATATTGACTCCATTATTTTCTAGATTAGTGAGTCACAGTTGAATGATTCTACAATAATTCTAGAGACTGAATCTTTCCTAGAATCAGCATTCACTGGCCCAGTACAAAGTAGCTGCTTTCTTATCCTATTATTGCATTTGAAGAGCAAATTTGAAGGTCCCTTTCCTTTACTCAGTCATTGTTTTCAATGTGAATTAGACTCAACCAGAACTTGAAGATATTCCTTATGCAGCGTGGATAACTTTTCGGTACTGTTTATGAAAAGATATAGAGTTGCTTTTGCTTATCGTGCAACTTGTTACTGACTTTTTTATTTTCTGAATTAAAAAGGAAAAAAAAAAAGGCTTCTTTAGGCTTCCTATTAAAAGGCACCTCGGATGAATGGTAGATTTCCTTTTATTATTATCTCTTCTAGTTGCAAAGCCAGGAGTCAGAACCATGGAATCAGAGAATTCAAGTTTCTTTTTAGTTCAAGCAGAGCGAACCAGGGAATGAACAGAAATAGGTCACATTGTATTTGAGAGACCAGGACAATGAGGAATTTCTTGGAGTGCTCAGACTCTGATGGATTCTTATTTTGGGGCAGAATGTTTCAGAAAAGTCAAAAGCCAAGATTTACAGTGGATGGCAGCCTATAAAACATTTAAAAAAGCACTTACTCGTCTGTGTATTTTTTTCTAGTAAAAGGAAATTATTTGGAAATTTTCTTTAATCATTTGTCAAGGAAAGACAGATGGCTTTTCCAAAGATTCTTAGAAGGTGGGTTAAACGTGTCTCTCCTGTAGCACGTAGCCCTTGAATGATTTCAGACATCACCATCTCCCTATGTGTGGAGGTGACGGAAACAGCAGCGGTCCTCTTAGCAGAAAGTCGTGGGTCCTGAGCGCTGGTTTTGCCAGTAATTAGCCATTTGCCAAGACTTCAAGAAAGTCACTTAGCCTGAGAGAGTTCTCACCAACAAAACAACGGGGCTATTTGGCTTCTTCAACTTCTAAAATCGAGGTTTTGCTCTTATTTGTGGTGTGCAGTTTTAAAGTAATCTGGGAATTCTTGGATTAGTGCTCTGAGCCTAAACAAATATTAACAATAAGGAGAGAAGAGGTGGAAGTTTCCATGAATCCCTGTCTCCACTTTTCTTTTCCTCTTTCCCACAAGAGCACAAGGTGGTACCCGGGAAGACTGTGATTTTCAGTTTTCAGAACAGCTCTGGGTGTTGTGTGGGCTCTAGTTCCTTCCTCTCTTGTTCTTGCCGCCTCTGCATGTGGGACTTAGAGACATTGTCCCTCTCTCTTTCTTCTCAGGTTAGCCCAGAAATTAAGAGCTTTGGACTCGCATATCCCCCAGATTGGCCCTCCTGTTTCAAATGCCACTTCCCGCTCCTGTCAACATCTCCACTCTCTGAATAGAAAACCAACTCAGCTAGTTGCCAGATTATTTGATTAAAACGATGGACCTTAGGTTGTCAGATATGCTGAACTTCAGCCAGGGGCATTTGCATTTTTAAAGAGCATCTTGTCCCCCTGAAAAGGACCTCAAGTTAGTAGACTATATGGAAGAATAAGAATAACACCTTATATAATGCTTTATCCACCTCAAAAGGCTATCACATTAATCATCATGTTTACCATAATCCTCATACAAGGCACATGAACTAAACGGTGATGCCCCTCTGGGATTTAATTTATTTCATTTTAACAGCTGAGAGAAGTAGAACAGATATTTTGCTCAAGGTCATCTAGTTAAAAAATGAAAAACCAAGAATTTGCACCCAAGTCTTCCCATCCAGTGCTCTGGCTTCTGTAAGAGCCACCGCTTCCCAAGTTCCACTTTCTGTTCCTCATCTTCTTTCTCCCTGCTGAATCAAGTATACTGGCCACAGCACTTCCATGTATTTAAGGGACATGTTGATTTAGAAGATGCAATGAAGGGAGACAGTTCAGCTGAATGTAGGCTCAGTACTGCAGCCTTAAAGTATTTACTACCAGCTGCTTATTGGTTTTCCTCATTTTTTTAAAGTGGACTCAGCGAAGACAGGTGTTGGGTTATGTGGCATAGAGAAGTGGGGGTGTTTTATACCATGACTTGGGCAGTTGTCCACCTGTTGACAGTGCTTAATGTAACACAGTAAGAACGGTTCACTGGGGATGGTACAGGGCCACCATCTGCTTTGATGCTGTAGAAGATTGTGCTTAAATCACCAAATAATAAATCACAGTTCTTCATTCTTGAAATAATGTTCTTCAAACAATAAAGAAGAGCATAAATAAAATGTAAAATCTTCTCCTATTACATTCTAATCCCTCTTTAGGGCTACTTTTTGAGTATGTGTAATTTTCCAGACCTTCATCTATACCATACAAGTGTATGTATGTATGAATGGATGGGTATATTCATATGATTCATTAACAAACATATATATATATATACACACACACACACACACACACACACACACACACACACACACACAAACATATATATATTAATGAATTGTAGTTGCTTTTTAAAATTTTTTATTTTATATTAGTTTCAAGTATACAGCATAGTAGTTGACATTTATATAATTTACAAAGTGATCCCCTGATTATTGTAGTACTCACCTGGCACTACTATAGACATTACAATATTATTGACTATATTCCCTATGATGTACTTCATATCCCCATGACTATTTCGTAACTACCAATTTGTACTTCTTAATCCCTTTTCATAGTTGCTTAAAAAAATTTTTCCTGATAGTAAAAAGATTCTTACTTGATTCTTCTTAATGGGGGCCTGATATTCTACTGAATGGACTCATCGGGGTATTCACCCTTTCATTACTGAAGGGCATTTAGGCATCTTCAGTTGATCACTATTATAAACAATCTTCTAAAAAGTAGTATTACCAGAGATTCAAAGAAATGAAATTGCAGAGTCAAAGAATATGCCCTATTAAAATTTTAATCAGGGCTGCTCTGTTGTCTTTTAAAATTGTCATCCCAAATTATTCTTCTACTAGCAATGTTGGAGTGCACACAGTTCCCTACATATTCACCCACATTGGGGAATATGTGTTTGATTTTACCAATTTGATAAACAAAAGTAGTCTCTCATTTGAATTTCCCTGGTCATGTGAAGGTTGCACATCTTTTTAATAGGTTTTTTGCTATTTGTATGTCTTCTACTGTGAAGGGATAGTTCATATCCTTGTTCTGAATTTCTTTTGAGGTATTTGTTTTCATCTTAGTGGTGAGTAAGAGTTCTTTCTGGTCTGTTGTTAGTCTTTTAATTTTGTTTATAGTATTATTTTTGCTACTCAGAGGTTTTCATTTATATGTGGTCAAATCCGTGAGCCTTTTTTCTTATGGCTTTTAAACTTTGTGTCACCATTTAGGAGGACTTCTGCCTGCCAAGATTTTGGAAATATTATACACTATTTTTTTTAGTACTTTTAAAGTTTTTTTGTTTGTTTTTGTTTGCTTATATTAGTATATAGATTCCTGATTCATCTATGACTGTATGTAGACTTCTAATTTTACTGTGAAGTCCTAAAAGCTGACAATTATTTTCAGAAAGAAAATAAGGTAAAGTTGTACCAGAAAACAAATTGAATTCCTAGTAGGGCCAGGACCTTGGAGAAGCACTCAAGGTAGAATTGGTGATCAACATTATTCACAAGATGCTGGGGTCTTTTTTTCCTGTCTTCATGACCTCTACAAGCAATCCTCTAAGCTAATTATCTATGTATGTTCCCTAAGCCATTTGAGCGCTCTGTATTATTTGAACACACTTTCCATGAATGCTGCCTTCCCATTCTGTATCACCCACAATGCATCTGCTTATTGGTGGGAGTCTCTTCCAGAAGAAAGGAAATATAAATTTGACAGTCTAGCATAAATGTGGGTCTTTGCCACTATGAACCAAAACTCTGGGATGTTAGTCCCTGCTCTGGGCCCTATGAGCTGATTGATTTTCCCAAGTCTTTTAACCTCTTTGAGTCTCAGCTTCTCTACCCGTAAAATGAGAGAGAATAATTCCATCAAAGAATTGCTGTTAAGAAAAAACTAGTATACATAAAAATTGTTTAGGCAAATAATTTAGAAAACCCTGTGCAGAGAGAGAGAGAGAGAGATTATGAATGTACTAGTGCTGTAAATGATTGTGAGCCTTTCATGGACTTCTTTCTGATATAAGCCAAATTTCTTCTGATGCCAGTAAAAGTTATCTTGACTCATTGTGCCCTGTAGCATTTGGCATTA
>NW_011888865.1:6541158-6546680 GCF_000151845.1 Pteropus vampyrus
CTTTGTGTCACCATTTAGGAGGACTTCTGCCTGCCAAGATTTTGGAAATATTATACACTATTTTTTTTAGTACTTTTAAAGTTTTTTTGTTTGTTTTTGTTTGCTTATATTAGTATATAGATTCCTGATTCATCTATGACTGTATGTAGACTTCTAATTTTACTGTGAAGTCCTAAAAGCTGACAATTATTTTCAGAAAGAAAATAAGGTAAAGTTGTACCAGAAAACAAATTGAATTCCTAGTAGGGCCAGGACCTTGGAGAAGCACTCAAGGTAGAATTGGTGATCAACATTATTCACAAGATGCCGGGGTCTTTTTTTCCTGTCTTCATGACCTCTACAAGCAATCCTCTAAGCTAATTATCTATGTATGTTCCCTAAGCCATTTGAGCGCTCTGTATTATTTGAACACACTTTCCATGAATGCTGCCTTCCCATTCTGTATCACCCACAATGCATCTGCTTATTGGTGGGAGTCTCTTCCAGATGAAAGGAAATATAAATTTGACAGTCTAGCATAAATGTGGGTCTTTGCCACTATGAACCAAAACTCTGGGATGTTAGTCCCTGCTCTGGGCCCTATGAGCTGATTGATTTTCCCAAGTCTTTTAACCTCTTTGAGTCTCAGCTTCTCTACCCGTAAAATGAGAGAGAATAATTCCATCAAAGAATTGCTGTTAAGAAAAAACTAGTATACATAAACATTGTTTAGGCAAATAATTTAGAAAACCCTGTGCAGAGAGAGAGAGAGAGAGATTATGAATGTACTAGTGCTGTAAATGATTGTGAGCCTTTCATGGACTTCTTTCTGATATAAGCCAAATTTCTTCTGATGCCAGTAAAAGTTATCTTGACTCATTGTGCCCTGTAGCATTTGGCATTATAACTACATTTTTAAGAAACATGACATTAGAAGGAGAATCTGAATTGTATTTTCCACTCTGTAAAGGAAGGTGTGGTGAGTTAAGCTTTCTAGGGCAAATATCACATTGTCTACTTCTGTTTATCTACCAGTGTCCAGCTAGCATAGTGCTGGACATAGTGCACACAGAAGACACTGAGTAGAAGTTTGGTGATAATCACAGATCATCACTGAACTGTGCAATGTGTGGAGTTGAGGTATCAGGGTCCCTGTTAGAATCTCGTAGTGCTTCTGTATTGCTCCTGCACCAGCTCAAATTAAAATACTGCAATTCCAGATGGATTGTCAAAATGTCCCCCCCCCCACCCCCTACCTCTCATGTTGGAGAGATGAAAAGCTATTTAGAGACAGGCACTAGAGCATCCATCTAGCCCTTGGCTGCATTCTCACCTACCTGCCTCAGAGACCTGTGACTCGTCATATGCGCCAGAGCCCACATTTCTAAAAACTAGACCTTGGAGAACTTTATGGGAAATGGATCTTGGCAGGCAATTTCTGAACAAGCAACAGTCTCTCTGCTTTCTGCTTTCATACATCCTTAGGAATTATTTGCATCTAACACAATCTTGATGGTTAAAATCTCCAGCCAGCTGAGCCCTAAGGATTCAAGGAGTTGCTGGGGGAAAACTGCCTGTTTGCTAACTTGTTTTAACTTCAGCTTCTGACAGTTGGGGGCCAACTTAAATTCTTTCTGCGACACTTCCCGTTGCTGGGCACCTATCTTTCTTTGTTTCTCCTCTCAGACAGTAAACAGAGGGTAATGGTCGCACAAGCATCCAGTTCTTTTGTGATAGCCTGGGAGCGTCATGCAAGGAGTTCTGAACAGGTTGCAAAAGGGATTGCTGAATGCCAAGAACAAAAACGAAAACAACCTTCTCCAGTCTATCTTGTTGGCTTTTTTCCAAGCCTTTGTGAAGCCTTACCTGTCAGTAAGTCAGAACCTTGACAGTTTCTGCAGTAATAAACTATGGGTAGAATTGAAACTTCCACACTTGGTGATAACGTAAGAAATTCTTACCTGGTGCTTAATAAACCATCCTCATTTGAACAGATTTTTCCATAGTTACTAGAAATTGAGAATGTTCTTAAAGTTGAACATTGAAATGGCTTTGCATTTTTAATGTTTTAAAGTGAAGCTTGCAAATCCTTAGCATGAGAAGGCTATAACAAGCCTAAAAGCAATTGTGGGGCAGTGGAAGAAGAACTGGAGGAGAAAATAGAAGACCTGAATTATTTTCCAAGAGATCATTTAAGACCCTCAGTTGCCCCAAGCATGGTGTACTTTGCATATGTAAATCAAAATAAAGTGCTATTTCTTTTTGAAATGTTAAAAAACACCGTGTATGCTGGGATTAAAATAATGTTTTCTAGATTCTGTGATTGCTGAATTCTCTCCTGATCTCTGCTTTGCCGAAGTCCTAACAATTATTAGTCTTCCTACAGGGAAACCTAGCACAGTCTTATTGGCTCACTTGCCCTCTGCCTTTGACTCCGGGCCAGATATTTCCTCTTTCATCCCTGGCTTTCTCATCAGTACAATGAGAGACAATTTATGCGTTAAATTTCAGGGTGTTTTCAAATACATGATTTCGTAATAGCTTCATGAGATGGATATGAAGGAAGGAGGTCTGAGAGTTGAAATGTTTTGCCCAAGGTCGCAAAGTCAAGTTGGAATACAATTCCGAATCTGATTTCTTCAGCTCCACTGCTTGGCTGGGGTTTGTTATAAACTGTGAGGACATGGCATTGGATAATGGACAAAAATATGCAATTAAATGGAGTATTTTATTGCTTCGTTGTTATTTATTCGGGTAAGTTTTCATTTGAATATTGCTATTTTGCCTCCAAAATGTATAATTGTTTTATGATTGAGAACAGTAGCACTTTGGAAGGAAAAGCTTTAAATATCTGATAAACAGCAAATATTGAATAATGTGAAGTGTTTTAATGAGTTTTCATGGACTTTAGTTTGCAAATTACGGTAATGAAGTAAAGGAGGGGATTTCTTGTTTCTGAAATTGATGAGTGCTCTGTGTGTGTGTGTCCAATATCTTTGTCTACATTTACAGCTTTTCAGATGTTGTTATTGAATGCTATACATAGTTCTGTAAATAAATGTCAAGAAAATATAACCTGCAATAAAATACTTTATCATGTCAAATAAAATGTATACTTAGTAGTGCTATTTGAGATACGGTTTCGGCCTATCTCTAGATATAGTAGATCAAGAGTAATTTAAGATTATTTAGCACTTCTACTGCATGGTTAAAAGTTATCTATGGTTGAATGGATAATGAAATGCAGTGCACATAAGATAGGTTTTCGTCCATTTTTTTTCTAAATGAGAGTTCCATCGAAACGTCCCTAAGATATTAAAAGCCCTTCTGTGATCTGAATAAATATTTACTCTTCAGGCAGGTCATATATTATAGTTTGTTTAACAAAATAAAGGATTGTGGCAAAGGCACATGAAGCGCAGATAATGGTAAAATAGCACTGGACATGACCCTCCGGGCAGGTGCGGAGTGTTGTTTTAGCAGTAAACCCCTCCTATTACAGTCTCTGTCACAGGGCTTCAGAAGCAGCTGATGTTCTTTTGAACCAAAGTGCCTGTAAAAACATTCTCACCTCTTTGCCTTAATCATGGACTGAGATACTCTAGTAATCAGATACTAACTCTCTTGTCTTTGGCTTTGTGAAATTCCTAATACAGGGAAATCTAATGTGAATCAAAAACTGAATTTGAACTTTGCTTAAAAAAATGGAGTTTTTAAAGACTATGTTCTTATGACCCAATCATTTTGCACTTATTGAATAAAGATAGTATTGGCATATAAAAAAGAGAGTTGATAAGTGGAAAAATAATACATGAAACAATAATGCATACATACAGAATACTAAAGCTAAGATGAATTAACTCGACTAAGGGCCATTATGCTTTCTTAAGATAGCTTTTTCCTAGCTCAGTGTTTCTTATCAGACCTCCCTGCCTCTTATCTATATATTCCCTCAATTACAGCCCACACATTAGCTATAGAACTATAATTTTTCTGAAGCAGCCCTTCCATCATGCTGCTTCCCTGATCAACTAAAATGGGGTGGGGAGAGGATTCCGGAATCTCCTCTAGGTTAAAAGTTCATGGTCTTCAGTTTGGTATTTAAGGCGCTGAGATCAACTTCTTGAACTTTATTTACCTACTTCCCCATCTTGTCATCTCACTGCCTTCAGTCCTGCTGAACTGGTTCACTGGTTCTTTCAGTGGCCTTACACGTTCCCACATCCACGTTTTTACTTCCTTTGCTTCCTCCGGAGTTGGGACCAAAAAGATTCCAGTCAATTATTAGCATTCTTTCTGCCTTCTGTGACCCACCTTAGGTTAGAACATAATACTGTGGGGTGAGAGCCTGGGCATTGAAGTTGGATATACCCAGGTTGGAATTGTAGCTCTGTCTTACATGAGTGAGAACATGAGCAAGAACCTTACACTTTTCAAGCCTCAATTTCATCATCCGTAAAATGGACATAATGATACTTCATGTATTTATTGTGAGAATTAAATAAAATATGTGAGGCATGTATGATCACAATGCCTGGCATTTTGCAGGTACTCAGTAAAATATTTTGAAACAATGCATCCTCCATGAACTTTCTCTGTTTACCTGCCCCACACAGCAATTAGCCTCCCCTCTCATAACCCTTTGAATCTTTGTCTTATGGTATTGCCACATTCTGTCAGTGTTTTCCTTCCCTTTAGGTCCCGAAGTTTATCCTTGCTACCTATTTCACAGATGTTGGTTGAATTAAATTGAAATGTTGAACTAGTGGACTTAGTAACAGTGGGATTTAAATGATTTCACTATAAAATAAATGGGAATTTTAGATAATGAATGGTTCCTAGATCATGCCAAAAACAAGCATCATGTTTTTATAGTATAACTGAAATAGAGTTGAAAATAGGCAGAACTGAAGGTCAGATACTTCAGTTACAAAGAGCTGTGGAGGACTGAAGAGGTCAAATAGCTGACAGGATGTCATTCAGCATGGAAAACTCCCCAGGGTATTTGGAGTCTGTCACCACTGGTCTGATTGCACCCTTTGTAAAGTTACAAATATTTATCATAATAGTGATTTCTCTGTGTTTTAGATTCTCATTAAATTATATTAGCAATGTTAACTTTCCGTTAATCATAACTGACTTAACCAGAATCACCAGAATTCTAGTATGAGAGTCAAGCAGTGAAGTAAAGCAGCAGCTGGTACTGGTGGCTTCTGACAGGGAGAGAGATATAGTGACAGGGCGCTCAGTGTTTGCCTGTCACTCTGCACCTTTTCTCCTCTTCTCTATACATATGTGTTTTCTCTCTGAATCCCCTTCTCTGGTGGGTAATTTAGAGCAGCAAGTTCTGGAATGTAATCAGAATCTTCTAGATTCTCATCTTGAAGCATCAAAGACAAGAAAAACCGTGAAAGTTTCTTTCAACATTTAATCATATTCAAATTATCATCCTCCCTATGTCTGCCTTATAAATATGCCTTAATTTAAATTGTTTGGTTTTTTTTCTTCATTAAGGCAAGAGCAAGACATTTCTGAAGAAAGGA
>NW_011888865.1:6550455-6626382 GCF_000151845.1 Pteropus vampyrus
TCACATAAATTGTGAACATGTAAAGAAATTGAAATTGAAATTAAAGTTGAATCAGTGGTGAAGGAAGAAGCTAGAGCAAGAAGGTCATTCCAGAATCACTCTCCAAATCAGATAGACACAGTAAAGCCCAAAATTTCAAAAGTAGATTGATTTGTATTGAATCTTATGGATGTGTATATATAATGCCATATAATCTGTCTGTGAACTGTGAAGGGCAAAATTATCCAAATAATTTATTTGTTTGTTTTACTTTTTACTAAGTGGAGAGATCAGCATTATGATGATCTAGAATAGAATTGATTTTGGGAGGCAATTTTTAAAAATAAAATCAAATAACCAGTAACTATTTGATTGCAAAACCAAATAATTTTAAACTACCAGATAATATTTCTTTACTGCTTAGTGACATGTTGAATCCAAGTAAACTCTTGAGCGGGAGAGGTAGGGTCATAAACTTTATGACTTTCATCTGGGATTCTGTGATAGTATGGTAAATAAACATTCTCTTTATACTTCTAAAATATTATTTTTTTAAATAAGGTATTATTATAACTGTTTATTTTTGGTTTGGAGCTTGGGTATTCATCCCAGCCCTGCTGTCAGCTAGCCCAAGAACTGAATTCTGAGCGCCAACATTTCAGCTCCAGGACAAGGCTGCTGAACTAAACTCCCTCTAAAATTCCTTATTCTTAACTCTGGATACACCAACCTCAAGTTGCCTTTGATAACATAGCAATGTGCAAGGTCTGGTAATTGCTCATTCTTAGCTATTGTCATTTCCCAATTAAACAAATATCTATTGAATAACTGTTTTTGATTTTGCGGAATATACGTGAGGCAACGGATAGCTGCTGCCAAAAATTCTGGTTAGGAATGTTTAATCTACATAATTTGTCACTAATCATGTCATTTATTCTTTTTCCTAAAAACACATAAGTAATGGAAGGATGACATTCTTACCCTCGTGAGGCTGAGAGCTGACATCTGTGTTTTTGATGTGGAAGATAGAAGCTCTTGAAAATCATAGTGTAACCTAGTGGATTCTTGAAGCTCAGAAAATAAGGTGCTTTGTATACAGACTTTGCTGTTGCTAGATTCTTTATTAATAATATTTACTCTTGTCTGTTAGCATTTACTAATAAATCAAGCTGCTGGGTTTAATATTTGTAATAGTGTAATGCCATTTACTCATAATGATCAAATCACTAGGGCTTCTTTAATTTAAAAAAAAAAGAGGAAGTGAGAGAGGCCTGTTAAAAACAATAGAAATCTGTTCTGAAGGAAAATTCAGATTTGAACCACCTAGGTGGAATGGTTTGGTAAAGGTTAAACAAACCTTCTCTCACTCTAGTAGGACTTTAAAATAAATTTCATCTAAATTCTTGTCAGCTTCCCTGTACAGCTGTCCCTAAACATCTGCCGTGGAAGCTCAGAATTGCTGTCCCCCCCCTTCGCAGTTTACATAAGCTTGTGTAAACTATTTATTTGTAGTACATAATTAGTGGCAAAGTATGTAGTACTTGGTTTTTATCTATATATACTCAAGGGTTGACTAGAGGAAAACTCAATTTAACTACATGGAATGAGTGTACTTGGTTTAAGTCTTGTCAGAGTAACAAACCATTTACTTTTCAGCAACTGTTGATATTAAAGGATGTTTAAAAATCTGTTTAGGTTCTTGTAGCTTGAGGATGAATTATGGGAGTTGTCTTTCAATCTAGGGCAGGATTTGATAGTCCTGTCTTGTACACCATGCTGGTGAGTAAATGATTCCCCCAAACCATGGTCAAGTGAGGCCACTCAGATGCTTGGAAGCTGTGGTCTTAGTAGTTATGCAGAGAAAATTAGGTAAACCTCTAGAGAGGTGACCCTCTTTTGACCTGCAAAGATCAGTCTTCCAGGGCCTTGATTTTGTTGGCCGAGTAAATGCTTCTGTAAAGAATGAGATCCAAGTCAGGTGGGTGGAAAACTGGGGAACATCAGTCCTTGGGATTCCAGCTGCCAGCGTGACTGATGGCCCTGACACACGCGAATACTTCCCGGAGAAATCAGACCAAATGGTTCTACCACCGAGAGGTAAAGTTTCCTTGATTCTCTGTTGTGGGCAGGGAGCTCAGAACCCAGCCAGGTTTATACTGTGGGGTGGAAGTCAGCTCGGCCCTAGAGGAGGAGAGTTTGGTTCTTGGCACCAGAAACCCAGAGCCGACCTCCCTGGGGCGTTATCTGGGGAACATCTCAGTGGTGCCAGGAGAGCTCCATGCAGTGTCTCTGCTATTCTTGGAAAGTATTTTTTCCCCACATACTCGGCTCTACCCTTCTCAGTATAATTGCTCTAGTTGCTCTAATCCAGTTGTGACCTCAACATTATTGAAATTTTAGGCCAGATAATTCTTTGTCTGGGAGGCCGCCCTGCGCTTGGTAGGACGTTTAGCAGCATCGCTGGCCTGTACCTGCTAGATGCTAGTAGCATCTCTCTCCTCATTGCGACAAAGAAAAAGGCCTGCAGACATTGCCAGATGTCCTCTGGGGACAAAACAGTCTGTAGTTGAGAACAACTGTTCTGCTCCTATATTTTCTTGGAGCTTCATTTATAGTTTATCCAACATTTATAGTTTATAGTTTAAGACATTTATAGTTTATCCAACAGCAAATATTTGTTGAGCACCTATTATGTGCCAAGCAGTACATTTGGTATGAGCAACAGTGATGACCGTAAGAGACAGCTCCTTCCTTCATACAGTTTGTAGGCAAGTTGGGATAACAGATACTAATCAGATAGTCTTACTAAAATATAATTAAAACAGTAACAAATATTATGAAGTAAATGATCTGGGTGCTCCAAGAACACATAACAAGGGGCCACGGCTAGTTTTGGGGAATCAGAGAAATGTGCCCTGAGGGGTGTAGAAGCTGAGGTGATTATGTGCATGCGTTTCTGTGATGGGGAATCAGGAAGCAAAACAGAGTTGAACTCAAAGACAAAAACATGTGCAAAGCACCTGAGGCAAGAGGAGATCTGCCAGGAACAGAACAAAACAAACGAAACAAAAGGACCACTTTGGCTGGAAGGTAGAGTAGTTAGAGATGAGTCCAGAAAGGAAGCGAGGGCCAAACTTGGCAGAACTTCTCAGCCATGTTGACGCTTTGGGTCTTTATTATCTTGAATGCATAGGGAAGGTATTGATGTGTTTCAGCAGGGGTAGGATTTGCTCAGGTTTTAGGTATGTGACTGGACGGTTGTAGCAGGAATGCTATGGAGGGGGCGAGAGTGATATGTCAGGCTGGTTAGGAGTTTGAGGCTCTAGGGTTGCTGTCATCTACGCAGACAGGCAGCACCTGGCCCTTAGTGGCACCCTCATTTTTCACATTAGAATGTGTGAATTTGATCTGTTCTGTCTCCAGAGCCCTGGGTTCATACTCATTGAGTTCTTATACATTCATTTTCTTTTCGAACCTACTACATTTGACTGCTTACGCACTTCTGGCTTGCAGTTTCAAAAATGATATCAGGGCCTCAAGAAAGGGGGCGGAATGAGCAAGCGTCCCAGGAAGCTACTTCATTAAGCACAACACCACCCTGGGTCCCACTGCTTCTGCAACTGCATTGTGCAGTAGGATTCACAGAGATGCAGACAGTAAGTAGTTCAGCATCTCTTTGAGTGAGCTCAATTGACCATCCTTGTCCATGTGTGCTTAGTAGTTACTCCTCAAAGAGAGGATCTGCTCTTGGCGTTTTGTCTCCACTCTGTGGCAGCACCTCTAGGTCTTGTCAGGCCAGCTCTGAGGTGCTGTGTGTTCTCATACTTATTCCATTTCTGGCTGCTCTGGGATAGTAACCCTGTCCTCTGCCTGGTATGTTAGGCTAAGGTTGTTTATGCTAAAAATTACTAACTTTGTGCTTGGAGGTTCTTTGACAATTCTTTTAACCTGTGTTTACAGAAATGTCTAAAAATGTCTTACCCACCTAAGGAAATATGTTTTCTTAAGTGAAAATGAGGACCCTACTGACACATGATTCTGCAGGCTTGAGCTTTTTCATTGAGATGGAGGGTAGTTGATGATCGCATGTCCTTGTTGACCTGTTCTTAGGAAGACTGTCTGTGTTGTCCCATGTGGGAATTGAACCTGTGACCTGGTCTCATTAGCACTGAGCAATAATCCAGGTAACACTGACATCAACCCGTCAGTCAATAATAAATAACCTTAATGGGAAGTATGGGAGAACTGAAGGAACCAAATTTGCATTTTGTCATTTGCTAAGACACAGTTGTCAGTGATGACAGTATGAAGCGACATGACCGATGAGATGTCTGTGTTGTCAGCAAACTTCTTGACCCACATGCAAGCTGTATTAAATCTTGACAACTTTTATCATTGCCTGTTCTCAAATAATCTTTGCCTTCCCCTGTGATACAATTTCAACCTCTCTCCATAGTGTGTTCATCTTCCATATGATCAACTGTTTGTCCTCTCCTTTTTGAGTTTAGTACAGTTGCTGCCTAAGATACGTTTTTAGTCTCACCAGTTTCCTGATCTATTGTTTTTTTTTTTTTTATTTCTCGTACAAGCATCCATTTCATCCATCATTTGCTTGTCTCCAGTCTTCATGTGGTGAATATACAGTAATACCACGTTGTAGAGAGTTGGGTGTGTATCTTCTTTCTCATTAGATTTATTTAGCAATTCTGTATTGTGCACCTAACATGTAAAGTCTCATTGCTGCTGCCTTACATTCTGGGGTGACATTTAACCAAACAGCCCGGCATTTCCAGAACTTTGCTCTGGAGCCTGTGGTCTTCTTTGTCCAGAGTAAGACCCAGTCCCAGGTATAACTTTGGAAAAATTTGGAATTGAATTCTGTTCTCCCAGAAGTCCTCTACAATTTTTAGGATATTTTATCATTTATCCCATCCTACTCTGATGGTTCAGCTGTTTCAGAAAAAGGAAATCTGATGTGCCTTTACCTAATTTAGGTCCTGCAGCTCTGTGTACCCTGAGCCCTCTCACGGATGTTTCTCACTTTCCTCTTGCCCTAATGTCACCATTGCTTGTCATAGCAGGAGAGGGATGTACTGAGGGAAGCTCCCGAGTTCTGCTTTCCCGATTCCTGATTTTACTATGCTGATTACTCTTTTTCTTAAAGGAGTCTCCTTTAACAAGGCAAATAACAATTGGAATGATTAAAAAGATGTTTACTTTTGGAAATAGGACAGACCACAGGGACTTAACATGGCGATAAATATGGATTGTGTCAGAATGTAGCAAGCAGAAAGCTCTGAAAGCATCTTTTCCTCTCAACTATATTTTGCCCATTAATTATTGAAATGAACACTATTTAAAGACATTTGTTCTATTTAGAACTATTCAGGTCCTTTTTCTCTCATTCATGCAGTTATGCCAGAGTAAATGCTATTACTTGGAGAAGGTTTTTTGTTTTGTTTTGTTTTTTTAAATTGTGAGCATAAGTGAATACTAATATATCTAGCCTTTGGTTTCTGTCAGTGAGGCCCACCAAAGAAAAATTGAAATCATGTATTTTTCTGGAACATTTTCTCAGACAGCTAAGCATAGGAGCAAATTATATCTTCTCCATACATTTTTTTTTTTCTTACCCTATGATAAATTTCTTTTTCCAGAGGGAGAAGTGATTTTTAAAAGGCTTGAACAACATGCTAATCTTTCCTTCTGATAGCCCCTGGTTGAATTACCCCTGAATTTGAAGCATTTACTGATGAAATGATACTTGACATTAACCAGTGTTGTATGGAAATATTTCTAGCACCTGGGGAGAAAATAAAGGAGGGTATTCATAACACTGCCGCTGTGTGGCTGATTCTTCCATTTTTCTCAGAACCAACTTGAATTACACTTGCTTCATGCTGACTGACTTTTCTCCTCAGAGACCACGTTTAGACAACAGAAAGATTTGTACCACTGGAAAAAGTTAGACTTTACAGTGTTATTACCATAAAAAAGATTGGGTTTGGGTAACGGTCTGCTTGGCTGGTCGGCAGAACCAACTGGAGGTTTTGGATTTGGCCTTTCTTTCTTGTTCAGAATGACAGAAGGCGATGTATCTTTGTAAAGGAAATACTCTTCTTGCTTATAAAGCCCAGCTTAAACGTGGGGCTCAAGTAAATAAGCAGAATTTTCCAGAGAAGAATGAAATATGAACTCACTTTAGGTTTTGAGTGTCAGAGTATTTTTGGTTTGGAAAACTGATTTTGACCATTAACTAAGTAAAAATAGATAATGAAAACTATGAAAATAAATGGATGATTATTCAACATTAATAAGATTCTTCTCCTCATTCCAGTCTTTGTAGCTCATAGAACTGCACAAATTCTTTATATGCCTTTTTTTTTTTAAATGAGAAAAGAAAATACACAGCAAAATATGGAACAGTCATCTCATTCTTCAGTTGGAACATGGAGGTGTGTTGATATGACAAGTATTGAAGCAGTTTGTTCAAGAATAACTCTCAGCTTAGTGAACATGAGAATTCATACCCTGTGAAATGGGGTAGGAGGAAGAATAATAAACTAGTCTCAAGAATCCTTGGATTACATCCAACGCTTTCCAGGCAACTGAACTGTCTGAGGCACAACATCTAGGTTGGACTCAATCGGTGTTTCCCTGTTTTCCACAAAATACTCTTTCTTCGCCTGCAAGTAGCTATGTGTCGGTGGTGAAAGTGGGGAAAGTGGAGAAAGAGATTCATGATCAAACAGATTTTAGAAATTGTGCATATTATATCCCTTGGAATCACAGTTTATATAGTGCGTTTGCGCATGCAACAAGTGCTTGCTGAGGCCTATGTACCAGAAAACTTAGTGCTGCTGGTGGAAACAGACTATAACTATAGACTGTGCTTTCATAAGGAGTTAACAACGCATGGTAAATTTTTAGAGATGACTAAGAACGGGAGAGGGGGGAAGTTTCTTTTGACACATACTAAATGCTCCAAGATCTAAATTATGCAATCTGCTTGCCTTTATTCAACCGGTGTTTCCTAAAACATTTTTTTTTAGTTGCACACCTGTTCATAAATATATGTCATGGAAATGGGAAATCATGTGTTATTGGGGAATGGTGGACTATCTCTGTTTCCTCAGGGTCTCTAAGTTTTATAATTATAATTCCCGATTTGTCTGATGCTCATTTTTATCTTCTCCCTAGTGCATGTTGATTAGACAAATTTCACTCAGTAAAAATTGATTGAATTTTGGCCTTGCAAGGCACTTTGCTAGACACTGTAAGAAGAAGAAGAAATAAGACAGCTTACTTTCCAATATGTAATTTCAAAATAAGTTTAATACAAGGAAGTAGATGATATCAGTGAGGTCCATATAGATAAAATACAAAGTTTAGGGCAGTGATTCTGAGTGTGATTGTCCCAGAATGAGCATCTCCTGGGAACTTGTTAAAATTATAAATTCTTGGCCCCACCCCAGACCAAGGAGTCCAGAAACTCTGAGGTGGAGCCCAGCAGTGTGAGATTAAACAAGCCCTGCATGATTCTGAATCTCACTAAAGTTTAAGAATCACAGCTTTAGAATTGGAGCTCACACTTGGATGGGCAATCTCTGAGATTGCTTCAAAGAGTAGGTAGTGTTTTAGCTAAACCTTATAAGATGAGTAAAACTTGTAGACAAGAATGATAGAGACCTTTAAGACCTGTGTTCTTAAAGGAGGCAATAGCACAGTAGAGTCAAAATCACAGTAGAGATGTAAGGGCCAGTTTTAGCTTTTTTACTAGCAGGCTATGTGACCTTGTCCAAATCACTTAACCTTTCTCATTCTGTTTCCTCAACTTTAAAACTAGAGTGTTGGACTGGACAATTTTATGATCCTTTTGACTATAAAACTCAGTGAGTTTACATGGCTGTGGTTCAGTATATCATGATATAAGCCGAGTAACAGCACGACATAAATTATTTGTGACCCAAATGCCTCGTATATTATCCTGTACACGCTCTAGCTACAATGGTTTGTATTAAGAAAAAAGACCCAGTAAACATTTTTTCTTCTTTTCAGGCAACCATTAGCATCAGCCAGAGAGTAAAACTTTATTCCCAAGTGTGTCATACAGACAGTCTATAACTGATTTCAGGAGCAAGGACCCAGAACATAAAGCAGTGCCATGAGGATGGTAATTTGAGCAGTATCAGAATAAGCTGCTCTGGAAGATAGGGCTTAGCAGTATCTAACTGTTCTGGGACTCATCATTGCAAAGAGAAATCCTGCTAGAACTCCTCAGGAATTAAATGCCAGGTCTGAGGAGTAGTTCCCTCAAGCAGTTATAGTTTCCTGAGTTCTAAAATATACATGTGGTAGTTGGAGTAAGCCGCAGAGTTGTGGCAATAGCCTTTGGCCCATGTCACCCTGCACAGGTGCCTCTGGCACTGACCCTGACCCATGGCATGAGTCTAGGGTCTGTGGAAGGGTGGTTTTCGTAATAGGGATAGGCTACTCCATAGATTGTCTCACATTTGACCTTTTTTTCTTAACCAAGTTTTTACTTGTTTCCCATTTTGTTTTTCTTCTTCTGAACACCTTAATAATTAACATCAGTTGATATTTATGAAACATACTGTGTGCCAGACATGATTGCAAGCCTGTAACATGGCAGTGGGAACTCTTATAATACCTGTTAAAAAGAAAAGGAAACTGAGACTTAAGAAGTGTTACCCAAGCATCACCTAACCAGTAAGTGTAAGTGGCAAAGTATAAATGGGAAAGACGTCTTTTCCTTTACCTTTGATGTGTTTTTTTTGTTTGTTTTAGAAAAGAAAATGTCAGAGTAGGTTGTTAATTTCCTCTCTTATCTTGTAACTCACAGATCTTGTCTTTTCTAAAAACTGTCTTAGTTTGTGATATTAATAGTTAGCATTGTATACTTACTACGAGCCATGAACTGTTTTAAGTGCTTCATATTTATTAACTCAAATCCTGTTGGAAGGAACTATTGTTTCTATTTTATAGAAGAAGAAACTGAAAGTGAGATACAGAGAGATTAAATAACTTGCCCAAAATTACATAACTAGTCAATGGCAGAGCTGGGTTTTAAACCCAGGCAGTCAGGCATTGAAGTGTGCATTTTGGACCCACTGCACATACAGCTTTGTATAGATGTTGGACTCAGTCACAGCACACACCTGAGTGATGGCTGACTTCCATTTTCAGTTCTAACACAAGCCATCTTCATCAAGGATCCTGTAAAAGGAAGACCCTTTACATATTGCCTTTGTTCTCTATTTCACAGCTTATCATAGCACATTTCCATGTCTGTCTGGCTAACAAAACCCTTTCAAAATGTATAAGATAGGAAGAGATAGAGTGAAAATAGAATGTTTTCCTAAGATGCCTTTTTTTCACTTTTAGAAGTCTCAGCTATTTAATGAGGCCAATTTAATGATGGCAGAAAACAGCTTCACCAGGTTACCAGAGCAAGCAGAGGCACCCTGCTGAGTCAAGGCACTCCCAGAGAGGTGGCCTTTGTGAGAGCTGTTCTCTGCCCCTGAGGTCTCTGGTATTTATTCATCCCTGGAGAGAAAAATCTGCATGCCCTCTGAGTCCCAGGCCAAGATCCACTCTAACTGAGCTGGTTGGGCAGGATGGGGAGGCACATTGGCGTGCCTCTGAATAATAAATGTCTCCAAGATTGATGGCTTGATGATCTCTTTGGAGATTATATCAAAAATTATTGATTATGTTACTAAGTCATAGAAAATAGGCTCTGAGGTTGGGAACTAAGTGCTTTCTTTAAAATAACCCAGAAGCAGTAGAGTAAATCAATGTGCAGAGCATCTAAAACAGTGCAACCATCATGCCAGCTTCATAAATAGCTTGGCTTCAATGTGGAAAAAGTAGTAATTTTTTTAAAAAAATTTTACCAGTCATTTTGGCATGCTAAGAAAAGGAAGCCTAAATCTTTATTTTAGTATTTACTTGCAGAATTTTACAGAATTCCTAACTTCCAGCACTTGTTTATTTTGTCAATCAACGAAAAAACTGCAAGACTTTTAAATTAATTTGTGCCCAGTAGAGCTCCCCCCCCCAAAAAAAAAAGAAAATTAAGATGCAAAAACCTTATGAGATATTTTGGTTTCAACAGCTGAGGCCAACAAGCTTAGACATGCTCAGTTTTTTGGTGTTAAATCCAAATTTCAGCACACAATAATACTATTTCATGTCAGTTTGGTTTGAAGTATTTTCTATTTGCATTTAAGGCTATTGATTCTGCTTTATAAGAAAAAAACCAAAAACAAAAAACTCAGCAGTGTATCTTGTTGAAAGAAAAACTCAGTATGCAAAAGTACCAATTTTGGAATAGTTAAATTGAATGAATATTATGACAGTATTCTGTGCTTTGAAGGATTCACCAGAAGGGTTCGTAAAAGTAACTCTCCCCCTCGGGCACTTAAATGTTTACTTATAAACAGTTAACTACTTTGAGGAGGAGTAGCACCAGGGAGAGTAATACTGTGTAAGAAAACAGAGATCTCTGCAAAATTATGGTAAACCACAGGTCTCAAATTGTTATAAAACTCAAAGAAAAACTAATTCATTTGGCACACATTTCCATTTGGTATCAGCTTCAACCTGGGAGTTGTGATCTTGGTATGAGGGGAACCACTTCTTTTTATGGGCCTCAATTTCCACATCTCTGAAATCAGGAGATTGGACCAGCTGGTCTTTAAGGCTCTTTTGAGTCTGTGTAATTTCTTGATTCTGTTTCCTGAAGTAAGATGTTCTTATTTTTTGGTATTTGGAAATTGAATATATTAAAGTCTTCTGAGCCTCTGGTTACATCTGGACCTTAATGCTCTGTTCAGCAAACCAATATTGTGTGCCTCCTCTGTGGCATATACTGTCCTTGCTTCTGGGAAGATAATGAGGCACAGATGCTGCTCCTCCCATCAGGTTTTCTTCAGTGTGGGTTCAGGATGTGGATGGGGGCTGGAAAGACTAAAAAGAGTCCAGATGAACTGAATTCACCTTTGGGGCTATCTTCGCTGATGACCATGAGTCCAGACTTTTGGGGCAAAGTGTCTGCAAAGCTGCTCTCACAGGCAGTGCCCTTTATGTAGAATAGTTAGTGAGAAGTAAGGCAGAAACTGAACTTGTATTTCCTTGGATATGCTGGGATTGACCCCAGTTTTCTGCTTTCAGAGAGTATGCATGGCCTTTGGTCATTCCCTTATGAGAGCCTTGTTTCATTCCACTGCGTTCAATAGTGAACCTAAAAATACCTCTTTCCTCTGGAGCAGTCTCATATGATGAAATAAAAGAGTCAGTTGAGGCATAGAGATTATTATTAAAGCTTCTGATGATTGACATCTGTGATCCCTAAAGAGGGCTCTCTTGCTCCCATATTTCAGCTGCATGTTCCACAAAGAGGCACTTCCAGTTGCGCTGGTCCCATGGAGTTCTCCATTCTTATGGGTAGGATATTTGAACCTACTGCATTCAGGCTACTGCTTTACACACTTAGCACCTGAGGCATTTCCTAAGGAGAGATAGCGGAGGAATCACATGTGAAATTATCTTCTTTTATGAAAAGTTATCCTACCTTTCTGCTTTTCATTTTTATTGTCTGTTCTACTTATGAAATCCCTACGTTAAACTTTACTCTTTCTATATGCCTATTCAGTGTTTCCTAGATACTAAAGCAGATGAAAGCAGCAAGATATAGTTCATCCCCAGTTGGAACCAAGCAAATGCACGCCAAGAATTTTGCTTTATGAGAGTCTCCTGAAGGGCAGCATTGGGGAAAAAAAATGAGAGAATCTTGTTCAGTGTGGAGAGAGTCTGAATTATAATTTAGCCTAATTCAGCCTCTGCTACAGGAACATGAGGTTTGAATGGTTCATCTGCAAAAAGAGTATAATAACATGTGCCTTACCCATCCTGGATATGAAAGTGTTTTATGTAGTAGTCCCCTCTTATCCATGGTTTCACCTTCCAAGGTTTTAGTTTCCTGTGGTCCCAAAATATTAAATAGACAATTCCAGCAATAAACAATTCATAAGTTTTAAATTGGGTGCTGTTCTGAGTAGCATGATGAAATCTCCTGTTTTCTTGCCCCGGACATGAGCCATCCCTTTGTTGATGACGTAGTCGCTGCCATCTTGTTTAACAGGTTGGCTCTCAGGATATCTCAGTGTTCAGGTCACCCTTATTGTACTTAATAATGGACCCCAAAGTGCAAGAATAGTGATGCTGGCAATTAGGACATGCCAAAGAGAAGCCGTAAAGTGCTTCCTCTAACTAAAAAGGTATGCATACATGGGGAAAATATTGTATATATAGGGTTCAGTACTATTTTTGGTTTCAGGCATCCACTGGGGTGTCTTGGAAAGTATTTCCCTCAGGTAAGGGGGGACTACTGTAAACTACACAATAATTTATAATTTAAAATGTTGAAATGTAGGGTATTTTTTCCGTTTATAGCAGGTAATTGGAAGTTGTTTAAAATCAGAAAAGAGATAACCAATAGAGATGCTGAGTGGGTTTTATGCTTTTCCATTACTGATAAATGTTGACTAGTTTAATAGAATTAAATCATGTCATATATGCTTCTAGGGGCTTTAATTATTCTATTCTTGTTACAAATAATTTAGAGAGAATGGTGGTGCTATAGGAAAAAGCATGGCTTTAAATAAGAAAGAACAGGGTTTGAGATCCCGCTCTGCTACTTACCAGCTGGAAGACATCTGTTGAGACAATGTTCCAACCAAATAGCTTAATTTCTCTAACTTTTAGTTTTCTAACGTGTAGTTTGGTAAAATAGTACCTGTTGCTTAGGGTTGTTGCAAGGATCCAATGCAACAGGGAGGAAATGCCTGACTCAGTGCCTAGCCCATGGTATGCAAAGTCCCATTTTTTCTTTTCTCCATATTCCCTGTAGAGGAGAAAGAGAAAGAGAATGTGAGGTCTTGCAGAGTATGCCTTAATGGAAGAACTTGGGGATTCTAAAAATCTGAACCATCAGGGTGTAAATAGACTTAGCTCATCCTTGTTAAATAGCCTCTTTGCCCCCACCGTCTATTTTAAATACTTGACAGATTTTACTGTTAAAATAGGAGAATATTTTTATCTTTAAATCTATATAGAAACAGAGCTATTGTGACTGTGGAGATATAATAGACTGATACAAATAATTGGAAGTAATTCCTTCAATTACTCTTCTGAACATGAATCTCTTTTAATTCTTTAAATTTTTCTTGTACAGAATCCTTACCTCTCTTGTTCTGAGTAGCATTCTACTCATGGATATCAATTAGATCATGCAAAAGTAATTATATAACCATTAATGAACAATGTTAATTGAAGAAATATTGGAAAATGCACATATGCCTGTAAATCTCAAAACCACACGGTTAATCCTTTTCAAATCTAAAAATGTAGTTGTGCATTAGATGTTTAAATAATAATAGAATCATATCACATGTATTGTTTTATAATCTCTTAGCATTATATCTTAATGCTTCTGAAAATACAGATCTTTTAAAATTATTATTTTTAATGGCTGCATAGTATTTCACTTTATGAATGTACCAAAAATTATTTGATTCTCTATTGATAGGCAATTAGTATCTTTTCAACCGTTTTGTATTTTAAACTGAGCTATAAATGTACACTTTTCTAATTATTGCCATAGGATAATTGCCCAGAAGATAATTAATTCTAAGTCACATGTAAATGCACTTTTTAAGGCTTCCAGTACATATTTTTAAATTGACTTTGAGAAAGCAAGAAATCTTTTACCAATGAAAAATTCTATCAAAAATGTCATCTTTTACCAATGAAAAATTCTATCAAAAGTGTCATTAAAAAAAAAAAAATCAAACAAGATGAGGGTAAGTGGTAAGGTTTCTAATTTTTTTATTGTATTGATGTTTTTTAAAAGCATTGTTTCATAACAGTTATTTTCTATTCTTCCACTTTCCTCTTAAGTTAATTTATCTTTTCTCTCTCTTTTTTTTTCCCCTCCAGGATGGAAGTATGATGTGATGGATATAACTATGGGATACTGTGTGGGTACACGGCCTCCTCCTTCTTGCCTCATCCTCCTGCTTCTCAAGCTCTTGGCCACTGTTTCCCAAGGGCTGCCTGGGACTGGGCCCCTGGGCTTCCACTTCACACATTCCACTTATAATGCTACAGTGTATGAGAATTCAGCAGCAAGGACCTACGTCAACAGTCAGAATAGAATGGGCATCACCTTAATAGATCTGTCCTGGGATATCAAATACAGAATAGTATCTGGAGATGAGGAAGGCTTTTTCAAAGCAGAGGAAGTCATTATTGCAGATTTCTGTTTTCTCAGAATAAGAACTAAAGGTGGAAATTCTGCCATATTGAATAGGGAAATTCAGGACAATTATTTATTGATAGTAAAAGGTTCTGTCAGAGGAGAGGATTTAGAAGCATGGACCAAAGTGAATATACAGGTTTTAGATATGAATGATCTGAGACCTTTATTTTCACCCACAACATACTCTGTTACAATAGCAGAAAGCACACCTTTGAGGACTAGTGTTGCCCAGGTGACAGCAACAGATGCAGATATTGGTTCCAATGGAGAATTCTACTACTACTTTAAAAACAAAGTTGATCTCTTTTCCGTTCACCCCACAAGTGGTATCATCTCTTTAAGTGGACGATTAAATTATGATGAGAAGAATAGGTATGATCTGGAAATTTTGGCTGTGGACCGAGGGATGAAACTCTATGGAAACAACGGAGTAAGCAGTACTGCAAAGCTTTTTGTTCACATTGAACGCATAAATGAACATGCCCCAACTATCCATGTAGTCACTCATGTTCCCTTCTCTCTGGACAAAGAGTCGATCTATGCAGTGGTGACAGTTGATGATCTAGATGAGGGGGCCAATGGAGAGATTGAGTCTGTTTCCATTGTGGCTGGGGATCCTTTAGATCAGTTCTTCCTGGCTAAGGAAGGAAAGTGGATGAATGAGTACAAGATTAAGGAGAGAAGGCAGGTCGACTGGGAGAGCTTTCCCTATGGCTACAATCTCACTCTCCAAGCAAAAGACAAGGGGTCTCCTCAGAAACTTTCTGCCATAAAGATTGTCCACATTGCCAACCCCAAAAGAGACACTGTCCCAATTAGATTTGAAAAAGAAATGTATGATGTGAGCATTAGTGAATTTTCTCCTCCTGGCGTCGTGGTTGTTATAGTAAAGTTAAGTCCTGAACCGCTAGGTGTGGAATACAAATTATCGCCTGGTGAGGATGCACAATACTTCAAAATTAATCCCCGGTCAGGTCTGATTGTCACAGCACAGCCACTGAATACCGTTAAGAAGGAGGTTTATAAACTGGGGGTGACAAACAAGGAAGGAGACTTAAAAGCACAAGTCACCATTGGCATAGAAGATGCAAATGACCATACCCCAGAATTTCAGCAGCCACTGTATGATGCTTTTGTGAATGAAAGTGTTCCAGTGGGAACGAGTGTTCTGACAGTTTCAGCTTCTGATAAGGATAAAGGAGAAAATGGGTACATTACCTATAGTATTGCCAGCCTGAATTTGTTACCGTTTGCCATTAACCAGTTTACAGGTGTTATTAGCACAACCGAAGAACTGGATTTTGAATCTTCTCCAGAAACTTACAGGTTCATCGTCAGAGCCTCTGACTGGGGTTCCCCATATCGCCATGAAAGTGAGGTAAATGTGACTATTCAAATAGGAAACGTCAATGACAACAGCCCTCTCTTTGAAAAAGTGGCTTGCCAGGGAGTTATTTCATATGATTTTCCAGTTGGGAGTCACATCACAGCTGTCTCAGCAATTGATGTTGATGAACTTGAACTTGTAAAGTACAAAATCTTATCTGGAAATGAACTTGGTTTCTTTTATCTAAACCCAGACTCTGGTGTTTTACAGCTTAAAAAGTCACTGATGAATTCTGGCATTAAAAATGGCCAATTTGCCCTCAGGATTACAGCAACCGATGGAGAGAATTTTGCGGATCCCATGTCTGTTAACATTTCAGTCTTACATGGGAAGGTATCTTCAAAGAGCTTCAGTTGCAGAGAAACTCGTGTGGCTCAAAAGCTGGCAGAAAAATTACTCATTAAGGCAAAAGCCAATGGGAAACTGAATCTGGAGGATGGATTTCTCGACTTTTATTCGATTAATAGGCAAGGACCACATTTTGACAAGTCATTTCCTTCTGATGTGGCTGTGAAGGAGAACCTGCCAGTTGGTGCTAACATCCTGAAGATTAAAGCCTATGATGCCGACTCTGGCTTCAATGGAAAGGTGCTATTTACAATATCTGATGGAAATACGGATAGTTGCTTTAATATCGATATGGAGACTGGGCAACTTAAAGTCCTTATGCCCATGGATCGAGAGCACACAGACCTCTATCTCCTTAATATCACCATCTATGACTTAGGTAATCCACAAAAATCTTCATGGAGGCTGCTGACCATTAATGTGGAGGATGCTAATGACAATAGCCCAATTTTTCTTCAAGACAGTTACACAGTTAATATTCTCGAAAGTTTAGGTATTGGTACTGAGATTATTCAAGTGGAAGCCAGAGACAAAGACTTGGGTTCTAATGGCGAAGTGACTTACTCAGTCTTGACAGATACCCAACAGTTTGCCATCAATAGTTCAACTGGAATTGTTTATGTAGCTGACCAATTGGACCGAGAGGCCAAAGCAAACTATTCATTAAAAATAGAAGCCAGAGACAAGGCAGAAAATGGCCAGCAGCTGTTTTCGGTTGTGACTCTTAAGGTGTTTTTGGATGACGTCAATGACTGCTCCCCAGCTTTCATTCCCAGTAGCTATAGTGTGAAGGTTCTTGAAGATCTCCCTGTTGGCACTGTCATCGCTTGGCTGGAGACCCATGATCCAGATCTTGGACTGGGGGGTCAAGTGCGCTATTCGTTAGTTAATGACTATAATGGGAGATTTGAAATAGATAAAGCGAGTGGGGCCATCCGCTTGAGCAAAGAGCTTGACTATGAAAAGCAGCAGTTCTATAACCTCACAGTTCGGGCTAAAGACAAAGGGCGGCCTGTCTCTCTGTCCTCTGTTTCCTTTGTTGAGGTGGAAGTGGTGGATGTCAACGAAAACCTCCATACGCCCTACTTCCCAGACTTTGCTGTTGTTGGATCTGTAAAAGAAAACTCACGTATTGGAACAAGTGTCCTGCAGGTGACTGCCCAAGATGAGGACTCCGGGAGGGACGGAGAGATCCAGTACTCCATCAGGGATGGCAGTGGTCTTGGAAGGTTCAATATAGATGACGAGAGTGGTAAGTTTGACATTTTGTGTCAGAAGTGTAATTTCACCTTTCACAAATTGTAAACATTGGAAAAGTAAAGGGGCGTTCTCACACTAAAATAGAATGACAAATGAGGTTGCATTTGGTGGAGAAATGGCACAGAAAAAGCTTTTTCTTAGAATGTGCTGGTTTATAAGAGGACCTGTTTATACAGTATTAGCCATGGTTTTCAGTGGGGGTCCCTATTTTTTGTTTTTCTTGTTTAGCACTACTATACCTGGTTATCTTCTGATAAGTGTAGGTAATGGTCGCCTCTGTTGATTGCACTTTTGACCTTCACTCAATTAAGGGCCCTGATAAAGTAAACTACATTTGAATTGACTTTAAATTAGAAGTGTGGAAGCAGATCTCGTATACCAATCTTTCCTTTTACAGTCATGCTTTCCTGAAATGATACTGCATCAATTGCTTGGTCTTTTATGTTTCATGGGTACATCTGGTCCTTGAATGACAGGCATTATTTGCACTGTGTATGCTCCATTAATGTATGGAGGTATGCTTCTACAAATGTTTTCATTAGATAGACTAGAGGAGGTGTATTGTGGATTTTGTTTAGAAATTATTTTAAGATTTTATTTGTAAGAATTGACTTTTTATGGAAATATTTTAAAAATTGGAGCAGAATTGTCCCAATATTATTATTATCTATTACCTATTTATTTACTCTCCATCACTGATACAGATATATATGCATATATATTTTTTCTTCTAGTTATTGTCATTTTAATCTAAGTGTATGTGTTCCTAGACATGTGCATATATATGTGTGTTCCTTGATTAGCACAGTTCATTTTTCTAGTCTTTAGATTGAGAGAAATCTCAAAACAGTGGCTGTGTCTTCTCTACTCTTATATAAGTGGTAATATTAGCACTTCACAGTCTTCAGAACATATTTATATACATTAAATCATTTTCAACAACACTCAGGGGGTTTCTTCCCATTAATGGTAATGATGATTAAAACAGGTAATAGGAAGGGGTCATTATAGGGATACTAAATATATCAAGTACATCAATAATACTAGAAGAAGGATTTGAGAAACTATTAAATATTGGACAGGAGTTAAGGACTATGTATCATCACAAATTTAAACTGATTTTTATATACATAGGCTCTAATTCTGGGCAGTGTAAATTGTAAAATTTATCTTCATAGCCATAATGAATGAGGAGGTAAATGTCAAGAAAATTGGGTTCTGATTTAGCTACATACTCTGTTTTATTATATATAACTTGCTATTCGATTGGAATATTTTTCACCTTTGAAGTACAAAATGAGAAAGGAAGGGAAGTAACCTTTACTGAGTGTCTGGTTTGTGCTAATATGTTACTACTAGTACAAAGACTTCTTCGAGTACTTACAATGGGCAGCACACTGCGTGAAGGGCTTTATAGTTGTGTCTTGCTTAATTCTCCCAACAACCTCATTAGGTAGAACTAATAATCCTCAACTCATGAACTGATGTACAGAGAAGATACATAATTTGGAGCTTAGTTTCAAACTTAGCTTTGAGGACAGCAGTAAAATATGCTGTCTGCCATGTAAGGACAAGTCTGGGCTTCCTTGCATTTCCTAGATACACTTGAATTTGGTATTGATCTAAAATCTGTAAGGCAATAAAGTGTTAAACAGGTTTTAAAGTCCTTAAACCCTGGGATCATTGTCTGATGACACAGGCCATTAATCACCTTTTTTTTTTCTCTTAGAGTCCCATTGTTTGTGTGGGTCTCCAGTGAGAGGAGCTTACCTTTGGGAGTGAGGTGGATGTGGGTAGGTAGGTCAAGAGGAAGGTATTAGACTGAATCATTAACCACTGCTACCTAGATGACTATGTCAAACTACACTGAGTTGTTTTATTAGGAAGTTTCATCTTAGAGTAGCTTAATGCAAGGAAGAAGAGGAGTGATTTGGTGAGAGTGGCCTAGATTTCTTTCATTTGTACTGTTATTTGTTCTTATCTTGGGTGTTATTTCATAAAAATGTGTGTACAGTTTCATCTGATGATATAGCTGCCCTTATAATTCTTGACTCCAGGAGTTTGATATCCTTTGCCTGTCAAACAAAACAAAACAAAACAAAACAACTCACTGTTCTGCATTTGTTCTGTTAGAGTCTGGATTGTATAAATTTTGCCACAGATGATGATAATGCCTCTTACGTTTCGACATTGCTTTGTGATTTAAAACAGCTCTTTCGTGCAAATACGAATTCCTTTGGGTTAAAGGAAGCTTCATGAGTTGTGTGAGGTCACATACCCACAAGAGGATATGGGTGTACCTAGAACCCACATCTCTCTTCAGCCCTAACTCAGGGTTCTTTATTTGCATTAATTACACGTGTTTCTGATTTACAAATCCCAGAGGATTTTTTATTTTAAAAACTATAGTAGAAGTTTCCTTTCCTACTTTTCATTCATTTTGATCCCTTCTCTTAGAAAGTAAAACTATGTTTTTCTCTGTATTATAGAAAAAAAGGTTTGGATTTGATGTTGAAATTTTTTATGAAGGTTAGAATTTCCTATACAATAATATTCTTAACCCTCTTACTTCCTCCCCTTTTACCTCTTACCGATTTTAACAGCCAAGCCCAAGAAACTGGGCTTGATTGTTCTGGACTTGTGCCAGGTAGATGCTAGGGTTGAAGAGAAGTTTGGCAAATGTATGTCCAATCAGAGAAGTCATCACCGTGGTGCTGTTGGGTTTGCACCACTTGAACGGTCCATCAGCTCTTGGCCTCCCAGCGTTAAAAATCATTGCTTGAGCTGCTGGCAGAATGAATGGCTATTTAGCCCTGCAGCTGTTACTGAGTCTCAAGTTCAGACTCTGTTGTCTTCATTAGACTCTTGGCCATAAAATGTCCTAAACTTGTTTGGAGTTCTGTATGTCAAGGATCTTTAAGTCAGCTGCCAAAGGTCATTTAATAGCTCACCTTGTTTACCGGTTCTCAAACTTTGGTCTGCACATGAAGCAGCTGCAGAGTTTGTTAACAGTGCAGATTCCCAGGGCCAATTCTCAAATATTCAGATTCAGTTGGCCTGGGGGAGGAGCCCAGGAATCTTTATTTAAGCACTTCATGCATTCTTTCTGCATGTGGTTTAGAAGCACTATCCTAAATTTACTTGGGCTCTTCAGAGAGTGTCTACCAGATTGTATCTTTTCCGTAAAGTCCTTTTCCTTATTCTTTTGAAAGGCAGGGAATAGAGCTCATATTTTTAAATAAATTCCTTTTCTACTCAGCTTTACAATCCAAATAAATCTTCTGTTATTCATTAGTGGTGATAATTTTCTGAATGCCTTCCCGATGGATCAAAAGTCTATTTCTGTGCTTCAGTAATTGTGGTGCTTCTGTTTTGTGAAACTGCATATGCTGGGATTAGTCGATCCATTTAGTAGTCTTATGTTCTTGACCTTTTTTGGAACTCAATGAACAAAACCATACCTTTCACATTCTTTACCATGCACAGGCATTTAATAGAGGTTTAATAATGTTCACAGTAAATGAATTAACTGGGCGGTGCGGGGGGGGCAACTACAGTGGATTTGATCACAATTTAAATTACTAGTCTGGAAGATGCAATTTAATCATTTTTTCATTCACAAAGTGCATTCTTAGGCTTTGACACAACAGGAATTCATATCTTGACAACTCAGAAGTTTAGAAGGTTTAGAAAGAGCACATTGTCTATTTTAAAGTATGATTTTCCATTAAATTCTTTTGTAGGGTGCAAACTTAAGCAGTGGTTTCACCATTTTATTTACTTGAGGTTAAAGAAATATTAAATTGCAATAAACAATTTTCAGTTTAGCATGTTAATCATGGGTAATTGAGAAGATATTTTTGCCATCCACTGTTGCTAATTGTATTATTTCTTTCATTTATCAGGTATCTATTATATGCCAGGCACAGTGCTGGATACTTTGTGTACTATTTCTAATTGTCACAGTAACTCAGCAAGGTGTGGTTTAACGAAGCTTAGCTTACCCAGTTAGGGTCATGCATCTGGGAGTTGTCAGAGTTGGGATTGGAACTCCAGAAACGTAGTCCAAATATCATGTTAGTTCCCCTCTTTTTAACTCCAGCATGCCGTAATAACCTTATTAAGCATATGTATTAGATTTTTCTGTATTATTACTGGGTAACAATCAATCACAAAATTTCAGTGACTTATAGAAACATTTTTTTTTCTTGCTCCTGAGTCTTGGGGGACAGTTGAAGCAATATTGTTGCAGGCTGTGAATTTAATTAAAATTTGTTCCACATGTCTTCCCATTCCATGACTCAAGCTGAAGGTATACTCACTATCTGGGATGTGATGTTCTCAAAGTGGAGGTCAGGAGAGCAAGAGGACTGATGGAAGCTTGCAGTGCCTCTTAAAACCTCTGCTCGAAACTGACTCACATTCTATTGGCCCATGCAGGCCATAGGGCCAAGCTTAGCATTAATGTGGGGCAGCGATGAATACTTCTCTTATGGAGAGAGGGAGGGAGAGAAATGAATAATTACTGAATAATAATACAGTTTAACATAACATATGACAACTCTCACTATTATCTTCATAATCTAAAATTAATTAGGTTATACCTATTGGTAAGATACTGGGCTAGGCACTAGTGACAAATAGAGCTATAGGTGTAAGGCCTGAGTCTTGCATACTGGGAAATTTCCTAGTCTGTCTGAGAAGTCAGAATGTAGCTGCAGGTGATGATGCTGGTGGTAATGGCAGCAGTGGTTAACATTTAGTGAACACCATCTATGCGCCAAGTTTTGTGCAAAATGCTTTATTCAGATGTTCTCGTTCAATTGTCCCATGAGGTCAGGATGGTTGTTTTCTTATTTTTACACATCTGGTATTTTAAGAGGAAAACCTCACGTGCACCACACATACGCATTTATATTTACCTTTCTTTATATTGAGGCTCTAGCCAGCATTTCTGCAACTTAAGTTAGCATAGAATGCTCTCTTTATTACAGATGTTTTGATAGAATCATCAGAGGATTAGGAGATCTAATGTGCACTTGGATTCAGATAGACACCCAAAGGAGTTATCTCACACTCATTAAGCACTATAAAACTATTTTTTAAATGAACAGACTATTCGAACAATAGCTATAACTTTATAATTGTGTTTAGTATCTGTTCTAGCTTTCTCCCATTTGCCTCTCCAGATCCCCTCTTCATCCTTCTTTCTGCTTTGTGTCCAGGCGCCTTAGCACTTGGCCCTGAGGCTCCTTTGCTCCCTGACATCTCTTAGTTCTGCCAGTGGGAATGTAGAGAGGATGAAAGAGAATTAGTGCAGATTATTTATCTCTTTGACGCTTTCCGCACTGGTTTCTGTGGACTGGCTGCATCACTCTGTTGATGGGTAGAAACATCTCTTTGCTGTTACCAACTCTGGAGCACTGTATCTTTTTTTTGAAAATTACTTTTCCTACACCCTGCCCACACCTTTGTAAATAGTATATTTATTAAATGCTTCTCAATTACCCAGTTTGAGTGTACCATCTGTTTTCTGACAGGACCCTGACTGATAAAATATTTTTCTCATTTAAATATTTTTAAAACAAATTCTAAGTTTAAAAATATTTCTACAACTGATGTTGCCTAGCAAGTCCTAATAATTCCAATCTCTGTAATGCTGCTCTGTATGTTAGCACATTCCATTGGAGACCTGGAGAAACAATAGAAAGATAATAATTATTTAGTGCTTTCATTTTACAAAGAATGAAAGTGAAACCAGAGGACTTTCTCCCCTCCCTAGATGGCTTATGCTTTCTACACATTTTCTATGATGAGGAGAAAATGCTTTACTGAAGACCCTGACCCACCAGCCATAAGAAAAAGAAGAGTTCAACTGGATGGTGTGGTATCAGAATCTTTCAGGATCTCAAATGTTGTGATGCTATGCTTTTATCTTCTACAGGAAGAATGATTCATTTCAACTGGCGGCCAAGGAAAGAATAAAGACATAAAGCTGAGTAGCTTTTATTTATTTAGTTCAGCTGAAGTACTGTTTACTAGCTACCAGTGCTGAGTCTAATATTGTATTGGTAATCTCTAATTATCGGATAGTTAAAGAGTAGATGAATGAAAACCTAGAAAAGGAAAACGTGTGTTAGAAATAGGAGAATCTATTTGTCATTGCAAAAACTGTTAGTCACAGCTCAGACATTTTTTAAAGGAGTGGGTAATTCTCATAGTAGCATGTATCTTGCATAATGCAGTCATATATAAGCTTCCTTTTTCTTCTACTCAGAGGCACCAGAAGTCATATTTTATCTGATGGATGGCTGTTAATCTTTTCAGCTTCTTTTCCTCCAGCTTGCCTGTTAACTTCTCCTTGACAAGTTGAGGAGTAGGACAAATGTTATTTGATGGCTTTGGTGCAGTTCATGACAATTCCAGACTAAATGTCATTCTTCATGCTTATTCTCTCTCTCTCTCTCTTTTTTTTTTTTTTGACATGATATTTTTACCTTCACGCATTTAAGTCAAGAGAGACTCGATGAATTTTGGCCCAAACTTGCCTTTAAAATTTTTCCTTGGGTCCAGAGCAAGCAAAGGAGAAGAATAAAGTTATGATCAGGTGATAGCAGAAACTTTTCTTGGCTCTGGATTTTTAACCTTAGAGCTAGACTTTTTGAACATAATTATTTGAGGGGAAAATAATGTTTCCCAGAGGAGCCCTGAACACTCCACCACATTCAGATGAACCTAGTGGTTGTCATATAAGCCAGGTGGGAAAGAGGATTAGAAGCTTCTGGAAAGTAATGAACAGCATGTTTTTATTACACTTTTCAGCAGGTGCCTTCTTCTTGACCTTTTCTTAACTGTTGGCTGAAGGCAATTTAGGTTTTAATGGAGGACTGTTGGTTCACATCTGTAATTATGTCTGCATCATGTAGCAAGTTTGAGCTGCTCTTGTTCCTGTTTAAAGAAAAGGACCACCTTAATGAGGAAATCTAAATATGGGGGCAGGCCAACAACTTAGAAACTTGCGTGGCCTTTTTTTCTAAAATTAGACTTTCTTTTACATTAATAATGAAAGTTTTTAATGGCTTACTTGGCCCTTCATATCATGGTCATTGTTTCTGCTTTCTCAAGTGATACTGAATTGTTTTTAGCTCTTCAGTTCACGAGAGTTAAATTTCAGAGGCCTCATAAGCAGAGGTTACAAAAACTATCAAATGATTACTTCATGTGTTAGTGATTCTCTAAAAGGAGTGGCAAAAATGTATTACTCTCTATGACTCTGTGTAGCTTGCATCTTATTTCAGTCTTCTAAAAATGTTTTTGCAGGTGTTTTATATGCACATTGAAAATACTTTTATTTATCATTACATTTGGAAGAATTACAGAGTTTGATAAATATTTATGTGATGCCACTACATTCACAATGTTCCATTGAAAAGAAAATGAAGTGAAAATGAAAATGGGCTGTGGTCTGTATGTTTAGCTTGCTAGTTTTTATGAAAGCATGCCTTATCAACAGACAGAATCTACACAGTTGTGTGTAGGATTCAGAGCAATTTATATTAAATTCTGGGCACTGGTATATGAATTATTGAATATAATAGGACTCTCCAAATTTCTCTATTGGAGGGTTTAGTGGCTCCTCAAAGGCTACTTTTTGTGATTAAAGTCACAGATTTCCATTTGCATAACATAGGTAATATTCTGGTTGCTTTTAAAAAGCAGTATGCTGGTGAGAATAATACTGAGTTAAAATAACATTGAATGTGGAATGTTTTGAGTGAAAAAGGGAACAAAAGTTGAAAGAATTAAGCTAAAAATTTGAGGGATACACATACAGATATTTATATATAAAAATATAAAGGCTTTGTGTTTTATCCCAAAGCTATAAAATAGAACTTAATTTATTTTCATAGTTTATTCTCTACTTGCTTCCATTAAATTCTGCCTCTTTTCCTTGTTTCTCTTCTTCCTTTTTCTTGCCCTTTACCTCTGCTTCTTTCATTCCCACATTTATAGTGTACCAATTTCCTGCAGACATAGTGCTTTGCACTGAAAAGGATGTGTAGATGATTAAGTCAAGGACGAGTAGAAAATCATGTAATTGCAAACTGTGCGATGCCTAAGTGACACAATATAAGTGAGTGCCTTGTGCCAGCCATTCATCATGTTCATTGTGGCCTTAGCTCTCATCATCCTTTAGCATTGTGAGATGATTTTACAACTTCCTATTGGAGACAAGACAGTATGAGGGATAACTGGAGCATTAAAGTGAGCTGATGACATATAAGCAAAGCATAATTATCAAAGAATGCCTAACTCCAGAAAAGGATCTAGGTCTTGTGAGGCTTGAAGCTTATACCTCATATAATTTTTAGTGCCTGCTTTGAGAAAAAGTGTAAGGATTACAAAATCACTGTATTTGTTTGGAATGAAGAAAGAATTCACAGTAACTCCTAAGTTTGAAAGTCAGCAAACACCACACATATCACAAAACTCAGAAAATTAACATAATACCTTTGTTGATTAAATATCTGACATAACTCTTTAATGCTTTTTATCCTCTACATTTTTGATTACATTTTTGCTTTGATTGCTTCTTCAGAGGATAACAATTTGTAATTGTTTTTATAAAAAGTACAGAAAGATGATTTATTTTTTTCCAGTGTTGCTGATTGAAATTTGTGTTCTATCACTGACAGTTTAGAAATGTTTTTCTACAGTCACAACTTATTTTTAGTAATGCTATCTAAATAGTACATTAATGTCAATTTTGAAAAAAAATTATCTAAAATTTCATTCTCATGATCTATAACATACGTTTTTGCTGTTAATACTGCTACATGTCTGTGCTCTATAAACAAACAAACAAAAAAGTCTAGTGATTTCCGTTTCTGAGAATCTAAGCACTAAAGAAAAAATCGTGGTGCATTTATAATTTGTATGCTGAATTCTGGGAAAGAACTTTCATTTTGACTCTGTAGGCAAGAACCAAACCTTCCAATTACAGGTTTACAGTGATTGGGGAATTTTCTACAGACTAGCTGCTGTCTTTGTACATTTTGAGCCTAATTTCTCATCTCCCACCAACATAATTCTAGTGCTGGCCACCACAGGATATATTCACATGGTGATACAAGTTCTAGCCTCTCATTTCCATGCTACAGTGCTGGGTGTATAAGTGCAGTATATATAGTAAGAGTGTTTTTGGAATCTGTTTTTACACTGGAGTGACTAACAACAATTTGACTATACATGGAATTGATATTGAACCATGTAAATTCATGCCACTAACTACAAACTAAATATATCTTTAACTCAATTCTCCCTTGGACAGATAGCCAAAATGCCTGCAGCCATTCTTCCTGATGATGCAAAATGTCGTAGAAGAGACTGTGGAGGGGAAAATGAAAAGAATGTTAAATTATTGTGGTTAAAATATATTACTTTGGCAAAAAAAGTTTAACCATGTGAACTATTGCTAGGGTTCTCCCTGGGGCTTTGAAGCTTCAAATTTGATAGTTTCATGTTAAATCTGCATCTGCCTGGCACTGTTAGTAAATGAACATTTTTTTCTGAAAGAAATAAGTCAAGGTCATTGAAGAGTGACTGAGCTGGGCAAGACTACATAGGCTAGTCCTGATTTGAAGACTGGCAACACCTAGACCAGGTTTAAGATTTTTGTCCCTCTCGTATATTATTAAACTAGCAGACAACAGTGCAAGGGATCAAGGTTGCATGTGAGTGGATCTGGCTCCCAGATGTCTCCAAGTATCTCAAGGAGGTGCCCGGAAAGTTCAGTGGCCAAAACAGTACTTGAACAATAAGAAATCTGCAAGGTCAAGAAATACAGTCTTGAGCTTTGCCTTTCAGACCAGATGGCTGGTAAGAGAATTGCAATGTTCCTTGGGCCACTCTTTTCTCTAACATCTTTTCGTGACTTCATTAGTAAGAATACCCCAGGATCTGGATGCAAATAAAAAGGACCTTTGAGAGCTGTCCTAATGACTCATAGAATTCTTTCGTTAGACTCATTATCTGTATCCTAAAAGCATTACTTGGGGGTTTCCCCTAAATCATATGGGGTTTCACATAACCATAATTTCCATATTATTATTAATTTTATTATAGATAATCCAATTTATTACTATTACAATGTACATGTCAGTAGCACATCTTACAATCAGTAATTCCCATCCCCATGGGCTGCTGGCATTTGTAGGATATTTCTGATTTCATTGACTGGACCCTTGATAAAACCCTTTGATTATTAAAAATAAACTTTGACTTGAGGTCAGCTGTGATAAGGAATTCTATTCTTGTGATATTATATCAACAGTATGAGGCCCTGAGATCCTGAATGAGACTGTGGTGAAAGAAAGTAAGGTTAAAGTTTTCCTCCATGTGTGTGGATTCCTTAACCTCACATGTGTCTCTCTCCAAACCTGGCTAGAGTTAAGTACTGATTCTCACACCTTGAGGATATTTCTAAAGGAATATTTACCACATTGTTAAACTGAATTAGCCTTGAAATGAAAACAGTGATTAACTTGGGTAACAATTTCCGAAAACATTGCTCTAGTTGCTAAAAGTCCTTCCGTCTGTCTCGTAGTTTTATCCTAGAAGGCAAATAATCGGAATTGGACAGGGTGACAGTTCCCTTTATGGTCACTAAATTCTTGTGTTTTGCATTAATACTGTTAGGCTTCTATATTCCACAGTCACACAACATGACTCAAAAATGTATAGTAATACTTAATTTATAACTTGATAATTTGGAAGGATATGCTCAAGAACCAGGATGTGAGCAAAAATTGCTGTTGGGGAGCCTTCTAAATAGACTTTAAAAAGAAATGCACTGTTGTACATGAACTCTTGTGTTTTTGCCTAGACCACATTTACTTTTACTTTGCACACGATTCTAATAAGCTAGACTTGTTGATATGTAGTCCTGCAGTACTTTAGAAATTGCAAAGCAGAGATATTTCTATAGGTAGGTATATAAACACCAATGGGAAATAACTCTGTTAATCAGGTAGCAAGAGAAATAAAAAGCTGATTCCATTGCATGTTTATTATATGCCAGGCATTAAAAAGTATTAATGCATTTACTTTTCAAAAGAATTCTGTGAGGTAGGTTCTTTAATTATCCTATGGATGAGGAAACAAAAGTTTGATTTTAAGTTACCTGTCCAACGTTTCACAGCTTTTGGTGGAGCTGGGGTTGAAATGAGGCAGGCCAGTGCTGGCCTCTGAACTCTTAATCATACACTTCAGACACTTTCTGGATAAGAGCCCTAAGAATCTCCTTAAGGGCTAAAGCCCAAAGGGAGCCTATCTCTTCATTGCCACACAGTGTAATAGCTAATCATTATAATGAAAAGTCCCCATCACTGTAGAGGTCCAGGATCCCTAGAAACAGAGCCTGAGGCGAAAGTTACAACACATGCCAATGTTTTATTAAGGGTACCAATTCCAGGGGAGCAAAAATGAGGGAAAAAGGAGGTCAGGTCAGAAAGAAAGGGGACCAAATAAAATTAGTACATTATTAGACAGGTCATAGCTTCATAACAAAACCCAACCTGTTTCTCAGTCACCCTCCATGTCTCCAGGGAGGCCACAAAGAGCCACTGCATCTTAGGCCGTTATGCCTGGCATTGGAAGGAAGGGCAAGAGATTTTTCTGCTGACTCTTTCCCATTTTTGACTTCTTATTAGTGAGATCTGCCACCCAGAGCATTAATTTCTCAACTCTTCTGGGTAGCATTTGGTGTGCCTGGGCAACTGATGGGAAAGCCAATACTTTGTGGGTGCAGTTTGGTCAGTGTTCATGTATTATGGTCTCTCATCAGCCAGTGCTGTGGGGGAGCTCCTTTTTTTTCTGTTGTGACAGTGGGAGTCCCTTGCAGGAAGCTGGTGAACAGTCGAGGCCTGGCAGGTAGTGGAGCAGTCTGGGCTGAGCAGATCTTGGTTGTGCAACTGAGTCTGGGCAAAGAATTGCAGTGTACTTGGGAAAGATTTTTCATCAAAACAAATAAAACCTAACTAAGCAAAGCAAAATACAACCCATTAAATTGCGATGCCTACCTGGACAGTTGCTCAACTACCTATTTAGAAAACTCAACCACAAAACAACACATTTCCCAAAGGCTCTGATTGGTCACGGTGTTATGATTCCGGTTTCTCTCGTTCCCGGATTGCCTAAAACTACGAGGGAAAAAGTGTTAGCATTTCCGATCCTTTGATTGATGTGGGCAAAACATCTTTTTAATATCTCTCTTTTCTTATAAGCATCTGACCTCTAGTGCTATTTTATTAACTCTATGTGCATGAATTCATGGGCTAGAAATGCAGAGAGAAGTAGAAGAATGAGAGGTTGAGGATTTTGTGAGAGTTTTGTGTTTTGAACTTACTTTCCCATCTTCATTCCTTGTCACAGTATCCCATCATCATTATCCCCATCATCAACACCATCACCACTATAATCTAGCAGTTATAAAGAGTTTGCTAGCTGCCAGCTACTCTGCAGGGTGTTTCATATACTTGAGCTCATTCAATCCTCACATTAAACTTATGAGGCAGGTACTCTTATTACCCCAGATTTATGGCTGTGGGAATTGAAGTTTAGGTTAAATAACTTGCCCAATTTCAAAAAGCTAGTAAGTAACAGAGCCAAGGCTTCAACTCACATTGTCTAATTCCACAGCCCTTGCTTTTATCCTGACCACACACTACCCATGGGGCCTGTGTGTTTGGGTCCTTCTAGAAATTTGTCACCCCCAGCCCACTCTGTGCATCCTATTTTCTCTTGTGCCTTTGTTGATAGCATAAAAGGAATATCTGCAATATTCATTTATTTATTATATTCATTGTAGCATACAACATATAATATATAAACATAGGCTAAATATAATGTGTATTAAATATGATAAATATATAGTACATTATATAATATAAACAATTGTAATATAAGATAACATAACAACAATATGCATCAGTTTGTTATACAGGTTATGTGTTATATATTGATATTAATCATGTACATTATTACATGTTATTACATATTATATATATTTAGCACCTACTATGTGACAGGCATTGTTCTGGGCACTAAGTTACACCAGGGAACCAAATGGACAAAAATCCTATCCTTGTAACAATTCTTATCTATGTAGAAATAATCAAGATAAGTATAAGGTGTAATTTGTTGGATATAATATGTTAAATGAGTTTAAGTGATAAGCAGGAAAATAATGCAAGTAAGGAAGAAAGTGTACAGTTGGTGGATGGTTCCAAAGAAGGCCTCTGGATTAAATCTGGAGGAATTTTAGATTTGTAAACTTGCTCTTTCAATTTGGAGGAAGGCAAGAAAGATGGGGAGCAAACTCTCTGTTATGAACAAAGCTACTACGAACTGTAGGAAGAATAAAATTTAAAAGACACAGTTGTAAATGCAGATTTGTTAAACACAGAAATATTCTGTTTAAAAGTATTTTCCAGTTAATCAGAAGTCTTGATGTAAATAATACCGCATCTCGAATTTCCTTTAATTCTAACATGTCTACAACGTAAGAGGAAAAACTTTTTCACTACCCCTTCCCTGGTTAATTTATACGTATTTTTCATCTTCCTCTGGAGTCTGATTTTCTGAATGCTATTCCACAGCAATTATACTTTTATTATTATCTAGTGCATTGTCTTTCAGTCTATCAGACTGAGCAGTTGCTATGTCAGGTGTGATATCCTAGCTGCTGGACTTGGAACTTGGTCCTTTGCTTAGAGACTTCCATTCTTGTTGGGAGGATGAGGCATGCATGCAGGAAAACTGGAAGTGTGCTATCCTCTTTAATAAAATAGATACATACCCTAAACCTAAATCATAAATTTTCAAAGAATTAAGGTAATTTAATATTCATCCTGCTAAAATCATAATTGAACTGAATTTTAAAAAATTCTTTGATGATTCTTTAGAGCAAAGTTAACTTGCTGGCCTGCACTGACATTCGAAAAAGATGAGACTTGTTGAAATGAAGTGACTTTTTCATGTCCCCATAGTTGATCAGTGGTACAACTGAACTTTGAACCCAGGACTTGTAAGCATGGACACAATTTTGATCAGAGCTGTCTTGATGATTCAGAGCATGCTTTTGTTGTCTTAAGTTGTTATCATTAACCGTATTTATTTCTGAAATGTGGAGTTACTGACTTGGCTGTAGCAGACATCACCTTTACTAGAATGGCTGATGCCAGAGTCGACTATGTGTGTTCTTTATACTTGTGAGGTTTTTAGTGACCATCCTTTATGGTATTTTGCAACTTAGTATTTCACATTGTGTTGTTTACTGACCTAAAAACATCATACCTAACATTTGAAGCAAAGATAAAAGCACATTTAAAATCACACATCCTCAGTTTTTAGTCACAGAACTCTTTAAATCAAATCATTAGCATATGCAAACATTCCTTTTCCCAAAAGTGGTTTTCTACGCTGCAATTATTATGTTGTTTTGGGTAAGATAAATAAGCCTAACATTAAGACACTAGACATTAAACTGAGAAACAATATCATTGTTGTTGTAAAATATTAGGGAGCTATGAAAAGCGCAAACAACACAATCCTTCCCCTGCGTCTCCTGGCAGTGCACGTTCAAAGAAGTGACTCCCTGGGTACTCCAGCTTCGTTGAGTAAACACTAGGGTGTTGAAAATTTTCTACTGGGATCCTCTGTCCAGACCACTTACTTCAGCAGGGGGTAGGTGGGAAAGAGTATTCTGATCAAACCAATGCAGTCTCTCCAGCTGTAAGGTTGAATTTCCAGCCCTTTAGTAAAATTAAATTGCTTTGTGTAATACCAGTTCTAGTTTCAGGCTGACGGAGCTGCAGTGGGACAGAAACCCGTGTCGGGAACGGGATTGTGCAGTTGGCTCTGGGGCAAATAGTTAATCATTCTGGAGACCTCCAGTGCTCACTTAACATGCAGAGCTTGGTACCCAGGTTTGACTAGATGTCCTGTCACTCTCAAGATTTCTCTCTGGGTTCAGCAGGGGAATGTTTCCTAGTCAGTGCATGGGATTCTTAATAAAGATGTTGGAAGCAGCAAACCTGCTGTGTTTTGGCTTCTAACCAGAAGCAGAATAAAGATCAGAAGTTCCCTATTCCTCTCAAATGGATCCTAGAATCTCTCGCTTTGTATAATGAGCGTGTTTCTGTTCACTTGGGTGTTTGTTGTTGTTTCTGTCTCTTAGTGTTTCTGAATTGCCCTGATTTGGCAAATTGCGAACAGACATGTGAACTTTAAATAATTGTACTGAGAAATACAGAAAATATTGAGCAAGAGGCTGTAAGTAAGGAACTACATCGTAAGAGCTCATAGGTGAAAATTGCTTTTTATTTAATGAGTCATTTTTATTGGAAGGTAATGATTATGTCCAGGCCATAAATATAGTGTAAATTCCCTTCAGTGGACATTAAAAAGATGACTTTCAATCGGAAGTAGCTTTAAAGGCTTAAGAATATTGAGGTACAAATTTTCAAACCTGTGCATTCTGTATATATAGGAATATGAAGAAATGAGTGAAACCCAACAAGAGCTCATGCTAGGAACAGATGTTTATGATAATCATCTGTGTATCATTGCATATAGCAACTTGAAGGAGAACATGTAACAGTATTATGGGCAAGAGCTTTAAAAGTATAGCTGCATGCCTCATCTTATTTTATTGTTACATGTACCCTGTGAGTTATCTACCCTCTCACTCTTCAACAAATGAGAAAAAGGAGACACAGTGAGATTTACTGACTTGCCCAAATACTTCACCTTTCCAACATATCATACTGTCTCTTCTTATGATCATGAATGTAATTTTTAGGGCTAACAATTTGAACAATCTGTCTTCAGAGTTTGATTATATTTTCCTTCCAGGGCCATTCAACAAGGAACAGAAGTTATTGCTGGTGGTTAAACTTAATTGTTTATATAGAATAATTTTTTAAAATATTATTATTTTTTATTTAGCATCAAGTATACAGTACATTTGTTAGACATCTATATAGTTCATAAAACAATCCCTCTAATTGCACCCTCCCTCCCCTGACCCTCCACCTAGCCAACATATTAATGCCAACTGCAGTCTCTATGTCTGGCTCCCCATCCCCGTGACCATCCATCAGCTACTAATTTGTATTTCCTTAGCCCTTCACTCCATTCTCTCAGCTCCCCAAACCCCCCTCCCCTCTGTCCGACACCAAATTGTCCACTATATTTGTGAGGCTGTTTTTGATTAGTTTGTTCTCTATTCCTTAGATTCCGCATATAAGTTAAATCATATAGTGTTTATCTTTCTCTGTCTGACTTAAATACCTTCTAAGTCCATCAAAGCAATATCTTTTTCTATCCCCTTCCTTTTCATATGTAGGGGTCTTGTTTTCTTATCCTTTCAGCCACTCTATCTTTTGGTTGGAGCACTTAATTATTTTTCATTTGAGGTACTTATGGATAGGAATGTAGTTGTTACCATTCTTTATTCCTGTTTTTGATACATGTTTTTTCTTCTTAAAGAAGTCCCTCCAACATATCCTGTAATGCTGGCTTGGTGGTGATAAATTCCTTTAGCTTATTTTTGTCTGGGAAGCTCTTTATCTGTCCTTCAACTCTAAATGATAGATTTGCTGGATAAACTATTCTTGGTTGTAGATCCTGGGTCTTCATCCTGTCGAATATTTCTTGCCGAGCCCTTCTGTCATGCATAGTTTCTTCTGAGAAATCAGCTGTCACTCTTATGGATTTTCTCTTATATGTAATTATTTGTTTTTCTCTTGCTGCTTTTAATATTCTTTCTTTGTATTTAAACTTTGGCATTTTAATTATGATGTGTCTCGGTGTGAGCCTCTTTGGATCCCTGATTTTTGGAATTCTCTGAGCTTCCTGAGGTTTTATGTCCATTTCCTTCACCAGGTTAGGGAAGTTTTCCATCATTTATTTCTTCAAACAGCTGTTCAACATCTTGATTTTCTTCAGTTATACCGATCATACGAATATTTGGAGCCTTAATAGTGTCCCATATCCTCCTTAAATTATTTTTATAGTCTTGGCATCTTTTTTCTTGCCATTCTGATTGAGTATCCTGATTGGCTTTCCTGTCCTCTAGATGAGGCATTTGATCCTCTTCTTTATTCACTTTGTTTATTCCTTCATTTATTCCATTTAATATACTTCTCATCTAGGATAATGTGTTCTTCATTTCAGACTGGTTCCCTTTTATAATTTCCATTTCTGTTTTTGTTTTTTATCTCTTTGTTGCAGTTCTCACTAAATTTATCTACACGTCTCAAAAGTTCATTGAGCATCTTTATAACCATCTTTATAACCAGATGAACTCTGTATCTGTTAGATTACTTGACTCCATTATATCTGGATCTCTGTTCTGTTCTCTCATATGGTTTCTGCTTCTTTGTCTTCCCATTTTGGCTGCCTTTCCGCATCTGTTTCTATGTCCTAAGCAAAGCTCCTAAGTCTCCTTGTCTTGTTAGTGTGGATTTATGAAGTAGGTGTCCAGTGGCACAGTCCTGAGAGGGGTTCAGCTGTAGGCCAAACTTAGCCCAAGCCTCTGCCTCTCCGGGGCCACCAGCTAAGATTCAGCAAGCAATCTACAGATGCTATGCTTATAGTGGCCTCAAAAGGCCACACCAGAAACCAAGGCCAGCTGCCTCCAGTGTGATTCTAGGTTCTGCTCAGCAAAGAGCACCTGACTCACTGAAGCTATACCAGGATGTGGCTTGGGTGGGGCCGTGAGTTGGGGTAGGCGGGGTTTCAGGGAATCCTCTGGGCGGAGCAACCTCTGTTATCCAGTTCCATGATGTCTCCTCTATGGTGGCGATGTGTCCTGCACTGGGAGCCGGGAGGGCTCCACAGGCAACAATGGATACCCTGGCACTTTTGCATAGAGCGAGTCTCGCCTTGGCCCTCACTCCGACAATGTCTCCCTGTAAGTCCCTGGTGCCCCCTGCGCTCAGTGGCTTCAGCACTGCTGCTCAGAGCGAGCAAGTTCATCACCACAAAAATTTGCTCATGGACGTTGCCCCTTTAAGAGGCGTCTGCCGCTGCCTCTGCCGGAGCCAACGTCGGAGCCTCTGTCTCAGCCGCTGGAGACCTGGCAGCTCGGCATCCTTGCCTCATACTACCTTCTGCCGTTGCAGGGTGCTTTCTTGGACTTCTCCGTAGTTGTATGGCTTGTTCATCAAGATCCCAGGCATTTTTTCCTTGCTGCTTGCTCCTTGTTTCCATCACAACTTTCATTTGGTCGCCAGAGGGATGAACAGAGCCTCTCTCATCTATGCCATTTTTTTTCTCTCCTATACAAGATAATTTTTAAAATTTCGACTGTGCTCTACATATCTCTAGGAAGTAAAAATTTGTTCAGTTTTTAAAATTATATTTATACTATGTGTTCTGTATTCTGTCTGTATTAAGATTCTGTTCACCTGCCCAGAGAGCAAGTGATTAAACGTTTACAGCTGATAGCATACTACCGAAGTATCTATCTGGCTATTTCCTACTAGTTCTGTGAGATCAGCTGATTGTGTCAGAATTGCTGAGCATGCCCACAATGTGGGCATACAGGCCTAGCATGAATTCACACCCACTGGCAATACTTCATCTTGGTTCACCACCAGTTGTATATTTATCTTATTCCTTCTCCCTGATTGTAAGCTTCTTGAAGGCAATATTTATATCTAATGCACCATCATGTCCTGTGCCTCGGCCAGTCAGAGTTTGGCATATGATCACTGCTCAGTTGGTATTTTTTGGAAGGAAAGGAAGTGTTAGCTCTGACTATTGAACAGCTCTATGTCTCTTTCTCATTCCTTTCCAAAGATTGAATTAAGTGAAAGAGAGAGATTTTCTGGCTATCAGCTTTAACTCTGAACATGTGGGGATTTGTTCCAGTACTCTCTTTGTTCTTCTGTGGTTCAAAGCTTTGAATAATGTATGTGTAGACGAAGAAAATTGAGACATGTCTGATCTAAAAAGAGCTTCACTGCAAATACTGAAGTTTGTGGCTTATTTTTCCCTCAGCCATTTAAGGTGGCTGACACTAACAAAAATAGTGACAGTAGCTTACATTCTTAAAATATTTGACTTTTCAATAATTTTCACCACCTCTCTTTGACCCCAGTAGGGTTTTTAGCTTATATTTATGGCTTCTTTCTCCTTATCCTAACAGAGCCAACAAAATGTCCACAGACCTACCCATCATGCAGTCATCTCAGATTTCCCATGCTTTCTTGTCACCTGGATTGTTCTTCTCTTATAATGTCTTTAATGCTCTCTTGGCCAGTTCTTAGGTTGACTCTTTATATTTCTATTATCTGGAGGACTTTAGCTTCAACACAGTTCTTTTATTATCTTTCTTATCGCCACTCTATTTTTCAGTAAGGCCCCATAAACCTACTATTGGCAACTTCGATTCACCAAACCCCTTTGCACCTTTGCCTCTCTTAGGTGGGTACTGCCTCTCATATCCCAAAGTTGGAACTTTGGGTTCGTTTTAGATAGCAGTTTTTATATAAGATGTTCTATACTATTTCAGCTGTGCCAAGCACCTTAGATTTCACCAATCTCTGAAAGAATTTTTGAATATCTTCATCCTCAAGTCTCCCAATTTCGGTTTTATATGCATCGATCTCTTTTGGTACTTCTTTGCAAAATTACTTTAGTGTTTTTCCAAGTTAGGTCTTTGGCCTTGTCACCCTCCTACCTCCCTCCCAGCCATATGCTTTCTGTAGGCAGTATTTTTCTAACTTCTTTACAAATATTCTCCTTTCTCCTTCATTTCATTTTCTTCTTCAGTAAGAAATATCCTCTTTCTCCTTGGGGAAAAGCATAGTTTTAAGCTGATTTTATACTGTATACTAAATGATTTATTTTATATACAGCATAGAGCGCAATGTCTGGATTCCTTATATATTTATTTTAGCCTTCGTCCTCATTCGTAAAGGAATGCAATGGACATTACTGGTGCTCAGTAGCACCTGTCCCAGTACTGTCAGACATACATAAATATGAAACACAGAAGCATTTAATTACCAAACATTTCTGTATTTAACAAAATTTTTGTATATACAAGACAGTTCCAAGGCTGTTTGTTGGTAACACAAACCAGGGCAGACTAGTCTGTCTTTATGCCCACCAAAGTCACTTTGCTGGACTACAGATGAGAAAAAACCCTGAAGCTTTGGGCTGGGACAGTTTATTTTCTGATAGCCTGGAAGCTCTTGTGAACAAGTGAGAGAAAGTTGCAGGTCGGTTCTAGGCTTGGGCTTCCTCACCTGTTCATATTCAGGGCCACAACCTTCACAGGTGTGATCAAAACATCCTAAGTACTAGAAAAAAAATCAAACTTTTCATTTTGATTTCAATTTTATGTTTGTCATTGTCTCAGAATTGCTAAAATGACTAGAATAGGTTCTTTAGAGTAGAAGAATGTGGACTTCTTAGTTTTATCCATCTGAGGAAGAAAGGAGCTCAACCAGGAACTGGATCAGGGTTTGGAAGATTGATGTCCCAGAATGGGGCTGTGAGGTTAGGCAAGGTCAAAGGCCAGTTTGAAGGGGCCGGTTAGGTCGTTAACTGGAAGAACATTTGAAGGAAATGACATGAGGGACACGATGGATTGTGCTATTTCTTGATGATAAATGCCATCTTATAATCAGATTCCAAATCAATATTCCAATGCCTGGAATAAATACTTTGGCCCTGGTACATGAAGATTCCACTTGCTCTGTGGCCCTCAGGGTTTGTGGTCCTTAATGGGTTCTGCATGCCCGCACCATCCTCTTCCAGCCAGACTTGGTCATCTGCTTGATAGGTCAACTGTAGTTTATACAGCTGTTTCTTTTCTTTTTTGAACACCCCAAAAGGTAACTATGCTCCTTCATGTGAAGTGGTGCCCACACGAAACTTCACAGACACCCTGTGAGGTATAATTTTCCATACTTCAGAGATAAGGATACACAGATAGCATAATTTAGCTCTTCACAGAGCTGAGTCAAAACCAAGGTCCCTTCACCCCTAGGCCAACTCTCTTTTTAGAGACAAGCTCTTGGTGACACTTTGATCTTAGTTTAGGAGCTACAATCCTTTTATAGGTTGAGAGAGGTACAGGGTCACATTGGCATGAGTAGGTGCTGGAATATAGACTCCCACTCTGTGCCCTCATATACCCTGCTGCCCTTTGTCTGTTGGTGAGCTGCTGATGGGATGCTGTCCTCAGGGAAACCATGAAATCTTCCCGTTTTTGTTTTATTGAGGTAAAAGTCATATAACATAAAATTAACAATTTTAAAGTGTTCGATTCAGTTGCATTTAGGACATCCACGGTGTTATACAGCTACTGCCTCTATCTAGTTCCAAACTCCACATCCATTCCCCTCTCTGCTCAGCATCTGGCACCCACCAGTCTGTTTTCTATCTCTGTTTTTGTTTTTCATAAGCATAGAGTATAGCGTTATGGGATGCAACATGATTCAGTTACTCCAATGTTAAAAGAGAAGATGAGATCTTAGGCACTGATGTTCTTTTACGTTATCATAAATCTAGGAGGTGAGCTTCAAGAATAAAACTATATCTTGCTTTACTTTCCCTTTAGTAATAAAAGAAAGATGTTAATTTTCTAAAGCGTCTTTGATCTGACTTTAAAGAAGTAAACCCATATATTTTTGTTGAAGCAGAGAGCCAGCCAACCAAAAGATTATTAATTGATGAATTATTTTTTCCATTTTAAAATTGTATTTTTTTTGGTGACCCTAGCCTAGGGTAGCATTTTGGGAAATTTATGGATTAATCTCCATTTTAAGTACCCTATTCCATTTTTTTTAAAAAGGGAAATATTTTTGAAACATTGAATATTCATTATTGGAAAGTGAGTGTACTAGGCATTAAGAAGAGAATGAAGAAAAAAATGAGATGCTGTCTTTTTTCTCAAACATTGGAGGGCAGTTTGTGTACATTCAGCAGGATTTTTGCTTCATGAGGTTTTGTTGCTTTTTCATTGCAGTATTAGTTACTTTCAGCAGGCCAGATCTCAGAAAGTACCAGAATATCAAGGAGAAAATTGAACATTAGGCTCAAATCAATTGCATATTATATTAGGAGACTTCGTGAAAATGCCTCATTTTAAGGGGCAAGAACTGGATTTTCCTTTGATTCCAGATTTTACTATTGACTTCAAGTATTTCATAGTAAAAAAAACAAAAAACAAAAAACATGGTATCACGTGTATTTTTAATTACCTCAGGTTTGAAAGTTGGGTCTTAAACTGGCCTATGGAAGTAGATTTCAGAGTTAAAATTTAAAATATAAAAATCACAAAAACTCTTGGTTGGGGGCAAGCTGGAGTGTCATTTTCAGGAACAAGCAGTGTTTACATTGTCCTTTGTTCAATATTTTCTTTAGTTTTCATTTGGTAAATCTGGTTGTTATTAAAGTGACAAAGCTAATGAAAGTACCTGCTGAGGAGCTTTTGCTCAGGAAGGCACCTGTAGCAAAACCTTTCATTTACTGAGGGGAAATCATTCTGAGGTCCTGCCTCACAAGGTGGACCCCTAAAGGCTGAACTGGAACATTCCTCCGTTCTACCTGGGTATAATTTGGCTTTAATTCTTATGCTACCACCTAGATGCCTGTCAGCCTCCAGCTTGAATTCATTTCAAGAGATACTTCTTGGTCTTTCCTTGAGTTAAAAACAAACAAACAAACAAACAAACAAACAAACAAACAAATTTCCTGGAGTATTTTTCCTGTTTCAATTATTGCTGATCTCGAGGTGGCTATACTTTGAAGACTTTTTTCATGTATGTGTTAGAAAGAATGTTCACAGACACAGAGAGTGGTCTGCTTCAAGTCAGCAGGTGTAGGGTAGCCAAATGTCTGCATTTAAACCAGATGCTTGATTTTAAATCAGATGATCCTTATATAGGGAATGTGCAGACCACACTTTGAGAAATACCTTCCTACCCTATTGGGTCTTGCTTTGTCATCCATTATATTTTTTGTCCTTCCTGGTTTTGAATCATGTGAAAATTTGGTGAGATGTCGGTGGGTGACCTAATCCTAGTCATTAGGAAAAATGTTGACAGATCGGAGACTGAATTCAGAGCCCTGAGGCAAGCCACTGGAAACTTCTCTCTAGGTTGACACTGCCTTGTGTATTCTGAAATTCAATCAGTTTTAAACCCCTTTCCCTGGTTTGTCCTTTAGGATCTCCTGTGAGATTTTGTCAAATGACTTGGTGACATCTAGCCATGCTAGATCTACAGAATTTCCCGGATCCACCAGTTTAGCAAACACATTTTTGAAAAGGAAAGAAGAAAAGAGAAGGGAAAATAAAATTAAAAAAAAAAGAAGAGAAAAATTAAATTAATTCGGCATGCCATCTCCTTTCCTGCTGATCCAAAGATATAAATTTGAACCAACAGATTACTTTGCTTATGTCATCTGGAACACAGATTGTAAAATCTACTTCCTGGAAGTCACTATAGCCTAACAAAGAAATCCACGTGCATTTTACAGAGAGGTTTTTCCTCCTTGGGAACATGTGCAGACAGATGTAAGGCATTAATACCAGCCTCTCTCTATGTGCGATGGAGAGGCAGAGTCGGGGCATCTTTTAACCCCAGAGCAGTGATTCTGCAGAAGGGTACAAAGATGGGCATTTCCCTGTAAAACTCTTCAAACTGGTCATCGCTCACTTTCTCATCTCCATGCCCCTCTTCCCATTATTGCTAAATGGCCCTGATACCTCCATCTCCATCTGTTTTTCTTGTACATCAGAGAGGAAACAGGTAAAGGGTTGCTGTGCAAAATAGGGAATTCCTACAGCACATTCGAATGACAAAACTAAATTTCTCAGAGTGTTTATTTTCGTTAAAGGAAAGAAAGTAGTAGAAATATGTGTGTTTAATAATTCTGATCATGAAACCACAGAAAAGAATTTTGACTCAGAACTCATCACAATAGTGATTCAACCTGAATTTAAGCAGATACAGAAGCCGGAATACCAGGCATCTGGGAGATCATGCACTGCTATCATCCCTTGAAAATTGATGTTTCAAAAGCACTGCCCTTTTGATGTACTGATTTAAAAAGTAGGGAAAGCAAATTAATGATATTCAAAAGGAATTTAAAGTAGACTAATCAGTGCAGTGGAAGAGACCTGGAGCTGTTTACAGATGTGCCAGTATAGAAAAATCGGTGTTGGCTTTGTCTGGAAGAAGGAGAGCGGGGTTGCTATTCTCCAGCTAATTAAAACAGGCTTATCTGTAAATTCAGTTATTCATAAAACTTGCTTCCTCAGACCTCTATTTTTCTAATAGGATGGGAAGTCTGGATTGCTGTAAATGTGGGTCAGCCATGTGATTGAGTGACCCAGATTTCTGCAGGCACCCAGAAGACAGAGCAGAGAAAGGATCTGTCAGCCCCAGGCTGAACAGCACAGTGTGGGGGCACACCTAGTTCCCTGAACTTGAATGTTTTCACTTGGAAATCATGTTGTAATTTCCTCCTAAGAAAACAGCACCAACCACCAGCCCTTCCTGTTTATGCCTGCTCACGTTTCTAAATTCATGAAGAGATCTTGTAAGCATTTAAATTACAGTAGCATCTTTATTGGCTTTGGCTATGGCTGGGATTACTGGCAGCACAGGAAGTGGGCTGGTGCCCCTGTGTATCCATCAGTGGAAAGTCTGGAAGTGGAATCATGCTGATATTAGACAGCTCATGCCATTAGCATTTTATTATCTCTCTGCACATTTCTGTATAATTTGGCAACTGTTTTCACTGCATGGTCAGCTATATTTTTGTTATAAATTATGTTCAAGATTATATGGTTCAGTATAGAAAACCAGAAAACATGAATTAAAAAAAGGACATTTGGAAAGTGAGAAAGAAAAACTTACACTGTCACCACTCAGAGATAACCATTTTTATTAACTTTTGAAACAATGAGCAAGAGATGGTTTTATTTAGTGGTTAAAAAAAAGGGGCTCTGGAACTAGCTACCTGCTTTGAAATCCCAACTCTGCCACTTATCATCCATGGGATTTGGGGAAAATAATTGATCTCTTTGTATCTCAGTCTCTTCTTTGATAAAATAGAGATGCCTACCTCAAGAAAATGCCTTACTACACTTAAAAGGCTTTGAACATCACAAACATTCAATAAATGTTTGTTGGTAAACACTGAATGAATGCTTAGGCAGAATGTGTCTTATGTGGTATGAAATTGTTCAGATATCTATCTGGTCCCTTTGCCTACAGCAACACTAAAAACATAATGGAGCTTGCTCAACTCAGTGTGTGAACAGTAAATACTGTGTAAGTGTTAGTTATTATTATTGCCTGGTACATTATTAGTGTTCGTTGGATATTTGTTGAATGAATAGATGTCAGTCACTGCCCTTGGGTAGTTTAAACTCGAGAGAGAAGGCAAGAGCAGATTCATGAGACAATAAATAAGTGGCGAGCCACTTGGTACCCAATTTGAAGAAAGAGCTCCCTGGGGCTATTTTATTTGGGAGGTTTTCTTTTATTTGGGCTGTTTCATTTGGGAGGTGTGTTCATTTGATTAAACTGCCCTCATTACAACCTGATTGTTGCTGGGCAATAGATCTGGGACCAGGTCATTTTATCACAGAATGAGAAATATGCTATGACTTCATTCATTCATCTTTTTCATTTTCTTTTTTCAAAAAGCATTTCCTGAGTGCTTATTGAGCAGCAGGAATATGTCAGATTCTGGAGATCCAAAGACATTTGCAGAGGACACAGTCTTGTTAGACTTATGACTCAAAGGGGAATTATAATGTAATATGATATGAACCAGCAATTCCCAGGAGCTATATGAGCGTGTGTGTGTGTGTGTGTGTGTGTGTGTGTGTGTGTGTGTGTGTGTGTGTTTGAGAGAGAGAGAGAGAGAGAGAGAGAGAGAAAGAGAGAGAAAGAGAGAAAGAGAAAGAGAGGGAGAGGGAGAGGTGGTATTAGAGCATCTTTTCTCCAAGGAGGACCAGTTGGAACCAAGTCCTAGTAAGGGCCTAGGTATTAGCCTCACATGGTAGGTGGGGCTTATTTTATTGTAAACCACGGACACAAGAGTAACATTTACAAAGATTGAGGAGAGTGAGAAAGCTGAGAAGATGAGCCATCATCCTTAGTTTAGCGTGGCTAGAGGTCTAGGTTAAGGAGGTGTATGGATCTTTAAGTTTAATGCTGAGTAGGGTTGGTTGCCGTTGAACGACTTTTAAGCAGGGAGCGTCAGAGCTGCATTTTGGAAAGTTAGCCAAAAGCCTGTTTTTGGAATGGAGGGATGGACTAGAACTAGGAAGACTAGTTGTAGAAATCCAGAAATAAGGAGCTGGAATAAGGGTGAAGCAGTAGAGATGGAGGAACTGATTCAAGATATTAAAAAGAGACAATTCACTGAAATCAGCAATCAGTGGATGTGTCTGTGTAGGGGAGAAGGGTGGTGGTAGGATGAGTAAGAAGGAGGTAAAGATGGTTCCCAAGTTTCTGACTTGTCATGGTGTGCATGGAATGATGAAGCCTTTAATTTAGATTAAAAATATGGGAGAAAGAACGAGCTTAAGGTGGGGTGATAATGTATCTGTGGATTTTGATGAGCCCCTGGCATATCAGATGGAGCTTCTGCACAGGAGTGGCACAGAGAAGGAACTCCTATGGGGCTGATGCTGGAAAGCATGGACTTCTTTATGCAGATTATCTTCTTCTCGTCGGATTCATAATATTTCTTGATTTTTTTCCTCATTAAGTAGCTTTGGGCGTTACCAGCTTATATTAAGTTCTGTCTTCTTAATGTAATTGTCTAGTCAATAAAGAACTGTGGTATGCTTGCTATCTTGTTTTAAATACAGTACAAGGATATTTTTCTGGTAAAGAAAATTAGTCCAAGCAACTAATTTCCATTTTGGGGCTTTTTTCCAGGCTATTTGAGGTAGTAGTAGCACTCAGAAGCAGAGAGAGGTAGATTAGCACTGACTATACTTTTCAATGTTTTGGCTCTAAGTTGATACAATAATCAAATTGTTCTGATTTCATCATTGTTTTGTGGACGTGTTGCAGTTATTTATGTGTTTTTGTTTTGTTTTGTTTTGTTTTTAATGTGAAGGAAATGCCAGTTCTTAGAGGAAGCTGTGTCCTTACCTTGTGGCTGGGCCTGGTCGCTGCTGCCCTTTCCCCTTCAGCACGTGGTCAGGCCATTTTAACACACCCTTCGGGGGAGATGTCTTCTGATGTCCTGGCCATCACCAAGGTCAGGATGGGTAATATTTAGTGCCCATTTGTTTTACTTACTTTACTGGTGCCCAGCACCTCAGGTCAAGATATTTCCTAGAAGAGAAATGGTGGGGAAGCATTATTCAAAAACTGAAGATGTCACTATAATGTACTTCCGAATCATTGTAAAGTTACATATTTCAGACATGGCAGGTTAGAAAATCCGTTTATGTTTCAACAACATTTATTTAAGACTCATTACTGTGGTTGGTTTCCTGGTAGAGGGAAAGGAGGTTTCATATATAAGGCAATAGGGCCTAGTAGCCCCGACCTGGAGAACCTTATTAACTTCCAGGGGAAGGTAGGTTTCTAAACAAATAAATGTGAAACAATGAGAAGAGTACTGTAATAGTAGTATATCCACAATAGTATGGGGGTTCAGAGCATAACTGCCTGGAAAATGCTGAAAAATTATTTGCATGAGTGCTGTTTGGAGAGTCTATATATGTATTCGTTTACCTTGTTTGAACTAAATGGCAAATTTGTTGATGGTCATGTTCTTTTTCCTGCACTGGAGTTTCTCTATATTTTATCTGTGCTTTGAATGCATTTGCTGCTTTGGCTTTGTATTGCAGTTTCTTAGGTATGAGTCTTTTCTCCTACACTATCCTGGAGCATCTTCAGGGCAAGACCCCTGTCTGTTCAACTTTGTATTCTCTGCCATGCTCGGCATGTGCCATAGTAACACACAGAATTTCTCATTTTATCCTCAGAATAGCACTGTGGCACAGATGTTATTAGTTCCATTTTTACAGATAAGAAAACTAAAGGTCAGAGCATTGAAAACTTTTCTCAAGGAGTCCTAGACAGCTTGGGCTGCTTTAAGAAAATACCATAGATGAGTTTTCTGGGTACTTAGTTTTTTGCCCATAAAGGATATAACAATAATGGCTACTATTCTCGGTCCTAGAATCAAACTAAGAGCTCCTAACCACTCCTGTTCATGCTTACAATTTCACAAGGCAAATCATCCTTATTCTCATTTTACGTTTGAGAAATAGTGATGAACTTAAAATCTAGTTAGGGAGAGAAGGCTTACATGCAAGGAGAGTGAAATAAAAATAGATTTAAATAATAAAGATTAATGGTATTAGATATACCATAAGGTGGGACATATTCAATTGTTAAATACCTGATACAAAATAAAAACTACCCCTTATTGAGTTACAATATGGATATGACATATTCTTGGTGAAGCACTTTATAATAATTTATCTTCACAGAAGCAGTTAGAAGTGAGTACTGTTACTTTTTACTTTTACTGATGATAAAATCATCACAGAGAAGTTAATTGCCTGTGATCACATATTAGTAAGTGTCAGAGTAAATGTCAGGTCTGTTTCTAGTGCTTATTCTCTTAAATACTATGGTATTAGAGCAGTGTTACATCCTGAGATTTTAAACTTTGAGTTTTTCTTCTCCACACTGTCTTAGGTCAGTCTTTCTAATCAGCTGGTGGTCTTCACATGGCATTATGGAGAATTAGGGGTATTCTAGGCAGGGAGCAGAGTAAGCAGGAGGCATGTCCACAGAAAAGCAAAGAAAGCAAAGAAAAAAAGGCTGCTGGTTTTTTTTTTTTTTTTACTTCCAAAATAGGTTTTTGAAGCTGACATCAAAAAATGACAATTTTAAAAGCAAAAATTTTTGATCTTAAGAGCTAAGTTTTGTTAGGAGAAGAAAAGGCGCCTGAAAATAAAATAATGAAGGTCTCTGGTAAAACTGGGCATAGAGTTTATGCCATAAAAATAGATCAGAAAGAGACTGGAGGAAGATGTAGATGTTTCCCTTGCCATCTCCAGAGCTCTCACAATTATCTGAGGATCCTTGGGCTAGTAGAAAAGAAAGGAGAGTTAGTTAGGATTTGAACAGGGAGGAGGGATCTCGGGCCTGCAGTAGTGCGGCCAGACCTGGAACACCCTCGAAGAGAGGAGCAAAAGCCAAGTATGGAGAGTATGCCAAACACCATTCATGGCCATCTCTGGGAGCCCAGCCAAAACTTACTTACCTTCTCTGTTGAAATGGGCACCATATGTCACCTGTGTCAAGGAACCATGGTGGCTGCTTACCAGGGCTTACAGATCTCCATTGATGGCTGTCCCAGTGCTACTAGAACCAGTGTTTCATCCCTGTGCCCTGAGCTTCTGCTGACTTTGACGTGAATCACCCAATTTGAGCATTTCCCCTTTTTGTGATCCAGGATACTCGAAGCCTTTCAAAGGAAAACAAGTTCTTACCTGGGTAAGACTGACTATATTTCAAAAGGAGAAGTGAAGAGGACTTTAAGATGGCTTTCGGGAGCAGGTGGGACCAATGCAGTATCTTGAAGGATGGGTAGGTACCCAGAGGACTGAGTAGGTAGGAGAACCCTTCAAGGAGGGGGAGCAGAGTTAGCAAAGGCCTGACCATGGACAACATAATTAGTGCCGTGGGAGTACTTAAATCCTGTGGTTTCAGGTCTGGGGCTAGACTGGCATAGGGGGTCTTGAATGAGAAATTATAGTATAGACTTCAGCCTGTGGGCAATGGGGTGCCACTGAGGCTCTTTTTTTGTTTGTTTGTTGATCTTCATGATGGCTGGATGAAATCCTCTACTAAGCTTTTTATACAGACATATGACTCACTTAATATTGAAAAACAACACCAGAGAAGCTATGTAATTGGCTTGAGTCTACATAACTAAGAAGAGGTAGAATCCAGCAGATTTGAACTCTGGCTTTCTCTGTGTGAGACAAAATCTGTGTTCTTTCTTTTTGACTCTACCAAGCTGTCTCTCAGCTCTTCTTTCACCCTTGGCAGTGCTTGGCTCGAGCAGTCAGACTCTAGACTCCCTCCAAGGGGACAGTTCACTGAAGATCCCAAAGTATTCCTGCAGCCTTGCAAATGAATTTAAGTGCCTAATATCTCTATCCCCCAGAAGTTTCTCTAGCCTGGCTATTCCTGGCTTCTGTGGCCCCTCATTCTCTTAATTTCTATTTTAACTGAAAAATGAAATCAGTGTCAATCACCCACAAGCATTAACTCCAAGACTGTAGGCAAATAATTTTCTATCTAACCATCTTAGTTCCTTTGTAAAAGATCTGGGTGTGTGATTTTTTTTTTTTTCTCTCACTTCTTCAGAGTAACCTAGTTCCTGTGTTGAGGGAAGACAATTTGTATGCTTTACTGTGTGAGTTCTTATTATGTATATGTGGTTTAGATTTGTATTCTGTCAGCTCATTAATTTGTCTACCTTTCGTTCAGTGAATGACAAATGTGGACTATGCAAATGTTTGACATTCAAAACAGACAGCTCTGCAGTTTTGTGCTTTTAGATCAGTTACTCACTCCAACTTGGAGATTTATCTAAATTAGCCTGACAGTGGCCATGTTTCCTCATACTTGTACCTGTCCTTCCTGAGTTTTATGTGGCACTTCAGAGTTGGGAATGGGATCCATTAACATTAACATCTCTTTGAGATAGACAGGACAGATGTCCTAATGCCCTTTTCATAGATGAGGGATCTACAATACACAGAAGTTACACTGCTTTCCAGTGGAGTGGTGATGGTTGATTGGAACGCTCAGCTGTGGCCATTCCGTTGGCATTCAGCACCATGCTCAAGTTGAAAGTAACTCAGACATCTTTTATCAGATAATCCCCCTCTTTCTCTCTCTTCCCTTTCTCTCTCCACGCATACACAAATACACATTATATTCTAGCCAAATTGAACCATGTTAATCTTCCAGAATGTTCTATACATTTCCTTACCTGCAATATCTGTAGATGTTGTTATTATTACTGCTAATAATAATGATAGTACTGACAATGATGGCTATCAGTTGCTGAGCCCTAAGTTCTTTATTGAAATTTTCTCATTTAGTGTTATTATTTTCCCATTTAAGAGACAAAGAGCTAACTCTTGGAGCATTTGATGACCCAGAAACATTTCTGTTTCACACTAAAGCTGCTCCCTCTGCCTCAGCTACACTCTTCCCTAGCCACCTGGCTAACCATGGTTTGTCTTTGGGACTCAGTTCTGCCCCACCCCCACCCCCACCACCAGTGTCTCTACACCAGCCAATTCCTTATTGTAGCAGGCTGATGCATATTGCATTCTCTGGTTTATCTGGCTAACTCCTTTTCTAGAGCCAGGGACCACCACATCTGTCTTGTTTGGTATTGTGTTTTCAGGCCAAGTAGTTTAGTGCTAGACTGTCACTGCTCAGTAAAGTTGGAATGAACTACTGAAAGTGACTTGGGAGGTATGGGAGGAGAATGCTCCCCAGCACCCCTCATCTATTTTGTGGTTGTGGCTCTTGAAGTCCCCTTCTGTCCTAGCCCACAGCAGGTGATCAATAAATATTTGTTGACCGACTGAATGAGTATGATGAAGATGAATCTGAGCAATTCGTGACAGGGGCTTTTGAGATCTGGCAGTGCTGCAGGCTGCCAGGGAGGCCAGGGGACTCTGGTCCCATCTCTGAGTTGATAACAGGACATCTTTTCTTTGATTATGAATTTGGTGGAAGGCTGGTGATCTAAATATCCGCTACGTTAACAAAAAACAAAACAGTTCTCCAGTTACTATTCCCTTTCCAGCTGGCTTTACACTATTAGAGATAGATGAGAGATAGATGATAGACACCTATAGAAAGCAGACTTTACCTGATTTTGTATGCACATGTGTGCATATGCAGGCACGTGTGTGTGTGTGTGTGTGTGTGTGTGTTCATTCGTGCTCTTGTGTGTCTGTGTATAGGGATTGGGAGGGGTTCTGTTTTGCTACCAGCCGCTTGGGAAAAGCCATTGCTGTCATCACAGTGAAACATGTGGCGTCAAAGCAGCAGCAGCAATTATGCCACCATTTGGATGTCTGCTATGGCAGCATCTGCTGATGCTTTGAGACTCTTCTGCCAAGATTTCGCCTGCCAAACCACCCAAACCATATGTTCTCATCAGCAGTAATACTCGTGTCCCAGTCTTTCAAGGGTGAGGCATCATAGATCAATGACCGACATCTCAGTCGGGATAAGCACAGCTTGTGCTTGGCTTCGATAAGTGAGAGGAGGGGATGGGATACTTTGCAATTTCAATTTCATAAACAATTGATATTAAAAATAATGTTGAATTTACTTCTGATCCACAATAATTGACAGTGTAACTAATGAATTAATTAAGTACAAAGAGAGCAGTATTTTTCCAAGGCCTAATCTACTGGCTCGTTGTTAGTGAGAAGCATCATTAAACAGAATGGCATGAAGGGCTTCACTTAGAAGCAGGTGTTTTCCTAAGTGGCAGAAGAGAGTTTCTAAACTTCTGGTTGGGGAGGATTCCACTTTCTGTTGGCACTAACACATGAACTTTATATGCTACTGACTTGTTATCTTGCACTATCTCAAGAATTGCTCTTGAGTGCTTTCTAGTTTCACATGTGTATGTTTTATTCTTCATCCCCTCATCCTCATGAAGAAATGATAAACCTGTTGAGGGCAGGATCTACATACTCTATTCCTTTCCGTTCCTGGGGACCCACTACAGCATTACACACTTAGGAGGTGCCCAATAAACATTTATTTAGGAGGCATTACAGTATGATTAAGTCATCACAGATTATAAAAGTTTAAACTTTTATCAGATAATCTACACATAACAAGAATTAAAGCCGAAAACTTTTATTTTTAAATTATATTTACAGTTTTTCCAATTTCTTAAACAGTCTACAATTAACAGAAAAAAAAGTTTTATTTTTCTTAATATATATATATATATGCCATTGAGTATTTGTACCTATCTGTACAGATGAAGACTTTTGGAATCTTTTAAAGAGTTAAAGTTTTAGCATTTTTCCTACTTCTCCCTAACTTTTTAAATGAAAAAAAAAACATTAAATATATCCCTAGAATTCAGCTCCCATTAAGGCAAGGATGTTTGTTTTGTTTTCTGCCATGCCCATTGGCTAGAGGAGTATCTGGCACACAGCAGGTATTGAATAATTGCCAAATGAATGAATGAACCCTCAAATCTTTCTAACCTAATTGAGATTGGTATACAGAATCATTTTTTCAATTTAATAATATTGGTTAAAATATCAGGAGTACTACATACTTTTTTCCTACACTTTCTCTAAATACATTCTCTTTTTGTCCTTTACCAATATCTTGTCCTGTCTTTCTATAAAACTAAAAGACTTAGGGTTTAAATACACACTTGAATTGTTTGATGTTATTGACATTATTTGGCACTTAGAGCTACACCTATCACTTAGTGGGTGCTTAGTAAATATACCTTGAAACATCGCCGCCCATCCGATTGACTGTCAGTTCCCTTCTATATATGGGCACCTTTTTGCTAATAAGTATTTATCAAACAAGATTGTATACAATTTAGGCCCAGGTCTTTCATACCAGCTTTATTTTTGACCATTTTCTACCAAAAGTCCTGAATTTCAGCCTCACTACATTTCACCACATTTTTCACTTTTCTACCAAGATGTTCTATTTTTTTTTTTTTTTAATGCCTTCTTTCCTCTCTGTTTTGTGTCCTTATGACCCAGATTCAGTGTCACACCCTTTGGTCTCTCCTTGGCTCCTTGTTTCTCCTTCTGCGGTATTATTTAACCCATTTTACTGTAGTGTACACTCATCGGCGTGTCTCCTATCTCTCCCTTTAGGCATTAAGCGTGTCCAGCTCAGGGAAACTAGGTCTCTGACTCATGTGTTCCTCTCTCACAGCCATCCCACCCTAACACCCACTCAGTCCCCAGCACGTTCGAGACACTATAAATGTTTACGGAAGGAGTGGGTGATAGTTTCCTTTACGTGCAAGAGTAGGTTTTCATCTGAGAGGAATGGAGCACATCTGTGAACCAGTCATTTTACAGTTACTGTCTATCTCATCTAATCCTCACAAACTCTGTGAAATGAGTATGATCATTAATCCCCTTTATTCCTGAAGAACCAGAGATGCGGAACTACTGAGTATAGTGTTAAATTTTGAGTGAGCGCAAACTCGATTTGTTTAGCTAAAGCTGTTTCCCTTTTTGCTCTGCTGCCTTGCTCTCTTCTATGCAGATATATTATGTGGGCCAGAGGGGTGGAATTTAAAAGTCCAATGGCTTGCTCTCATCCGACCTGGGAGTGGGAGGTTCAGTTTATATGTAGGATAGCACCATGGAATGGGTTTTTTTGCCAGTGTAAGTATCGGGTATCGAGGTATGATATGAATCAGCTGACACAGTCAAGGAACCTTATGGGATTGCATGAGAAACTACAGCTCATGAGTTAAATCATGCCAGTTTCCCTATTGTCATTTTGTTCTTAGTAACAGGATAAGCCATTAAGTTTTACCTTATTGTCCCTTCGGCAGCTTAAATGGCTATACACATTTATAAATAAATGAGATTTTGTAATTAAATTTAGTTTTTCTCATTTAATGATAATATGACCCATATTATAGAAATTTCGTGCCACTTGTGTCGCAATGTGAATTACAAGAGCAAGGCTGAAAAAGTGCTTTTTGGTTGGAATCTGTAAAAAAATAACTGGGATTTTTAGGATTTAGACATTAAGCAATACATTTGCCCAGATGTTAAAAGTTTATTTCTAAGGGGTATGGTGATCTTGTTTATGGTATGTGAAGGAAACTTAAAGGGAATTAGTTTAATTGTGTAAGAATATGAAGCAATCTTCTGCTGTCTGCTGTCAACACTGCATGGGTCCCTTAAGGTCTGCTTTTCCATTACTCTGATTTTCTTCCTATCTGGATGGAGTTCTCAATATCATTAAGTCGCCTCACATAGTTTCTTCTGCAGCTTTGGCTGTGCTAAATCATTTTTACTTATGCAAAGTGGATTGGCTAAAGCCTTTTCCCAAATACCTGCCAAAAACAGCTATTTTTGTTTTCTCTTGCAAGTGACACATGGCCTGTCTCACACAGTATATTACCTGATCACTAGCTACTCTGTTTAATTGTGCTGCTCTTTCCACCCATCTTCCCAAAAAAGCTCATTTCATTCACGAACCACCCTTCATCCTCCACCCCAAGCACTCAACCTCTCTTCTTTTCTAGATTTTTTTTACCTGTGTCTGTTTTAAGGGGATTGTGCAGATAGATTTTACTAACAGATTTGCCTCTGTAATGGAATAGTTTTACAAACTCTTTCGACCACATTCCGCAGTAGGAATTAAATTTACATTGTGACCCAGAATACACACCCACACTTGCAACCACACCCACCCCTCAGATGCTTTCACAAAATAGCACTGTATTACTTTACTAGTGATGCTTTGACAGTGTACTAAAAACTGGTTGGCTTGGCTTAAAACTACAGAAATTTTATTGTATTGAAGTTCTAGAGGCCAGAAGTCTGAAATCAAGGTCAGCTTGGGCTGTGCATTCTCTGATGACTATGGGAGAATCCTTCCTTGCCTCTTCCTAGTTTCTGGTGTTTTATGGCAAACTTTGGTGTTCTTTGGCTTGTAAATGCATCACTCCAGTCACGTGGCTGTCTTCTCCCTGTATTTTCACATCATCTTCCCTCTGTGCGTCTATCCCTCTGATTTCCCTTCTTTACAAAGACACCAGTCGTATTGGATCAGAGCTCACCTTCATAACGTTCCTTTAACTTGACTGCCTTTGGGATAATACTACATTCAAATAAGGTCGTATTCTTGAGGTACTGGAGGGGAGAATATTCCCAGTTAGGATTCCACTTTATCTTTTTGGAGGGACACAGTTCAGCCCATAAAAAAAACTAACCCTTAACTAATGCCTTAATGTCTGTTCTATTATCTAATGAAAAAAAAAATGTGCATTGCTTCTCTCTAATTCAATTTCATAGTTTAAAAATACTGTTTAGGACAATGGCTTTGATTTGAACCCTAGCTTCTCTGACTTTCGCTTTCCTCCTTTAAAAATGGAAATTATAATCCCTACTTTAGAAGTCCGTGGTGAAAATTAAGAAGAAAATAATGAGAAGGTACTTGGTAAGTTAAACATAATGAATACAAAGTAAGAATGAACAGGAAACTGTGAGTAATCCCTTTTAATTTACTCAGTGAAACTACATAGACTCCTTTATATCTGATGCAATCAGGGCCTGTAGTTGTTAATAAAAATAATTGGCGACAGCGTGAACAATTTTATACACATATCCATATGTACTGTACACGATATAAATGATTAATTTATTCTCTGGTCTTTTCATGTTGGACCATGTTTCGTTGATGTTGTCTTAGACCCCTGGTTGACATCTCACATTGCTTTTCTTGCATAAAGCCAATGATCATTTATAGTTTCTTTTTAGAGGTTTTTAAAAATTGTATGATGGAGTAGAAATTAAAAACATTAAGTAATCTAAATGAAGAATTTTGAGTAGAGTTTTCTCTGTCGATATAGAAAATAATTAACTATTTTCCTGGAAAACTTCACAATTGCCTTGCCCATATCTAATTTGATGGCTGATTTATAAAAATTGATTTCATTCATCTGAATTTTCTTTTTGTTTACAGTCATATTTTTTTTAGCTTGCAATATTTAATTAAATCATAAAATGTTAACAAGTGAAACTGGCATACACAGTGTAGGGCACAACCCCAGCTGATTTTTGATGAACATACAGTTCAGTTAGTGGGAGCAGACTAGAAGGTATCCTGGAGAAATACCTACTGGCCAAGACCCTTCAGTCTGACCATGGACGTTGGCTCATATTTTACAGAGGAAATCTAGAGCAATGGTTGATTTGATGAGCTGGTTAAGTGGTGGTAGATTAAGGGAGTTTCTGTATTTTGACAACTACTTATATGAATCACTTCTCAGCCTTGATGGTTTAGAGGACTCTTACTTAGACCTTCTGCATCCCTCCCAATGTGTACATCTACCATTGATGCAGGACTTGTGATTGGGAAGACAGATCTGGCCAATATTAAGGGTTAAACAATATGGAGAAAGAAATGAGCTTTCATGGGTACGTTTCTTTGTGCCTGCTGTACTTTAAGGGTGCTCTTGGAATGGACTTGGAATCTGTGCTCTTTCATATTGACAAGAGATTATTGCCTCCTCTTGGCTCTTCCTCAGCACCTCTGATTATTAGGAAGAGAATTCACACCTCACAGTAGAAAAGATTTCTTTAATGATGTAGGTGACTTTTTGAGTGTGTTAATATTTTTCTATAGCAAAATGGTTTATGCTGAACTTTAAAAAAATCAGATATGTATCTTCACTAGGTATTTATTAGGAAATGTCATGTGGTGTTTCATTAACTTCATGAGTTAATGCCAAAGATATCAACAGGAGGTCTGCAGCCTGGCTTGAAACAACTGAAAGACATTTTCTTTGTAACTGTCTTAGCTTTGGATCACTTATTCACGAAAGGAATAAGCTTAGACTTTGATTGTGTTTTTTAAGTGTTCTCTTTGCAGATCAAAGCCTTCAACAAATAGGACTAATGCTCAGAAGGGGAGGTTGGTAAGAAATGACAAGTATTGTACATGAGTCAGATGATGAAATAATTCAATATACATATGTCTGATATTAAAATTATTATGGGTTGGCAGTAAATGGTCATATCATCTTACATTTGTATATTACTTATTCTTTGTCAGATATGCATTTTCTTATAAACAGCTCTACGAGAAAAGTATGCTTTATGCAGTTTTTTCCCCAAAGAAATGTGAGACTAGGACTTGAAAATGATAGATTAATAATGATTAGATAAACTGTTCAAACAGAGGGAAGGTACAAGTAGAAATTAAGTATAACATAGGATAAAATAATGAAAAAATCTAGATGATCAACAGATGAGAGAAAACAAAGATCGGTAATATTAAAAAATACATAAAGTTTAGTGGAAATTAAAAGATTTATATGAATATGTGCACACACTCACAAAGAGAATGATATGAACAACTATGTGCCAGTAATTTTGAAAATCTAAATGAAAGGGACAAAATTCTGGAAAATATATCAATTATTAAAATTGACCCAAGAAGAAATAGAAAACCTGAAAAGATTAAAACCGTAAAAAGAAGACTTCGAGCTTCAGCTCTGGCATGGGAAGAGTTTGAAAGTTACTCCTAACATTACCATCACAACAAAAAATTGGACAAATTAACTTTTCTTGAGATTTGGTTATCTGGAGCAGAAACCACTAGATACCATAGATGGGTAAGAATATTTTAATAGCAATGTTGAGTTGCCGGAGGCTGAATGCAGAAAAGTGGGAGATTGACAAGCTTCTGTGGACCACAGTCTAAGTGGAACCCTACTAGGTACTCAGGGGGAGAATTCAAGAAAGCTCCCCTCATGCCCCTGGGAAAAGAGATGGGGAAACTAGCCATCATGAAATGCTCTCAAACTCTTTTTCTTAACAAAGGCCAAATGTGCAGGAGGAAGGACTTCTCCACAGGGCAATTCCAATACCTTATTCCTGCTGAAAGAAGGAAACTTGGTTCCACTCTGGCTGCCTCCAGCCTTCCTGTCTCCCCTAAAGGGATGATAGATACATAAATGCATGCCATAGTCAGCAGAGGAGAGACCTTCAAGGAAATAGATGGGATGTTATAGCTAGGGAAGGGACTCGGGGCAGGGCAGGAAAAAAGCGCAGGTCTTGGAGAGGGACATAACTTATCTGAAGGCCATACCAAGGTATGCTCTCTAAGACCGAGACTTGGAAGATTTGAGAATATCCCTTTTCTTCATACTCTACCACTACACTAACAAGACTTCAGTAATAATAACAGGGGAGTACAGCTGAAAAATCTGCAAAACACAAACTCTCTTTGAGAAACAGTAGAAAGAGAAGCTCCAAAGCCAAGAGGGAGGAGCAAAAAAGCCCACTAAAGGAATTCGAAGCCTCAGATACCAATAGCTACAACAAAATTAAATACAGCTCATCTTCTAGACAGATTAATATAAATTTCTACACTAAAGGCCTGTTAACCTCGGTACCTATTGCATACAACTTTCCTGTCTGGCAACAAGACATTCCAGGGCATGCCACAAGGCCAGCGCGCGCGCGCGCGCACACACACACACACACACACACACACACACACAGTCTAAAGAGGCAAAGCAATCATCAGAACCAGACCCAAATATGACACGGCTTTTTCAGTTATCAAACAGAACTTCAAATAATTATGGTTAATACATTAAAGGCTTTAATGTAAAAAGTAGACAACATACAGGCCCATATGGATATTATAAGCAGAGAGGTAGAAACTCTAAGAAATAATCAAGAGGAAATGATAGAAATAAAAAAAACACAGTAACGGAAATACAGAATACATTTGATAGGCTCATAGGTAAATTTAAAATAGCACCCCCCCCCAAAAAAAAGCAATGAACTTGAAGATAAGTCAGTAAAATTTCCAAAACAACAATGTAAAGAGAAAATAATGGGGGGGAAAAATACAAAACATTCAAGAAATGTGGGAAAGTTTAAAATGTATAACATACCTTTTACAAGGAGCAGAAAAAAGAGAACAGGGCAGAAGAAATACTTGAAGTAACAATGGATGAGAAATTTTCAAAATTAATGACAAACACACAAAACCACAGATCCAAGAAGCACAGAGAATACCAAGGAGGGTAAATAACAAACAAAAAACAATACAAATGAATGAAACCCACCAAAACCCATTCCTACACATGTTACATTCAAACTGTAGGAAACCGAAGACAGAGAAAATCATTAAGGAAGAGGCTCAGGGTCGGAGGAACGTAAGAAAGTGGAATCAAAAGTTAAAACTCTTTCACTCTTCTTTCCTATCTCAACCCAATCGTGCCTTCTTCCCTAACAAGATAACTGATCCACAAATTTTACAAGCAGTTTACCTAACTTTTAAGAGGTACATAATCTAAGAATTTTCTACAAAGTCTTCCTGGAAGTTAAAAAAATGGGGGACCGTGAGTGAAGTAAAGTACAGTTTGTCTTATACAGCTAACCTTCTTATCCAAACTGACAAACACAGGATAAGAAAACTATAGATAATTCCCACTTGCCAATATAAATGTGAAATTTTAAAATAAAATGTTAGCAACTGAATCCAACAGTGTAATAAAAAAAAAATACATTTTGTCCAAGCAGTATTTCTCCTAGGAGCTAGTTCAACATTAAGAAATTTGCCAATTAAAAAAAGCTGATTAACAGATTAAAGAGTTTAGTTAAATAATTTGGATATTCATGTAGCTACTAATTGGTGGTACTAATTTCAGCTTTCACATTCCAGAGCCTAAGCTCTTATCATCTATTCTGTCTCTGAAGAAAGACAAAAAAAAAAAAAAAAAGTGAGGTTGGAGATGACAAAGCTGTTAACGGCAGAAAAAGACTGTGGTAGCTAGGCAAAAGGTCTTGTTACATTGATCTTCTGTTTGGGTTTTTATTTCTTCTCTATTTTACCCAGTCTTCTAAGTTCCCACCCTCAGTTTCACAAATTGTTCTTAAATTGTTCCATTTCTAGGTTTCTTACTCACTGACTAGCTTTATTTCCCTTAGCTAGACTTTCTCCCTCTTATTCCATAAAAAGAAATGTTTCTCTTTGGGACATATAGAGAAGGCTCACAGAAAGAGCAAGTTACATACAAATCATTGCAATGTGTGATTAAGTATCATCTGGATATTACAGACCACAGGCACAGTAGGAGTTTAGAGGGGAAAGCTGTGGCTGTGGTCTAGGAAGACAAAATAGAGGGATTAGAGTTGAAGTAGGACTTAAAATTTGGAATTGCCATTTGCAGATTTACAAGGGTGTTCTATGCCAGGAAAACACTCATTGTTAATGACTTAGAGGTGGGAGTGTCTGGGTCAAGGTACTGACTTAGAGGTAGGAGTGTCTGGGTCACGGTACTGACTTAGAGGTAGGAGTGTCTGGGTCAAGGTATTTTCCACAACTCCTCAATACAAAGGGTTGCCACAGCTACAGGCAACCCTTTGTATTGAGGAGTTGTGGAAAATAAGTATGGGAAAAGTTCGTTATGGATTCTGTCTATAAAGAAAACACAAGTAAAAAGATTTAGAACTTTCATTTTTTTGTTCTTTCATTCAACAAATATCGAGCATCTGTTCTGCACGAGTCTATGCTACCATCCAGAGTACAAGTATTAAAAGGACATGATTCCTACTTTTAAGGACTTTTGCAACTAAAAAGACAGATGTGTCTATAACTAAAATACACTGTGACAGGTGCTATACTGGTGGAATGTATGACTGGGTATGGGAGGCCCAGAAGAAGGAGTAATTAATTTTGTCAGGCAGGGAGAAGAATAACAAAGACTTGGGAGGATGTAATCTCAAGTAAACTACCCTGGGCAACTCAGCGTAGATGATCCATCTTTGTCAAGTCCTCAGCACTACTTCTCACTGAGCGATCTGTGGACATTGGAGGTCTTCCATCTGTGTTTAGTCACAGCCTGACCCCGTGTGTGTGGGTCATGGCATCAGAGCCCAGTGTAGCAGGTGGATGAAGCTGGCTTGCTGGCAGTTGCTCCAAAACACTTCTTACTTATTAGCTCTTCTTGTGTTCTTCATGGACATCTCTTAAGCAGAGCTCTCCTGTTTGACAGATCTTTATTACCAGCTGTAGATGTTGCTTCTACTTTTTCTATGTGTATACATATCACTCTGATCATGGAAGGTGCCTTCCTGAGGCCTTCCCATGATGCCCTAGGGAAGTAAAGGGATCATTGAAGGTATACCTGGGAACCATTGTTAGAACAGTACCTGCTGTAATGTGAAATCTATTGTAGCATAGCCTCTCTCAAGCTCTTGTCCAAACCAAAGATGTTTGTTATTTGGCAGGAACTCACTATATTACATAATCTCATCAGATACTCTTGAGCAGTATCTAAAGATGGCATTAGAATTAGGCTCCCGTTTATGCATTAAAATCCATTAATCATTTAGAGAACTTTTGGAAAAGATTGTATTTGAGAAGTAGAGAATGTGGGAATGGGAGTGACGAGAAATTTTGTATTCTTAGGCAATTTGCAGAAATTTAGAATTCTTTATGACTAGTGACATTTTGTTCTTTTTCAGCAAAATTGTTTTGTTTTGGGCCTTTTCCAGTTTCTTAGTTAAACCTATGAACATTTTGAAACTTTGAATATTTCAAGACATATTTTTGAAATTTGAAATATGCTTTGTTATTATAGAAGCTAAAAGAGAAAAGCTTCGTTCCTTGGTTTATGAGTACATGTTGCTTGATTTATATAGCGCTGCTTATATATCTTTCCTAGTCACCATGAAGAGTTCCATTTTTGGTTTTTAGTCTGGCAGCAGTGAAATTTTAAAAAAGATTCTCTTTTACCATTCGAACCATACATTCTATGACTTTGTCTTAATGTTTCTATGGAGATTGTCTTGCCTTTGAGAAATGAACTGTTTTAGAAGTTAGTAGTCTAGGGAACTGAAGCTATTTTATTTCTGGTTCCTTGTGTTACACCAGCCCCTGATAAAACCATATTTTAGTAGCAGTTTATATATTTCCTTTTTAATTACATTTTTAGCACATAAGGGATCCTTAAAAATTCTTTCATAACTAACTGTTCCTTTTCTTAAATAAATACCTAGTACCTCCTAAATTAGAGTAACCAAGGGAACAGCATCTCATTTTCCCAAATATAATCTGATCTCTTTGCTGCGTGAACATGATTAATTTGCTGGTGTGAGAACTCTACAGACTTCACTGGACTTCGGATTTGGTTTAAAAGAGAATGATAACTTACATGAAGTCCTTACAGTCATGGGCTTCATGTGAGCCTGGCCTGGAGGAACACTTTGATTTCGGCTCCTTTCCAGGAATCAGTAACAGCACATGGTAGTAATTCCCCAGTCTGCAGATTCCAGGTGCCTCTTGGAATCCAGATAACTGAGACTCTCAACATAGATTGAATAGACACATACTTACAGGTAATAGCAGACTTCTCTAGGTGTGTGCCTTTTTCCCGACTAGTCAAAGAATCCACCCTACAGAGCCTGGAAGGCCTCTGTTTCTTCGCACATTGTCAAATTGATTTTTACAAGTTTCTCTTAATATTTAAAAAGGCTCAATTCATGGAGACAGCCAGAGAAAGAGGCCGTGGAAGACTAAACTTTTTTGAAGATAGAAGTCATTCTAGCTGCCAAAGACCATCCTCATGGGTACTATCTCTACTCGGGCTTAAACAGGTGATTTTGATAGAAAAATTATTTAGGAGATATTGCAGAAGAGTAGGATGTACAGACTGTGTTTAAGAAAAATAAGAAGTGGAGATTGACCATTAACACTTATCCTTCTTTTTTGAGAAAATATGCCCATTCATTCTCCATTAGTGATGGAAGACCATATAGCAAGTGCCCGGCACTATGCTAAGAGCTGGGCGGTACAGTAAGGAGAAGAAAGGCAGCCACTGTTATCAAAGAGCTTCTTAGAATTAAGTTCCTACATTATCACTTCATACATCTCCAAAACATCTAGAACACTGCCAGCACATAGTAGGTACTCAATAACATTTGTTGAGGGAAAACATGAATAAACATTGAGAGTGAATTTCTGTGATTTCAGCGATGTGTTATTTTCTAAGTTTTTCAGCACTGGCACCTTAGCTTAGGTTCATGCATTTAGTGTAGTTTGCCTATATAACCCTGGTTGATTTGAGAGGAAATGCCCTTGATTACAGACATAACTAGTCAGGACTGATCAGATTGAAATCTAATGTAGGCATCTAATTAAATGAGGAGAGAAAAATTTACCCAAACAAGAGCATGTGTAATTATGCTAAATTTCATGACTTCGGGGTTATAAATGGATTTTTCTTGATGTTCATTTGACACGAATTAATTCTAGTTGTTGCTGACTGTTAAGCAGCGGCTTGTAGGGTCCTTTATAATAAGGGGACATTAACTCCTGTTAAATTATGATGAGCCTCCTGCAGAATCATACATTTAATTCATATGGATACAGCTAATAAGGAGACAATGAAAGACCGGGAGGATCAGAAGGAGGCTTTTGCTGCAGAAATTCGAGGGGAATGAACTGTCCCATCCCATGAGGCAGAGTGGCAGGGAAGAGCTTTAGAGTGGGTGACTTGGGCAGCTCGGGCTGCCGTAGTAAAATACTACAGACAGGGGTACTTCAATAATACAAATTTATTTTCTCACCATTCTGGAAGCTGGAAAGTCTTAGATCAGGGTTCCAGCAGGATTCATTTTCTGGTGAGAGCTCTCTTCTTGGCTTGTACATGCTACTCTGTCCTCACATGGCCTTTCCTCGAGAGCATGCAGAGAGAGAGGGAGGGAGAGAAAGAAAGAGAGGGAGGGAGGTAAAGGAGAAATAGAGAGAGGGAGAGGGAGAAGGACTTATTAGGACACCAGTCTGCTGGCCCCAACCTTGGGACCTTATTTAATCTTAATTACCTCTTTATAGGCCTCATCTCTAAATATAGTCACAATGTGGGTTAGGGCTTCAGTTTTTGAATTTTGAGGGACACGGTTCAGTACATAGTAGAGGGATAGCTTCAGGCTTGAACTCCAGTTTTTTCTTTGCTTATCTGTTCTAACTGTGGCCATTCGCTTGGGCTCTCTTAGTTCCCGTAACTACACAGATCATGCAAGTAATAATCGCAACCTGAGTCGAGATATTACAGTGAATTTAATAAGTGTATGAAAGACTTCATCCAAGGCACATAGCAGAGGCTCACCAACTGCCAGCCCTCTACCTTCCCCCTTACCCCATTATAGCCATTTGGATTTTGTCCTTCTTTGCCTCAGCAGGCTGGGCACCAGGTTTGTAGGCACATTTTTGGTGTTGATGCCTCTCTCAATGATTAGTGGATCATGTTCCAGGAAGGCAGAAAAATCTTCTGAAGCATGGATCAAATATGGAATGTGTGACTATCTAAATAAGTGGTGATGTTGAGAAAATGAGAGGATTAGCTAGCACATTAACTACAATGGAAATTATGGAATAGTGATGTTAAAGAAGGCATTTTTAATGATTCAGATAAATGAGAGGGTGACCTTAATTCTACTCTTTCAAATTATGGGATTAGGCTAAGGGTTTTCTTTGATGAGAAAATAAAATGGAATAATTTTTAGTGGAAATCTGTTTTAAAATTCTGCCTATCTTTAAATATTTTCCTTTAATAATCCTGTCAACTATTAATGAATTAAACATTATGTATAGAAGTGTTGTTTTTATTTCCTGCACTGCAAATAAGTCTCAAGAGAAAAGGTTTTACATCTTCCCTAGGCTTTCTTCTCATGGTATTTGAAATTAAATTCATCTGACCAAATGTTATATATAATTCTTATTCATGATTTTAGCGCAGATGTTAATAAATGTCACCACAATATATTTGCTTTCTTTATTATCCTGAATTAATGAAGTTTTCATATATGTATATATAATTATAATATATATAAACACATCAGTACAGCCTGATCATTGACACTTTTAAAGAAATAAGCACAATTTTCTCCCTTCCTTTGTACCGAAAAAAAATTTTTTTGTGTGTTGTTCTAGTTGCATTTCAGTACCTTTGTAGATTTTCATTAAATATGCTGTTTGTGCCTGCGTATTAAGCCCTCTAATGAGCTAATATCAGCCCTCCACTACAGTTTATCTGTGACATTTCCTCAGCTCAGCAAATGCATCTTCGTTCGTTCATTCAGTCTGTACAGTAGTTGTCAGTTGGTGCTATTTAGTGTGACAGGAGGGAGGAAAATAAACTGTGCTTTAAAGTGCTGTCAAATTATGATTTTTTTTTGGTCCTAGTTCTTGTATTTGGTATTCAACAGAAACCCTTTATTTTGGGGCACTGAGTATGAAATTAGATCAGTTCCTTAAGATAATGACCATATTTCACAGTTATGAGCCGGTGTGATTGCGGGGTAGTGCTAACAGCTTAGAGTTACTTCTTGTTGTGGTTCCTACATAAAGTGTACTTGTATTTTTTTATCTTCTTTTGTGTTTTGCCTGCCTCAGACAGCGTTTTTGTACTGGTGGTTGAGATAACAGAACTTAAATGTTCCCGAATAGAGTATAGTAGAATGGACATAATCTTTTTGACTGCTAAATTGTACTGGTGCTTTGGTTTACCTACTCATTTGTAAGAAGAGGTAACAAAGAGGATACATTGTTTGATTCTAGGAAAATAAAAAAAATTTACTTTTACGGAATAACAAGAGTCCAAATATAAGGAATAAAAAAACCAAAAAGTTTCCCATTTAGATTTCTTTTACCTGAGGATCATTTTAGGATGATCTGTGTAAGGTGGTCTGTGATTCTCTCTTCTTTTTTATCATCAGATATACTGCAGCTGTGGGATTCCACAAACCCAGACATCCTTTGTACAGTTTTCTGCTTTTGTACAGGTTTCTTCCTTACCTGCATGCGAATTGCATTATATGGCCATTTAAAAGTTTACAGTGTTAGAATTTGTGTGTGTGTGCGTGTGTGTGCGTGTGTGTGCGTGTGTGTGCGTGTGTGTGTGTATGTGTGTGTGATCACTCTGGGACTAATTTAGAGGGATAGTGGAGCTTTAACCATGCTTTTGAGACATCTGAGAGATTATGATATGATGTCCCAGTGCCAGGCATACAATCTGGCACATACCTTTGTTAAGTCAACTCAAGTTAACTTGAAGCCCAAGAGATATTTCCCCAGTTTTTCCACTGGGGGTGGGGGGCAGGTCGTGATTTTTGGTATTGTGTAAATTCTTGTGTCATTTTTTGCTTTTACTTCCTAACCAGCAAATAAACTAGGTAGCTGAATGGAAGGAGAGGTGAGTTTGCTGAATAATTTTCCAGATCGGGTTCTGGCCCAGACTTCAGCTGCAACCAGTGATTTCAGACAAGCCAGGTCCTTATTTACTCATTGACCTCCCTTGCCTCCCTGCCAGAACTAGGCAAAATAAACAATAAATAAAAAATATATGGCTCCTTCCTGCTGTTTTCTTGGAATATAGTCTTGGGCACATAAGCCAGAACTCTGCTCTAATGAGGGAAATTAAACCTTATGGGAAGGAAATTTTCATATATCATACTAGATTTTTTTTCCTTAATTTTGAATGTTAGGTACAGTTGGCATATGTGACAATTTCATATGCACAAATTGGAAGGTCTTAAAGCTGTATAGTCACTTAGACAAGGAAACAGAATAAAGAAATACATGAGAAATACTGAAGACAGTGAAAATCTCTAGGCAAGTTATAATGACTCACTTTTAAGGAAACAAGGAGGGTGTTTCTTAGGTCCTGCATGTTACTCACCTGTGCTAGGCACCAGAGAAATTTCAGACCAAAGTCTAGCACGGAAGTACATAAAATGCTATGGTAAAAGAACACTGACAAAAGCCCAGAGAAGTACTGAGGTATTTTTATGAGAGGTAAAGTAGGGAATGATTATGTCTAGTTCATTGCTTCTAAAAATGTGTCTGCAGACCTGCTGCTTGCTGGGAATGCAATTTCATGGGCCCCACCAGAACCTATTCTTGAGGTGGGGCCCAGAAATCTGTATCTTGATTAAGCCCACCAGGTGATACTGATGCTCACTAAAATTTGAGATATATGAGCTTTGTAAAGTATGTAAAGAGAAGCTTGGAAGGAGGTGGTGTTTGACTTGGGTAGGAGGAGCTGACCGAATATGAGTAGGCACTGCAGGAAAGCAAACTTCGCAAGGTTCTTAAGCTGCCACCTATTTTAATGCTTCCATCTCCTAGAATAAAAGTTTTATTTTACATTTATTCAACATTCGTCATGCTTTTCCATAAAGCTGCTTCCTCTGTTTTCATTCTCAGTGGAATTGTGAATCACAGTGATTATATTTTGTATAATAGCCTTTGCTATATTTCAAGGAGAATATTAAGTTCCCCACCATCTTTTCTTCCCCAGGCTAATTAATCCTCATTTGTCAGCCTTTTTGCTTACCTTCCAACCCTTTCATCATTTTCATTGCTCTTGTCTGAGTTTTCCCCTAATTTTCCATATTTCTTGAAAGTTACAAAGACCTAAACTAAACATGGTACTGTGCTGAGGTCTTTGTCTTTGCAGTTGGAGTGGATTTATATCTTAGCTCCCACATTTTTTTTTTTTTTAATGAGAATTTACCTAGAGAAGTAGCAGAATGTAAGGTAGTATTATTAATGAGTTGCCTTTGGACTCATGGGAGACTGGAGATTTGTTCCCATAGGATTCTTAGATCCGTATAAGTACCAGCCATTGTCTGAAGACTCAGTAACTATCATGATTCCCACATAAATGCATTTCTTTTTTCCTAACGTAATAGACATTAGTAAAATTCAGAATCTGTTATTTCATCTTCTTGTGTCTTCTTAGGATAAAAGTCCAACTATCATGTTTTTAATGTCAACAAAGAAGCCCTTATGTGTTTGAAAACACATTTATTAGGGCGATAGCTAGTCATTGGGCAAGGTGGCCTGTCCTCATACGTACAGTAGAAAACTGTCCATCTATCTTACGAGGATAAAGTGGTTACAGTATATAAAAGAACGTAAAAGTAGGTGTTTAGTAAATGGTAGTTATTATTTATATGTATTGACTTTTGTGTCTCATATGTGCCTCTTAATCCCCCATGGTTATTTGTTCAGCTAGCCCTAGAGTATTTAGGTAGTATCTGTCAAATGGGGCCACGTTTCCTACAACTACAACCCAGTGTTCTTATCACTTTCTTGTGTTTAAGTTTCTGTGGGTAGGGGATAAAGGAAAGGTTCCATTTTTAGTTTCCTCTGTTCGAGTTGGCTTTCCTTGTTTTGTAACTTGCCGTAACAGGCCTCTTCATAGTCTACTGGTTGTCTAGAATTTTAGCTTGAACTAAAAGCAATAAGAGAGGATATAGAGTGGCATGGGTTTGCTGAACAGCACAATGGTGAAAATTTAAGACACTTTTTTATATAGTCATTTAAGTTTTTACCAAGAACATTATTTCCATGTACACTGACAGGCAGCAGAGGAAAATTTCTGACCCAGGAGTCTGCAGTGTGTTGAAGACTAAATAAATGTTCTTAGCAGAGCCGAGATGAAGGTGTGGCTGGTCTCAGTGAGGCCTCTCATGAAGGAGGTACGGTTTTCTTGGCCTAATCTCCCTTTAACTCTGGAACCTGTGGTATATGTTGGTGATGTTCGCATAGGTTGCATTTTCAATTGTTTTCTAAATCAGCGGTTCCTAACATTTTTGGCATCAGGGACAGGTGCTCCTATGAGAATCAAATGCCCAATGATCTGAGGTGGAGCTGAGGCAGTGATGCTAGCTCTGAGGTGCAGGTACAAATACAGACGATGCTTCACTAGCTCACCATGGCTCACCTTCTGCTGTGTGCTGGGTTCCTAACAGGCCATGGAGGGTTTCAGTCCATGGCCTGGGGATTGGGGACCCCCGTTCTAAAGAAGTAGATGACACCACACCTACCTTCTTCTTCCGCTTTGCATTTTGTGTGTGGGAGTTTGAGAATGCCCTTGAATGGATGCTTTTTTGATGCCTCACCACTCAGTTAGTGAGGCTCAGTTCTTACAATTTCTTCTTGTTCTGCAGATGGAATATATCATTTCCTCTTTTTGTCACTTCTATTTGTCTTCTATCCTTAGGCTTTGCTTTGAGTTGTCTTGCTTATAACAAAATTCACCTGTCTAAAAACAAGCCGAAAGAGATTCTCATTGACCTTGGCCCCAATTCATGAGCAGAGAACCAGGAACTCTTATGAAACCATAACTGCCACAGAAACCAGTGAACAAGTGAGAGTCCATTGTTTAAGGAGAGAACCAGAAAAATGCTCCATGGATTTGTTGAATTGGTCAATTCAGGATATTTGAAATTGATTAGAAAATTAAACATAATCGGTGATTTCCCTTTTGTCCACCCCTGGCACTGGTGGCTTTCCACTGCAAAATAAAATGTAGTTACTTTCATAGAATTTTATTTTAAATTTTGCCTGACTTTTTTTATTTCACCTTTTTAAAGCAGGTTGTTTTTTGTTTTGTTTTGTTTTTTTACCTTTTTTGCACCAATTTTGCATTTTTCTGCTTCTTCTTGGCTTATAAGAAATACAACACATGGGCTTGGGCGATTTTCTTTCTTGGAAACATGCTTGACAAAGCTGTATATAATAAAAGCATAATTTTCTCAGCAGGGTAACAAAACACACTGCCCTCTCGCAACTGGGCTTTAAAAAAATCTAAAGAATACACTTACTTAAATAAATTTGGCTTGTATTTTAATATTTTTGCAGTGACATCTCTGCTTCAGAACATTCTCAATTGAAAAATACAAAACTTTTCTTCTCCTGATGTGTTGAGAAAAAAATAGATTCTCCTGCCAATTTCAGCATGAATAACCATGGTACCTGTTTTACTTGTTCTTTTTTTCAAAAGTTACAAGCCTAGAATAATTCTACTATTTCACAATTCAAAATGTGTTCTCGTTTGATCTAATTTATTCAGCCATGAGTGCTGATGATATTCTCAGATCGATCAGCCTCTTGGTTTGTTACAGTCCTTGGGTACTGCATTCCTAGATGCTCGTGTGTTCTTGGCATGTCTGAATCGGAATGGGCATGAAATCAGAATCCTTGGAGTGGGAACAGATGCCCTAGGTCATTAGCTAATCTGCCCAATGCAGCAGAATTGCATTTTATTCACCTCATGTTGGCTACCATTTCAGAAATGGGAAGCCTCTCTAAACTGAACTCTCTGTCTCCGTGCTTCAAATATCAATGGTTGTGGTTTAGGAAGACACTAGATTGTCGTGATTGAAATAAAGAATTATGGTTGAGAAAAAGAACTATCTGTAGTGTCAGAAAGGGGCAGAGATACTGCTAGGAACAAATCCATGTGCCAGAAGATAGTTCAAAGCATTTTAAGTGTAGGACTAGTTTTGGGGGTTTCCCTGGTACCACTGGCTTTGCAAGGTCCAAACTGGCCCCTGAAATATGCTTTGTTATAACCTCTGCTGCTTTGAAAGTAAGAAAGGGTGTGAATAACCATACTGGGAAATGTACCCATCTTCCAGTATAAGAATTTTTGCTTTGGTTTGAACCCTATTCCTTACAATTAGAGCAAACCATCTTCACACATTTAGATAGGACTCCTTGGAGCCTTTAAAAACTTTTTTCTCATGTTAATTAACATTAATGATAATTTATATGAGATTTGACGTAGTGTATTTTATACATTTTTCTGTAATTGGAAAAAAGGATATGTGTTTTCTTAAGTGTATATAAGGAACCACTGGCAGAGCAGATTATTTTTAAACTCTGTCATTAGTTTATTCACTATATAACAGTACTTGACTTGTAACATAAACAGTTCACATAAAATATTGTCACCAGTTTCTTGAAAGCATTCTCTATCTTAGCAGCCCACCCCAGAAACTTTGCCTGATGGATGAAATTTTAGTAGGGTATGAGGTCACCTGTGAGATGCTATTGTTTATTAGATCCCAATCCAGAAGGCAAACAGAGTAACTTATGAGACCTCTCTCTTGTTGGCTCCTCTAGCATCATTTACAGGTGCAGTTGTGTCCACATCCTGCTGAGAAAGATTGATGTGTCTGACCTTTGGTTGGAGCAGAGGATGGGTCCCAGGACAGATGCTGGAAGTTAGGGTGTGTCCTGGGGAATTTGGCCACGGTAGCTTGAATGTGTGCCTTGGAAAATACCAGCCAGGCAAATCAGTCTTGAGGCTGGAACAAGGGAATGGAGGATAAATAAGGTATTGAGTCAATTGTTTCATTCTGTGAGCTATTTTGGGTTTAAAAATGGACTTCTAGTCATCAGGACAACCTCCTGTTTTGATGGTTCTTAAGAATCTATGGTAATATTTTTATTGTTCAATTCCTACTTTAAAAATTCTAATATATTACGAAAGTTATTTCTAAATCACAGTTATGGAAGAGTTTATTGTCAGCTGGTAAGAGGGTGTGTTTCTCATTAGATAATTAAATTTATTCCAGAAGCTCAGTTTTGAATTATGCACTCAAATTCAACATAAAATTATATATATATTGAGTACTTCTTAGGTACTGTGCTGGATTCTGGGGGTACTAAAATGAGAATATAAGAACTCTATTCTCTTAGAACATATCCTATAGAGAGAAGACAGCTATGTAGATCAATAACTACCAAATACTGTGATGAGTCAGTGTAGCCACAGAAATACATGGTTACTCTCCTGGAATGGTGTCTGAATCAGGGATATCTTCAGAGGGGAAGTGATATCTGAACCCAGCTTGACAAGCGACTAGGAATTCACCAGAAAGGAAAAACATACATGATGGAGAATTTACTGGGCAGAGCCACAGCACAGAAGAGTTGCATCGATGGGTTTTGAAACCACTCTTGATAGGAAAGAATTGTCTTACAAGATATTAAAACATAAAATTAATCAACAACTAAACCGTAGCGGTAGGTTTAGAAGGTGCTTTTCCCTTGAGCCTGTAGGTGCTTAGTAAATACTTGTTGAGTGGGTGCCTGAGGATTCTGAGTTGGGAATTTCGTCCTCCTGTCTTTCAGTCATTCACTGATTGAGGCTTTAGCCTTAAGCATGTCACTTAGAGAAGTCTCACTTGCTTCTTGATTAAAATGAGTGGTTTACATGTACAGTATCTACATTCCCTTCCAAATCTGATTCTGTCACCTATCGAAACACTTTTTAATAAATTTTCACACATAAAATAGACTAATTCATGTATTTGAAAAATTCCCTTATACTGGATTATCGAGATATTATTCCATGTCACTGAGTAAATCTGTCACTTAGTAAATGTATGTAAGGATAACCTCAGTGAAGAAGCTAGCTTTTACTAGGTTGGAGAAGAATTTACTTAAAAAAAATAATGTTTAGGAATAATCATAACAGCACACTTTAGTGAAAGAGTTAAACAAGTGTCCTCATCCCCCCAAAGAGAAAGCACACATTTTCAACGTAACACTAACAAACATCTTTTAGACTCTGTGCCTTGCTGCCATTCTTATTGTCACCCTCCAAGTGTGATTATGCGTGCCAAGTTATCCAAAGGCAATGAGCACTTTGGCAAAGACACGACTTAGAGCAAGTCTGCACCACTGGGCCTGGAGGTCCCAAGGACCCATGTGAAGTGTTTATTGACCCTGCTGTGCCAGGATCTACTCCAGCCCAGGGTGCTCATCCCTGTAGTGATAGATGCATAATGTAGGGACTTGCTTAGGGAATTTGTTTGGATTCTTTCTTGAATCACAGTTCTGTTTCAAGAAGATGTTTCTGTTTTTTCTTTTTTTTTTTAGTTGACTTGACTTTACTGGGAATTGCCTTAGTGGTACGGATGACTAGCAAAGCTAGAGTCCCTATCCTCACAGTGTTTTCCAGCTTTGCAAAACAAAGATGCGCCTATTATAGTGTTTAGGAAATCTCTGGGCCCGAAAAGAACAACATTTTTATAATATCCTACCTCTTGACTGAACATCCATCTAGGTTTTTAAAGTATCAGCAAAGCAGAGGAGTTTTCAGAAAAGGCTTTGACCTTTCTCTGGTCCCCTCCCCACCAGACTCCTGACTTAGATGCACTGAATGAAAGCCCTTGAGTACAGGCTTCTTGCTCCCCTGCCCCCAATTAGTAGTCTGTCTTAAATTATTAGCGCTCTCTGTGGAAACTCCTTCGGAAACCAGAAGCACTATTGTGACCTCTGAATTTTATATTTCTTATGTAAGCATTCTAATTATGAAACAGCTCACCATTTCTGTTGCTGTTAAATTTTCTTATGTTTCATGGTGCTTTGCTCAGGTGCTGTTTTCATCTCTGTGTAGCATTCTTAAAAGTGATTTAAGGCACTTCTACGTTTCTAGACCTGACTTCCAGGAAAATCTTGTACTAAATTGCAAGTGATGGGCATTTGCATTGATCTACAAAGATCCAGGAAATTCATGGGGCCCCAGTTTTTGTTAATTCCATTACAAAGGTGCCCTGAGCAGAGAGTTTAGGACTTGGAAAAGCTGAAGATCCTCATGAAGATTAATTATAAGATATAAAGCAGAGGTACGAGTATATTACATTTCTTTATCTTTAAGACCTCAGATTTCTTTAATCCTTAGGTGTGTTGAGATAGTGCTCAAGATTGGATTAGCAAGGTAAGGGAGAAATTTTGAATTTCTACTTTCTGCCTTTCCAATACTCTACGTGTTGATGCCTAGTGTTACTGTTATGTGTTTGTTCATCTCCAGCTATGGACTTGTCAGTAAAGACAGGGCTCTTTGACCATCTTAAAGGAGATAGGTGAAAATCTAGAGCTAGTGAGTTAATTTCAGTTGTATTCTTTTTAATTTATTTGAAAGACTCCATGCCATCCCTCTGACTAAATGAAAAATCACACGTTGGCTCAAGGGATACTTGACCGTTTTTCCAGGATAACCTCTTAGAGTCTTTAAGGAAAGTGGGACACTTGTTTTATATGAAAGAATGTCCTTAAGGATGTCTAAGGCAGAAGAAAGCTCATTTAGATTTTAAGCCCATTCTGATTTCTATAGTTGATTGTGAAAGCAGGGGTCAACAAAATTTAGCCTGCAGGCTGGCTGGCTGATTTTGTAAATAAAGTTTTAATGGGACACGGCTTTTGGCATACAAGGGCAGAATTGAGTAATTACCACAGAAACTATCTGAATCACAAAGCCTAAAATATTTACTATCTGACCCTTTACAGAGAAAGTATGCCAAACCCTGCCTTAGAGTATTACTGGTGCTTAATATTTATTAGGAAAATTTAGCTGATAATTATAAGTTGTAAAAAGAAGGGGTCTTATTGATAAGTCCATACATTGTGACTTCTGCTTTCCCAAGTATTTGAACTTTTTTTGACCACTCAAAAAAGATGTAGTGGTAGGAAAGGCTAAACCAAGCTTGTGTGTAGATAGCTATGGTTAGTTCAGAGACACATCCTACGACCCCTGTTCTCATCTCCCACCTAATCTCACACCTAGTGAGATTTCACATTTAAGTTATATTCCTGAAAGATTCGACAGTCCCAGAAGACATGGCTAGAATAAGCTCTGATCAGCCTTTTAACTCTTTGATGGAAACTGGGGAGCAGAGAGAATTATCTAGCATAACTAAATTCTAATTGATAATTTAAATTCTACAAATTCCAGGACTTTGGCAGCTTGACTCAGTAAATCTTTTTTGTCTTTCCTTTTTTTCAAACAGGGAAAAAATACACAAACAGATTAAAGTGCACTTACAAACCCAGCTGAGTTGTTTTTTAAGCTCCCAAGGGAGTACTTGATTCTCAATTACACTATTTTTCCTTTTTATCAAATTGCTAAGAAACAGTAACTCAATTGATTTAAATGATTTCTATCACACATAGCCTTTAAGACAAGTAATCGGGTTATTATGCTAGTCATAACGATGGTATTTTACTTCTATGAATTGTATTTTCAGCAGTGTTCATAAAATACACAGTTTGACTTCATTTATTAACTTTCTAATTTTACATTAGCCGATGTTTTCCTGTCTCGGATAATTTTCCTGCCTGTTGATATTGCATAGCTCAATAGAAATGTGTCTTTCAAAAGAACAAACATCATGTTTTTTGAGGTTTGGACAAGATGATTTTATATGAATATATCTGAAAGAGTAATTCTTCAGTTTTTGTCAAATTTCACTTTTCATGTTGTGACTTGAATATCTCTTTGAATTTAATTGGTTTAACTTTATGGTTTGCTACTTAGTAGTTTCTTATTGCTGAAAGCCTGGACATTAAAAAAAAACATTTATTTTCTATTTTTTAGATAAAATGATATAATTCAGTTTCTACTTATTTAGCTTTTGTTGTCTGCAAAAGTAATTAGAAAGATATCTGGTTCTGTATTAATAAGTTTCAATTTGGTGGTTAATTCTCTGTCAAGTCTCAGCCTGTTGCTGGTGGGATCTAGGCCTGCATAAGGCATCTGAATTATTTTTTCAGCTTCCTCCTGTTTTATTGGCAAGTAACCATGTGTATGGTAATTGAACAATTGTCTGCTTACATGGTTTTATGAAATTTGCATGAGCAACTTTTGGAGATCTTAAATTTTTGTCTCTAAACAGACTTGAAAAGGAAGCTTTCTGAAATATTGTCTTTAGTTAAAAATATATTTTGCATTTTATTGAATGTCAGTCTACTTCAAAACATTGAAGATTGTATTTCCCTTTTCTCTTGGCAATATCTTGTGTTTTTGTTCTTTTGAAAACTGAGGCAACTTTCTATCTGTAAAGGGAGTGAGTGACATGTGGAGGAGAGGGGAAAAAGTTGACTGAGTCCCCATGTAGAGTGCCTTAAGCGAGCTAAGGCTTCACACGTAGCATCCTACCTTTTCTAGTTCATAAGATGCTGTTTTTTCCTACCTGTTTGACTAATGAAGATACTGAGATCTAGAGGGTAAAGTGACTTTTGAGTCACCTGACAAGTGTGACAGAACAAAATTTTCACTGCAGATCTGACAGGCACTAAAGGCCATGAGCTGCTCCTTATGCCCATTGCCCACCTGTAGCAAACCTTATGAGATGTTTTCCTTAGACTCTCTGGCCAAATTTGATTGACTGTGCTGTCAAAAGAGACACCTTGTTCTCTTTCGTAGCCTTTCCCCACTACATTTCTCCTTGTTTGCGTTCTGACTCATTCATTCCTAAACTGACCGTGCTGTGTCTCCTGCCCCCTTTGCCCGCTGTTTCCATCCTGTTCCCGCCCCCATCTCTTGCTTGTGTCTCTCTGTCTCCTGACCTTTCTTCCCTTTTTCAGTTCCTAAGGGCAACTTGTGATGGGAAAGTGCTCGTGTTAAATTTGAGCTCCTCTCACTTGAACCAAATTCTATCTCGAAGCTATAGGATGGGTTCTGTCCCTGGCAGTACCTAAAAGGCCCTGTGAATGGGGGTGAGGTGTGAATGGGGCCGGGCATGTGGAGTAGAGGAGAGAGTGTGACCAGAGGCTGCAGGAACAACTTGCGGTATGAGTGTCAGTGTGTATAGTATGCTTGCATTAGGCAAGGAAGGGTATATGGTAAGAGAGACAAAAGGCTGAAAAGAAGGCTGGAATTGGGTTATGGAGCCTGGAACGCAAACGTAGGATTTGGAGTGTATTCTGTTTATAGCTGAGACCTGTTGGGACTTAGCATCAGGAGAAACTGTGTCTTGCCCTGTGCCTGGTAGAGACAGTCAGCGATTATTTATTGAATGGCCAATGATTAGATCTGGACTTTATAGGTCCTCCTGCAATGGAAACTAATTGGACTGGAAGAGAGTGAAACTAGAGGCAGCATAACCCATTAGGATACTAGCATTATTCATTCTCCCTCTTCTTGTGTATAGGAGTCATAAGAAACTAGAGAGCACGAAAGGAAAATGATCTAGAATCATGTTCCTATTTATTTGATATATTTATGTTTACTATTGCTTCATTTATATTTAGGAGAAATAATACCAAAGACTATGGAATATAGACAAAGTAAAATCTCTGATACATGTGCCTGTCTCTTCGCCCCTCCCTGTCACAGTGTGTCCTGAGGCAGTAATGAACACTGCATGCCAGTCAGCCCTGGATTCCTCTAAGTCAGTGTTTTTCAAACTGAGTTATCGCATCCACAGTTCATGCAGTGAAGTTAGTGGGCTGCAGAAAGCATTCGAAATGACACATATTATAAAATATAAAATAGCCATTGCATTGCATATCATAAGGGTCAGTTCTGCTTTGTGACAGAAGGTATATTTCTCATTGTGGGTCACCAAGAAGATTGAAAAACAACATTGTAAGTGAAAGGAGCTCATTACTTAGAAATACCATAAATCTGTCTTTAGCTCTGTGTGTAAAGAGATCACATAATTTATTATCCCAACCAGGGCACATTTCAGAGGGAAAGGGGAAGCTCTTTCCCTAGGTATAAACAGGGACTACTGCCTCCAGCTAATTAAGAAATAGGGTCACTCTGCCCGCATTAGAGTTCTCCAGAGAAATTCAACCAATGGGAGATATATGTCTATATGTATATCTATATATAAATCTACATCTAGATTTATCTAGATTTATCTCTATCTAATCTATTGTCTATCTATCTATCTGTCTATCATCTATCTATCTATTGTCTATCAGAGAGAGACAGAGAGAAAGAGAGACATACACAGAGAGATTTATTTTAAAGAATTGACTTATGTGATTGTGGGGGCTGGCAAGTCGGAAATCCAAATCCATAAGACAGGCCAGCAGCAGGCTGGAGATTCAAGTAAGAGCGGATGTTGCAGTCTTGAATCTGAATTGTATTGCAGGACAGCGGGCTAGAAACTCAGGCAGGGTTTCAATGGTGC